>NC_089732.1:9836839-10159548 GCF_035083965.1 Branchiostoma lanceolatum
ACGTCAGGACGTCTACCTGAAACTTACATCAAAGTGATCTCTATACTAAAGATGTAAGAGTTGTCTGTCCACTAGAAGACACACCTATTTGATATCCAAGTCACTTAAAATGAAGTATATTAAAGGCCCGATCACATTCATTGTACGATCACTGTATAGTTAGGGCATTCTTGCGATAGTTTTTCATGCATACATGTATGTGTGCTACAAAACTCAGCTGCTATGTTATGAAAAAGGCTCTCTAAGATCTTTGTTGGTGGTTGGTTAGTTCTATCACAGCCTGTCTGAAAACCTTTAATTGACCTGTGACAAATGTTACCGCGCGGTAAGTTCCAAATATCATCTATTAGTTTCACACATCTTAGAATAACAGATCTCGACCCCCCTCCCCCCACATCTCTAACCACACCTGTTTCTGTCCTCTCCTCTCTAACCAGGACGGCTCCACTGCCCTGATGTGTGCCAGTGAACACGGGCACTTGGAGATAGTCAAGCTCCTCCTGGCCCAGCCGGGCTGTGATGCTACCATCACTGACAATGTGAGTACCCTATCCTTAACCACCTCTTCTTCTCCATGGTAACATGTAACATAATTCCACCAGGGTATATAATTCCGCCACCCTGAAAAGACACGTCCAAACAGATCTTCAACCCGACGTCCCCCAGTATAATGCACTCCAGTATATCTGAACTGTGCATACCTGGGGGGTGCTGCAAATCTCTCAAACCTACTTTTTTTCAAAGTGTGGGAGTTATAATTATATAACCTGGCGGATTAATGTTAATGGAAGTTACATACAACTGACAATGCTCAAACAGTAAAGAGTGTTATTATAATTTTAGGATAGAAACTGAGATGCCGAGAATAATTTTATCAGGTTGGTGAATGACTGAATAGCAAAGTTCTTTATTCTTAATTCAACACAAGAGCCGACGTTTCAGTGACCGTCTGTCATCTTCTTCAGGGCAATTGTTGATTGTTTGATTCTTCTTTTATCATCATTAATCCATCATTTACTAAATTCATCCCACTTGAAATGTCAAATAACATTGATTTACCAGATAAAGACAGTTGATAATTATCACCTGTCAGGTTCAGGTGTGTTCATGTGATGTCTAAAATTCCGAGATATCAGCAATAGTTCAACTGTCGTGTATGTAAGTTGCCATACATTGTACCAGTAACAGTTGTCGCACGAAAAAGTTTTCTTTTATCTAAATATCTACAAAGGTATTAAGAATAGCAAGAAATCAACTATATTTCAGGTTTAGCACTTAAACTGTAGTTAAAGTAGGCTTTTTATTACCTGAGCGTATTTACCCTGTATAAATAGATACAAACAAATTTCTAAAAGCTGTATCAATGTCCTGAGTCACTCTGTTGCCTAATTTGCATGATTGACAGGATGACAGCACGGCACTGTCCATCGCCATGGAGGCGGGGCACAGGGACATCGGCGTGCTGCTCTACGCTCAGGTCAACATGGGGAAAACTGCGCCGGTAAGGAAACATTCACGGACTATCAACAGGACTACATTCAGACAAACCTGTCGACAGTACCCACTAAAGGGACTTGTCGAAAATGGTCACGGTAGATAGGTGGCCACTATATGGTCACTGGATTCCTAAAGCCCCTATCTCACTGGACCCGCAGCACATTGGCGACCGAGCAATTTGACAGAGCTCGAAACAAATTTCATCAATAAAAAAACGAATCTTTTTACACCTTGTGTGTTTTGTTGTCTTTCTAGTCATACTTCCAGTTTTTGCATGATATTCCCATTATAACGTCAAGTTTAACACAAGTACAAGTTAGGACGCAGCGACGACGACAACGTGACACAGGTCCAGTGAGATAGGGGCTTAATACTTGGGTTGATGGGGAAAATGATATAAGGATAACCAAAAAGTGGCCACAATTGGCCAGGTGATCCTCATGCAGTACAGGTTTGGCTGTACGTACGAAAATTTATCTTTGCAAACACCATGTCACTATCAGGTTTAACCTCTGCTGTTCTATGTCTCGCCAGAGTTAGACGAGCTTGCACATAAATGTCTGGCTTGATAGCAGACTGCCAAGTCTTGTGTGTTAAAATGTAGCTAACTACACATTGATTACATATCACTCAAGTTCACTGCATATCTAACACAAGGTTTGCATACATGTTGTTATCTGTATGTTGTTTAACTTTGTTCCTCAGTTGTTCTAATGTTTATTTGTGCTGTATCATGCAGGGTGGAGGCAAGGGTAGGAGGTTATCACCCAGGTGAGTAAACACAGAACAATGGGACTTTAACATAAACACACCATAACATTATCAGAACCATGTAGAAGATATCTGAAAGACTCCCTGCTACCTAACTCTGTAACCAATACGGAATTGGATGCCAAACGGCTGCGTTTGAGTGCTAAAGTTAAAGTTAACCAGAGACAATCTGAATTGTATTGATCTAATAAGACTCTGCTCTACTCAGAAAAAGAAATATTCCTCCTTTTGACAGATTGGCAACTGTTGGTACATAACAAGTTAGACATAGAAATGAAACCCCTTTGTTATTCTCCAAGCAGAGGTTCGGCTCTGGCTGGTTTTTGACATCATTTCAGATGTTTTGTCAGGTTTTCTATTTTGCCCTGTTTTCTTTATGTTGCCAAGCCGTAAAGAAGACCTGACAAAACAGAAAGCCAGACAAAAACGGCTGAAAATACATCAAAAACAAGCCAGAACTGAACCTCTACTTGGAGAGTACCCCTTTGACTAATATCCAAAATTTTGTTGTAAATAGATAATGCATGCATAGCAAACACTTGCTTTTTATAATTGTAGTTTAAGCTGTAAGTACATATTTGTTGGCTATTGTTGGATTATCTAAAAGCAAACTGTTCTTTTTTTTCTCCTCAGCCCAACACGAAGAAAATCACCCTAGCTGTACCTCCGTGCCCGAATAGAGGATCTTTTAACTGCGCATCACATGGAAGGTCCAGTCACCCCTGTTGAACAGTGGTATCGCCCAGTTTTTATGTTACTTTTATGACAGATGTCAGATCATGCCACTTTTAAAACAGGGTATATTTTAGAAGGTTTTTGCAGACAAGAAGGGGAGATTGTAAACGGTGATTACATGTAGCAGGATATGCCACACTAGTGAATTTATGCTCCCATTTGCTGCAGCGTCACATTATTGTGCATGGGGCATAGAAAACTTTGCCTCATATGTCTATCATGTACTGTTACCTGTATATTCTGAACCTTCCTATGGTTAACCGGAAAGATGGTAAAAGAAGCTTCAGAAACGTTGATATTACAAGACTCAAGCAAAGCCACCTTTGGTATATTGATATGTATTTGTTAAAGATACATGTATGTATTTTTAGAAGTAGGGGAAATTTTGTAGCAAGTTTAGATTATTCCATGTGTCATACTAACACATAGTATTATGTATTAACATGCCTGGACATGCTCTCAGCTCTGCTCAACAAATGCTTACCACCCCTCTGATAAAGTGGCACTGACCACATCTTTATAGAATATGCCTGCTTCCAGAGCAGTCCACATCTTGTCAAGGGGTGGCAAGACCTGTTGAGCAGTTTAATGAAGAATGTATTCAATATGTTATTTATTATAAGGGTTTGAATAAGATTTACATAAGGTACATGTATAACAATACCATGATATCTTTCATTCATTACAATGCAAGAAAGGTTACTAACTATAGATGCACTGTCATAAGGTATTATCCAAATAGATTCTTAAATAACTACTGCCTTCCGACATTTAAGATATGTATAGCTGTCTTTCAAACAGGAAGTATACAAACAGTCAGAGTCCTCTACAGTTAATGATTATGTATACCAGATTGTAAAAATGAATACTGGCCTAACGACATTGTTGCCAGATCCAAGAAAAGCACCAACCGTGCCACCATGACAGTACAGTTGTAAATACATGTACATCACAAAACCAAGAAGGCACCTTTAGTAACATTTTTAAAGTGCCATGACATCGTCATTTTGACAACAAAAGTATAAATTTTATACCCTCGAGTTAACCACATGTATGTCACATGTATGGTGATGGATAGAAGAAAAAAAAGGAATATATTTTGAAAGCAAGAAAAAGTGCTATTTTAGTATTTCAGGACGTAAATTGATAGCAATAGTAAGATTACTACTAACATGTTAATCTGTGATAAAGTTGACCATGCTTCCTCGTCCTGCTAAATCATAGTTTTACTAACAACATGACAGCTGTGAATGTTTGATTGTGAATACATAAAAAAGTCTGGTGACAGTGTACGATCTTGAGAAGCTAGAGGGGGTTGTTGGTGCATGTGATCTATGGTTGATCTTAAATGCTGAATTTGACAAAGGTGCAGGACTCAACTGCAGTTCTTGTGTATACTGCTAGGAGTCCTCGTGAAAGGCGACTAGGAAATTGTGTTTGAGTGCTTTTTATGACACTGTTGTTGAAATTGGTCTACCAGGGGATAACAATGAAAAGGAAGAACACAAATCTGCATTGTCATTGCCATATGCTCCAGCACTTCCTCTTATTCAGGATTTTTATATTGACAAATACCTTTACTCCTTTTTATCTGGTCTACGCATGTCTGGGTACTTGTGGATTTCGTTCCCATTTCGTTCCTGTAATTAATCAGGCCAGATGTACATTATCTATTACACAATAGAAAGAAATACACAGATATAATTGTAGAGAATCAGTGAAATAATCAGATACAACAAAACCATCTTAATTCATCGCATATACAGATATACATTGTATATCATCATACCCTGTACACTAGTAGTGATGAAATTCAAAGTTTCTCCATGCATGCTCAGACCAGAACAAAGGTAATCTACAATTCTGTTATCGCTTAAAGAGGACCAGAACAGGAAGCTAAATATGTAGTGTAAGTTTCCCATGTACATGTATGTTAAAAATAAGCAATGATCTATGTTCAAGCCACATGTAAAATAGATAGACGTATTTGCCATGTATTGTTGCTATACACCTCAATAATGGAACATTATATACTTTTAAGTTGATATGGTAAGACGACAGGAAAAACATGTACCAAATATTCCATTATCAACCAGTGTATGACCGAAATCAGCATTTGTGTAAGTTCCTAGACCATAGTTCAGCCATTTAGGTATCAGAAGGCTTAAGCCTCTTTGCCCAAAAGTCTCGATTCACAGTGCCTTACTCTGTATCAGATGAAACCGGACTAATCACAGGGGGGGACATGATGCTGCATATGGCCTGGTCTTTGGCCCAATTTACACACAAGTTTTCAGAGTCGACTCGTGGCTGTGTGTAGGGAGCTTAGGGCTGCTCAAGCAGAGTTTTCCTTCTAGCGAACACTACTTGAGTGGCCTAGGGTTCTCCTTGCACAGTCCTGAGTAGACTACAAGTCCACTCAAAAATGTGTGTGCAAAACCCTTTGTCCCGTTCCGATGATGTAGTCCTAATTGTATGTAGCCACCTTTGATGTACTGAAAGGGAGTCTCTAATAATGCTATTATTGTAAATTCACCATGCGTAACTCTATTTCGTTTGTCTGTAAAATGAAAGATGAAACTGAATGTATCCTTGGTGCCTTGACGTACATCGTTGACCCAGAACCTAGCTTCCATTTTAGCTGATTATGTACTGATTTCTGCTAGCTGTTACCAACATCCAGTCAGCCAACGAAAAACAATGCTCAGAAAATAGTATGTGATAAGCTAGAAGGGAAAAGACAGCAATATTTCAACACCAACCAGAACTTACGTAAAAGCTCAACTGAATCTACCTCTCCAATAAAAAAAAGAGTACATGGTGCTTCAGAAAAACAAAAGGGTAATACTTCCCCATATTCTTTAAGATCAGTCTGTCTTCTGAAATACTGTCAATATGATAGCACCTTGTTGTTAGGACAAAATGGCCATATGGAGTACTGGTATGTCAGGTAATTGTTACATAATACAATACAGCCAAATTCGATAATAGAGGTTTCACTCCATAGATTTTAAAAATGCAGCATTGTCAACTTTCTTTTGTAACTTCCTTTACTGATTGTATCTACATTTTAGGTGGTATTTTTTGTTTGTAGATTGCCTTGTTGTCTTAATGGAAGAATTCCGTTTTTAGTCTGTAGACTACAGTTTTGTAGAAAGACGTCCATAGACTTTGGTGTTAAAAGTCTACCACATACATTAGGGGAAAATAACCATTGATTTTAGCAATTATTTCATTGATTTGATTGTTTTAAAGACAGGGGCCTAATTCTGAGTATATGTATGTATAATTTTTCAACTGGGAGAAAACTTAACCAGAACTTGCCATTATATTTTCTATAGTTACTTCGCACTTTTTAATTGTGAATGTACCGCCCTATAACAGGGCAGAGTGAGGAGGCTACATGTAACTGTAATGTTTCCATTGGTTGATTTGAGAGAATACCTTCACTGTGTGAGGGATGTGGGCTGCCATTTGGTGAGAGAAAAAAAATGGTTTTAGTTTAAAGATAACAGGAAAAAAAGTGGTTGTCAATGGCATTTTATGTCGGTATGTGACCTGAACGTTTTTAGCCAGCTTTGGATGTAGAATGTTACCACAATAAGTGATATTGTCTTCCTGAATCCTCGTATCACGTGTATGTATTTCATGTAATAAACCAGTATGTAACAAACAAGTTGCTATGTTTCTGTTTATTAGATTACTTATTGAGATCCTAGATTCAAATCAGTGAATGATTAAGCCTAGATGATTTCTACCAATATTACCAAAATGGTAAAATTGTGTCATGGTAGATATTGCACCGATTTCTCCGATAGAGATCCAGATCAGAGTCTGTAAGTTTGAAAATATTCCCTTAAAAGGTTGTCAGACCTTTTCAACTTCGATTCATGTCACTTTAGATCAGTGGATTGACTTAAAATTTAGGATTTATAAACGTGTCACCACTCTAACACATTCATAGTACTACGCTCGTTCTCATTCTTTGTAACTTCCGTTACCGTTAGAAATAAGACGTTCCTGACATTAAGATATGCCACATATAAGGTGCCAAACTGCCGTTTTTAAAAGCTAGAAAAGTTTTCAGTCGTCATAAAAACGACAGTTTGACACCTTATATGTGACATATCCTAATGTCAGGAACGTCTTACTTCAAACGGTAACGGCAGTTACAAAATATGTACATTTAAATGAGAACGGACGAGCATCCTGATCCGGATCTCCGTCCAGAGAAACTCCGATCGGGATCTCTACCGGTAGAATCGGCGATTCTGTCAGATCGCAATCTCTGCCCTGACATATATATGTAAACGCAAGTGTCCTGGCGTGCCTGGCTGTGTAAAGCTAAATTGTACACATGCTTCAACAATGATTTACTCAAGTATTTACACTTACTAAAGGTTCAGTCTGTTTTGTGTGTACATATGACCGGGCGGTTGCACGGACAGACTGTATCATTTTAGGAATGCTGTGGGCCGTATATAAAAGGCCCTGTCACGTTCGTGGTGAGACAGGGTTACGGCTGCCACGGCTAATGTAGGACATTCTTGGGGCAGTCGTAGATATCTCCTACAACATTAACGTTAAGCTGTCTTGATGATTAAAAAGGTCGTAGAGCCTTGGCAACGGTTGACTCTGGCTGGAGTCTGGCATATAGTCTCGCTGAAAGGTAACGAATATGACAGCGACATAAGGTGTCGCTAAACACATCTTTGAACGCAGATATGCTTAATTTTCTTAAGGAATAGACTACAAACATTTTGTCTTGCTTTAATATATCAGTATTCTTTCCTTAGAAGTCTGTCGTAAACGTTTCAAACGTGATAAGCTATATATTTCCCATGTTCAATTGTGCCAACTACGAAGTCAGCACTCTTTGGGACAATCGGCTTTTATAGGTAGCTATTTCTGCCCCACGAACTTTGTCCCTAGTCAATACATACTTGCCTCTGCACCGTCCGTAAACCTCGAAATTTCCGTTACTACCAAACGCGACTTGGGCATATTTGGTGTAGTCTCTTAAGTTAACAAAATGATGGACAACTGCTCCTAGTAATTTGGCTTCATTGACAGCAACTATTGTGTCGCAGTGGCACTGGCAGCCAAGGCCTACATCGACCCTTACAGTCGTGGCGATATCTGTAGGAATAATGACATACAGTCAAACTGCCCAAGACGACCATTTAGGGTGAACAATTTAAACAGGATTCTTAAGGCTTGCGTCAATGAGAATAAGGGATCACATTGGCCAGGCGGTCATTATGTAGAAGTGGCTCCCTTGTGCAAGCTTGACTAGTTGCATATCGTTACCGATCTCTAACAGTCTATGCCCGAGTCATGGTGAGAAAGTGCCATCTTGTGTAAACACTTTATGTGACAGGTTCATCGTTTATACCGAAATCTATTGTGTGAATTGCACCCAAAATTGTAAACATTCGGATAACGTTTGAAGAGACAATTGACTTTGAGACAAAGAAAAATTGTAGACAGACTGTGTGTAGGACGATTTGAACATGCTGACAAGGTAGACTATAGAGGACTTTTTTTCTTTCTTTATTTTTTCCTCTTTTTCCCGTTCAGTACACATCTTGGTTTGTCTATATCAGGTTTACATAAGCCTGAGCCACGTTGCTTTAAAACAATGGAAGGTCAAGCTTCGTGATTACACTTTGCCCTGTGTAGTTTCTGGCATATAGTATTTTACTTGTTGTCAAAGTTCTGAACATTTAGTCAAGTACTTTTTCGTCAACATTTCAAAGTCCAAGCAGGTTCAGACCCCGTCAACTTTGGGTGTGATTGATTATATGTCATGGGCGTAACTTGGCAGAGAACGGAACTTTACTGTTGACGAATTAGCAATTGTTATGACTTTTGGGCGCAACACAAACGTATACACGTTTAGGGTAGTGATAACCACGTCGGCATTTCCTTTCTTTCGGCGTTTTCTTTCGGAAAAATCCTGAAATTAAAATAGTTGGTCATTGTGATAGCGAGTTTAGCTTATACATCATCTGATTACAATGTGTGTTTATCGTGTACGTATATGTAGGACAGGGAAGTAAGAGTTCTGGGAAAAACTATGCATGGGACAAGCGAGGATGGTTCATGACGTAAATGCACCTAGTGCTAAGCAACCACTTTGTTTACCACGACTACACCAAGACTAACACCTACGGTGTTCGCAAGTTTCTAGTTGCAAAAAAAATCGTTTTAAATGATTTTCAATGTGATAACTAAGCAAAAGAAAAATTGCAATGACAATTCAGCAACCGTCCTGCAAAATAACTTTTAATTGGACGCGTTTTGATGCGCTCCCAAATAGTACAGGTATGACAAATGCTGCTATTTGTACCAACGGAATAGGTAACCAATCGATTGGTTTGTCAAAAGTCCACTGTGCAGCTGTAACAATGTAATCTATTGGTTTGAATCAACACAGTCCGACCTATCAAACTGCGTAGGTCAACACCAGCAAAATGTTGTCGATTTTACCGTCTCAAATTGCGAAAGGTTACGATCACAAGAATGTCCCAGACGCGTTACCGTTTCCTAAGACAATGGAATAGATGATAAGACACGTCTACACATAGTTCTCAGGTGGTGAAATGATCAGGCTACTATGCAAGTAGTTCTTCAAAAGAGTTCTTGCGAAAGAAACATAATTCTATCATTTTACATTCTGGAATCAAAGTCAGGGACGCGAATATAGACATCCCTACATCTTTATGACCATATGTCACAGGCTTGGAACGGAAACCATGGAACTGCGTTATTTTTGCCTTCAGGGCGGAGTTCTCTGTTCACCATAGTAACCAGGTGTGTCTGGGACAAAGGTGGGGTGAGGTATGCTACTGCTGTGTACATATACGTGCCCGACGTTTTTATTGCAGCATAATCACGGAAACACCACACAGTGTACGTGCGGGATTGTAAAGAAAGCAGAGCTACCGTCAAGATACGGCCACAATCTTAAGGAAGCTACCTAGTACTTGAAGACGAGTTGGTCACTGACTGAGCACCTTATATAGGTTACGCTAGCGGCACTAGAGAAGCAGGTCTCAGCCCTTTGAGGAAGTAAAGGGACTGAAAAAAGGTGTCAAGATGGCGGACAGAATGGGGAACGACTTCCACAGCCAGCCGCTCCTGGGCGAGCGCGCGGAGCCGAAGTGGATGAAGAAGAAGCCGCCGCTCACGGTCACGAGCGAGAGCGTGGTGAAGGACGAGTCGTCCGATCTCAACGAGGTCCACATGTGTTTGAAAGTACTGAAACTACTGCTGTCCATCTTCGTGGGGTGCGCCCTGCTGGCTTGTTTGGTCTCCACCAAAGTTACCACGATCATCATAGCACAGTCTTTGGCTGAAACTTGGAACTCAACGAACGCTACCAAGGCGTCTGACGAAACCTGCGAGGACTACCAAGGTAGGGAGGTAGACCTGAAAAGGGAGACGGCCATAGTTGTCCTGACGATCATCTTGATGATGCCGTACCTGCTCACCTTCATCAGGTGTGTCTGGAGAGGCAGGTGGGGAAAGAACACGCCCTGGCCCACCCGGGAGGCACTGCTCTTTGTAAGTATTCGCCTTTTTTTATTCTCGGTTTTACATTGTAAGTCCTATTGCTATATGCTATGCACAGGGTCTTCGACTTGTTCCACTATAACGGAATGTGACCGGGCGCCCTAATGAAACACATAACGTGCGGCAATTGATGGAAACATGAGTGAAATAGGTGACATTAAGATGCAAAAACAGCTATCTTGAATTCCTCATAATTTAGAAATCATCTTCACCAAGACTTTGTTACTTTCGTCATATTTCTCAAGAAGACAACGTACATACAGGCTGAGATGGTATGCCAAAACAAAGGAGAGGTAACCTTTTTTCCGAGATGCACAAAATAGTATTCGCACAAATGATTCTCCTGTATATGGTCCAAAATTTATCTTCGATATTTCAAGACTAGAATATTTTCTTTGAATAAATCTGTTGGTGTGAAGGATATGTAACAGAGGCCGTATCGATAGCCATGACATGCAGTACCTCCCATTAATGAAAGCCCTTTCTACTTTTGTGTTTTCATGTATGTGGAAACCTATCTACTAGTACCATAATCTTAATATAAAACTTCCCTGTAAACAAATAGAAGTTTGATATATCATGTAGATCCGTACATCACAATCGTCAACATTCGCGATTGAATAATGTAAGTTTGGGTGTAGCCAAGGTTGGCAGGGACAACGAAGTTCCTGTGAATAAATCCTGATGATTTCGTCCCCCCGTGACTCACGTAACAATGCCGTATTTGGTGCGGTGTTTGTGGGCACACATTGCCATACAGACTAGCTTGGGGTATGTGCTTTTCTTATCTTGTGCAAATTGGTGACTAATTTTAGCTACGTCTTTTTTATAAGTCATCGTTTCCGGGTGAGACTACCATCTCTAGCATTTTTTTTGCCTTCAGTCAGTAAAATATTAGCCTGGTTTCAGCCAAGCCCCGTGTCCGCCCGCCGCCTGTAACGGCTATCCACCCACGTAGGGGAGAGAAACCCCCGGACAGCTGGAGTTTGCGTTATACAGACTAGTAAAATATGTGTCATTTCAATTTTCACCCAGTTACCGCAGGGCACAAAGTAGTCAACAGTGGGTACATTTGTAAATAGCTTAACTCAAATAAATCAGCCCTTAGTATAAACTTCTGCTTCTGTGGCTTCCCTGACCGAAGGCGGAGGATCTGGCAACCAGGCTGGTTATGACGACGTCTAGAGACGTATGCGTATGCATGTTTCTATTTTTGCAAGAACGTATCGACAAGGATGTTGAAAAGAGAACCCTCTCTACGTGTCACCCACATGTCGATTTTTGAACCCTTACTGACTAATGAATAAATAAACTCAAATAATAAACGATTTCGATCTTCTAGGGCATGTCGTAACTCGACACAAGTAATGACTAACATTCTTTGATCGCGACATTTGTTAATGTACAAATGAGATTGCCGACTGTGTCAGGCCATTTGTAATTTTTTTCTCCTACACAATAGTGAAGGGAAGGTTCTCTTTCATTCACTTTGTGGTGAGACTTATCCATGCCTTAGGAAATTTACAGATGTCAAAATTATTGCACACCAGCTGCAGTAAAGGGCTGTAAATTGTTGCAATTCAGCAACAATGGCTTGTCATATAGAGAACCCGGTAAACCGTTGTTTGACGTATGACCCAGTGTGCTTGGCCATATCGGGGGGCATTGTATACTCTCCAAGAAGAGGTTAGGCTCAGGTTGGTTTTGGATGTTTTTACTGGCGTGTTTATCGAGCTTTCTATGTTGTCAGGTTTTCTTTTGCTATGCTTGGCGACATAAAGAAAATAGGAAGCTTCATCAAAACGCCTAAAAACGTCAAAAACCATCCGGACCCTAACCTCTGCTTGGAAAGTAGGCATTGCAGATTACATGTACATGTTAATGCAGGAGTGTCGCGTGGATAGTGCATTTATGATGAACGAAAAATGGGGCGATGCACTTTTTTGAAATAAATGGATTTCACTGGACCTTCTTGGACTTTTGGTGCGCAAAATCTGACGTCTTTGAGAAAAAAATATTATGGTGAACGCACGAATACTAACAATGCACAATTAAGAACAGACCCGATCTTCAAACATGGAATGCAGATCAAGAATGCACTGTGACTGTAGCGCTACTATTGTTTCACACGCGAACACACCATTTTCTCTATACCGCGAAATCAAATCCCCGTGAACTTAAATGCCTTTACCAGTATTTCTTGGAAACGTTTGAACTACATTTTCATTGCACTGATGACCCATCCCTGCTTTCCTCTCCAGGGTGTGATCACAGCCGTGTTGGAGGTGGTGGGTCTGACGCTGTTCACGGTTGTGGTGATGTCCACGGCCCGGAGGTCCCTCAGCATCGTCCTCATGAACAGCATCTTCCTCATGCCCGCCTTTTTACAGATCATACGTCACTTCCGGGCAATATCAGGATGCGCAACGTCAGTGAGTACATTTCTAATCATTCTAATCTTTGGCCTTCATCAGGTATTTCGACCCTACCCACGTCTGTCACGTGACTTTCCGGAAACGTTACGTCAGAGCAGGGTCAAAGGTGCCTGGAAGTTTGTGCCGCCCGTCGTTCCGGTTAAGAGATTGTTGATTTAGTTATTACCTCCATGAAACGGAGGTATTCTTTTCGATTTGTTGTTTGGCCTGATGTGTGTGCAAGTTGTGTGCTTTTCCCGGGTCCAAGGTTGGCCTGGGTGGCGGAATGGTGTAGCTGGAGACTTGCAGGATGGGAATGCTGCATTGGCCCGGGTCCACAGGCCGGCAGGAAGGCAGGAAAATGCATAGGCAGAGTTTGGAAGAAATTCACAATAATGAATAAACAAGAAATTCGCAAAAACTCTACATATTTCACAAAGGTATAAGATCTTTGTTTTCTTGTTTCTTAATGTGATAATTAGATTGATTGCTGTCTTATATTGCCATTTTCCGTAAACCAACAGCTTAAAGAGGGGTGTAAGAAAGCCGGAAACCTACTGGGTAATACGCTGGCAATGGGACTGGCAGCAGTATCATTGGTGGCAGTGGTGGCTGTGGAGCATGAAACAAACAAAGGTATGTATCATTCATCGAGCAAAGATCATATGCTGTGTTATGTTATGTTGTCTTGTTTGGTATTTTGTTGGAGTTGAGGAGCTGACCGACCATAAGGTATGCATGGAATAATTTCTAATAATATGTATCAGTTGGTCTCGTTTTGAGCATTATTAACAATGTTTTTTTACATTTCTCCAGAAATATGTACAAATGAACAAAACAACGCCACATATGCTCAATCAATCTGCGACATCTGCTTGGAGATTATGCATGGATGTCATCTCTATCGTTTTTTGGTCTAGATAACCAAAATTGACTCAAACAATATCAAAATATCTGTTTTACAACTTTTTTGGCCTTTATCCAGTTAAGGAACAGAGACAGATTCTTCCTAGAGTTACAAAACTTTTACACAAAACTAAGTTGTGAATGACTGGTATTTATGCCTGGCCCAACATCCCCCACCTATTACTAGTAACGTTATTTCCACCATTCTCTCACTGGTAGAGTGGACACAGCTCATGGCGATTCCTGTTTCTCTGCTGTGCCTGTCCATCGCGTGGCTGCCAACGTTCCAGGAGGTGCAGACAATCCACGCCTTGGATGATGACGAGGACCAGGCCATGGACAACGAGGCCGCGGCAGGAGCGAAGAGCGTGGACATGGTCATGCCGACTACGACTACCTACAACCGATTGAGGCCAAGTCGTATCAGTACCACCATGAGGTAAATATGGCTCATTGTCGTAACGTTACATCGTTATCATATTGGACCTACAATAGTAACATATGTTGTGATATGATGGGCTTGCCATAACAGCATTTAAAGGTATAACATGTATAAAGAAAGATATCCATTTTTATTTTAAAAGACTAAATTCACCAGTAGCAGTCAAAGTTGTAATGGATGTATAAGTCACATCTTCAAAGAATACACCACACTTAAAATTGAAAAGAATGGGTGTGCAATGGCACAGTGGCTAGAAGCCCGTCATTTCCTGATATTAGTCACACCAGTAGTAATAATTTCATGTTAAAACATGATTTCTACAGGAAACTGTCAACCTTAGCGCCACCAGTGCGAGCCCACACCATACCTGAGGAGCTTGCCCAGGAAACAACAGAAACGGTGATGGACGTTGATCCCCTTCCTATTGAAAGCGCTAGGTGGCGCTGCGGCATTATCACAAACTTCCTGAAGCTGCTGCTGACATTCCCAATGGTTCTAGTGTGGTACCGCACTTACCTGCAAGGTGAGGACTTCAGCCTGACTTTTGAGGGTCTTGTAGTAGCATGGGCCGTTAAGTGGGTGACTTTAAGATCAGATGTTGAAATCCCAACTGTTTTTTACTTCCTTAAATGCTGGATTCTTGATAGATGACATTCTTGATAGACCTCATTTGTTTTTTTTATAATTGATCCTTTCATTTAGAAGAAAAAAAAACATTATTTCTAGATATTGAATTATGTAAATATGATCATCATAATTTTTTAATCATGATGCATGAAGTACTGGGGTAAATGAACTGAGGCTTTGGTTGGTTAATTAAAGTGAAAATGCAATTATGCTTCCCTATTGTTACAATTCGTAGATTTGGACCATAAAACTAAAGCATCTTAGATCAGGTTACTATAATATACAATATTTGTTTCTTTTTTTTTACACATACAGCTAACCCCTACACATTTTGGTGCAAGTCCTACGAGATTTATGATCGTATCACAGAAGACAACCAAATTCTGGTATCCTTCATCGTCAACCTGTCGGCGGGTTTCGGTGCCAATTTGTTGGCCTGGATGGCGTGCTCCATCAGGATGGATGTCATCGGCTTCGTCATGCCGCTGCTACTGTCTCCTGTAGCTACGGCCTTGTACACCTACATCAGAGAACTGTGCCTCTTTCCTCTCTTTGGACTGTACGTTACTAACGAGGTAACAAAAGTCTTGATGCTGCTTTAGATTTATATTTTTTGTCTGTAACATGTAGCAGAACAAATCGTGGCCAACAATCAGAAGCCAATCATGCTCAGATTTCTAAAGCATTACATGTATGTCATAAATACACTTGGGTGCTTTGTACAGTATAACATTACTATATGTATAATGTTAGATGCAAAATGGCAAAGCTAATTGTAACCCAATCACACATTACAATTCATGACCATGGTATCTTGTAGTACTCTACTACATTTGGAACTTTCCATCCTTAATAAAGGAAGAAGAAGCAATTAGAAAACAAGTTTCTTCCCGACAAGTAACCTGAAATATATTGAATGCTGCCATGTTTTGCAGGTCGTGCCTCCCATGATGTGTGAAGTAGACCTTGAAACCGACCGACGGTATCTGGATCTGTTTGTCATCATTGGCCTGTACATCGCCATGGTGATCACCTCCGTGCGGTACCTCTTCAGAAGCACTGCCACCATCATGGAGAAGGAAGAAAAGGTGTGATGGCCAGTTCTCTCTGCTTGATACTTTTTCGTCTTTTACACTCTGAGCACACAAAATCTGAGGCATTGCTATCTGACAGTAGAGATCATTCTAAACTGTATACTCTGAAATTCCCCAATTAACAGATCTGATGAAGATATTGCCTTGTAATGTACTGAAACACTCGTCAGCTATAGGGAATGTTGCCAAAAAAAAAAAAAATTAGGAGGCTAAGCTATGTCCACTGTGTACTTGTTACTTAAACCATAGGGGTGTTTGTCTCTGTGTCTGTCTGTGTGTGTGTGTGTGTGTTTCCGGCCTACTTGCAAAGCAGCATGGGTAAAGGAGTGAAGTCTGCCATCTTTGGTTGCCTAATGTTGAGTAGACTAGGATGTCCCTGCTACATTGAGCCTGGATATAATCACTACCCCTAATCTTCTTCTTATCTACAATGTAAGATTAGCTCATCATTAGACTAACTAATCTTAAAGATGGATGGAGGTATACAAAATTTATTTTCTATTCCTCAGCTGTTCTGGTTGCCAGGATACAACACCATCTTCCCAGACCAGTGGCTCATGTTGTCGCGCCGCAACAAGGACACCAGCCCCGAGCTCTTCGAGAGGTCGACACGCAGCATGAAGAACACGAGGGTCTACATCTGCACCACCATGTACCGTGAGGTAACATTCTTCATTCTTTAACTGTGTGTGTGTGTGTTTTTTGTGTGCATGTGTGTGTGTGTGTGTGTGTGTGTGTGTGTGTATACTGAAAATGAAATCCAGATTATTAATCTCCATCAAATAAGTGCAATACAATCATAAAACAACGTAAATCCCATTCAGTACTCCTTTAAACGTACTATTTACTCAGAATGAACAAGAAATGCAGCAGTTACTGCAGTCCATCCGTGCCATTGCGGAGGCCCAGGGCCCGGAGCGCCAGTACGAGTCTCACATCTTCTTCGACGGCGGGTGTCAGAAGGGCCAGCCCACGGAGTTTGCCCTGCAGCTGCTGGCACTGACTGACAAGACCATGGGTTCAACCAAAGGTCAGGACACGCCTTGTACTTTATTTGTAGATGATTCCCTGCAGACGATCTTTACAGTTAGTTTTACAATGGACTCACAAACGCTAATATGGCTGACATACGTGTATTGATTATGACTTCTTGAGTTTTTGCAACTAATGTTGCAGATCACTTAACTTTCAGCACCCTGAAGTAGCCGTTTGGCAGTCCCCATTCTCTATTAGTAACATAGTTAAGGCAGCAGGGAGAAATTTGATATGTACCATTTAGGAATAAATGTATGCATTGTCGCATGACTATCAGAGCATTGTATTCTGAGACACTAAACTAAATCTGAATTTGCTACCAACAATGTTTTTCTTTGCTCCATCTCCCTATTTGTCAACAGAGAAGAAAGGCATCCTGCATGGGGCTCAGAAGTGGGCGACTCCCTACGGGCTGCAGATGGAGTGGCGTCTGAAACTGGCTGGTGACAGCCTCCAGGAAACTCGCTTCTGTATTCATCTTAAGGACAACAGCAAGGTGACTTGATGACTTTGCCAAATGTTTGTTATAAAGCTTATAGAAAGGGTTACATCTTCACGTTCTGACACCCTCTAACTCTTAAACGCTAGCACAGGGGTGTCAGAACACAAGGAACTCAGGACCAGCATACACTTGTCTCTTCATGTATTACAAAAGCAGTACAATTTGTTCTTGTAAAATGTGTCCAATGATTAGGTGTTGGACACTGTAGAGAACCTACCGAGCTCAAAGAGGGAAACTGTCACTGCCCTTCTGTTTCAGCGGTTTGCTCTTCAGTTACCGATGAAAGATAAGGGATGCTGTCTGAAACGTCTGACCGTTTCAAAACTTATCAAGTTGTGTTTTGTTTTGTTTCCAGGTTCGTAACAAGAAGAGGTGGAGCCAGGTCATGTACATGTCCTATGTACTGGATCACCTGGGTAAGAAATTCATCAACAACAAATTCCAAAATATAATTATTAATTTCTTTATAATTTTCTTTTTTGAGTTTTACAAAAAATACAGTGATTATAGAAAGAAGTCTAGGATTTAGAAAGTGTATTTTGATGTCATTTTTAAGGCTAAAAGTAGTACAGTCGTAAATCACAAGCAATAGAGAAAATTAGTTTAATTCCCTCAAAGAAAAAGCACCAAAACTTTAAAAGTTATTTGTGAATAACTTAAGATGCTTCTCACCTTTGCCTACACAGTGTACTATACTCCCCTGGGTATGGAGTCTGGGGCAGTCAAGGACAAGGACATTTTGGCCAGTAGTGAAGGCAGGGGCCAACAGGCCAGGTGTGCTCGTCTGAACAACTCGGACTGCTGGAGACCTGATGCTAACACCAGCCGGACACAGCAGTTTCTGGAGGTGGACCTAGGTAGGAACGACATTCATCATTTCTTGTTTCTAACATATGTGAATATAATTCCACCAGCGTACATAATTTCGCTACCCAACATCCCCCAGTATAATGCACTCATGTGTATCTAAACTGTGTATACCTTGGGGACGCTGCACTCAAGATCTCTCAAATACAGTGTTTTTCAAAGTGGCGGATTTATGTAACCTGGTGGATTAATGTTATTGAAGGTTACTCATCTTTCAAGATGTCACCGTTGTAGCCTCATAAAAATGAGGGAAAGCCCCTATGTTCCGCCACCCTTATGATCCGATGCCGCTATGTTAGGGTTAGGTTAGGGGTGTCGGAACATTGGGGTGTCGGAACATAGGGCCATTGGGACATAGTTCCGTCGGGACATAGTTCCGTCGGGACCTAGGGCTGTCTCCGTCAGACACTGTGTTGATAAGATAATATTGTTGTAGAGGATAGATAGGATAAATAAGGTTTCCAATGACACAAATTACTCTGCAAGTCAGATTAAGTATTAATGGAAATATGATTGATCAAATTCAATGTTGTAATGGTTAAGATCCATTTGATCAAACCCACAACACGTAGAGAAGAAAAAAGTTTAAGAGGCCGAATGTGATGTGCAACAATGAGCAAGCAACATAGCCTGGGTACCGTCCTCTGTAGGACACTATAAAGATCCAGCGGTTACCACAGAGGATTAGGTACCCAGGCTACAGGCAACTAATCAACAGAATTAATTTCTTGAATCAGATATTTTAGGTTGTCAATATCATCGGTAGTTGAAGACCAGAAAATAGATTGTTGGTTATTTGTAGGTGAGGAGACGGTGGTTACTGGGGTGGTGACCCAGGGGAATCCTGATGACAACGAATGGGTGGAGAAGTACAAGGTCGCCTACAGAAAGGACAAGGACAGCCACTGGGAGTACTGCAAGAACAACATTGGGAGAGACATGGTGAGAGCTCTCTGTTCATCATAATTGTAGATTACAATGGTAACACTTACTGACCAGTCTAACTGTCCAAACCTTTTAGCCTTATAGTAAGTGCGTTGGGTTTGTGAGCTGATGGCCCGGGCTCAATTCCCAGGAGCCAGGAGACTGTTCTATACACCTCATGCATTTTTTTAAAGATAACTAGCCAGATAACATCATCAAATTATCTTACAACAGTCCAAAAGAAACAAGTGCGACTGTAGCTATCCACGAGTAAACCCCACCTGCAACAGTTTGGTCCTTCTAACGTTACATGTATTTTGCAGATACTTTTGATCATGTCTTTTC
Organism: Branchiostoma lanceolatum; assembly: GCF_035083965.1. Classification (NCBI taxonomy): domain Eukaryota; kingdom Metazoa; phylum Chordata; class Leptocardii; order Amphioxiformes; family Branchiostomatidae; genus Branchiostoma; species Branchiostoma lanceolatum. The sequence continues at coordinate 9,856,577 of NC_089732.1, forward strand.
TGATCATATATACTGCATACTTTTGTACCACCACAGATATTCGATGGGAATGAGGACAACAAGACTACGGTCACCCAACTTTTTCCTACTCCAGTCAGTGCGCGCTACATCCGCATTGAACCAGATGCTGTCCATGGCCAGTTGGCTTTGCGTGCAGAAATCCTTGGTTACAGCAATGAAGGTATATGAATGAAAAATTCTGTGAAGTTTTCGGCTTGTTTGTGTGTGTGTGTGTGTGTGTGTGTGTTTGTGTGTTTCTATGCTTTCCAATATACTAGACTAGTACACAATGCAGCATTACCATACATCTTCATTGCTGCTATTTGTAGGGGGGACTAGAAAGGTCACAGATTAGAGCAGTGTGCATAGAGCCAAGTGAAGTTTGCTATGTCTGATCACCTTGTTTGGCTTGCCTTGCCAGAGAGGGACCGTGACAGCTACATCCTCTGCACGGATGCTGATGTCAAATTTTCGGCGAAGGATGCCAACGCTCTGCTCGATGTCATAACCCGTGACCCAGCCGTCGGTGCCGTGTGTGGACGGACCCATCCCACGGGGTCTGGACCAATGGTGTGGTACCAGATCTTCGACTACGCTATTGGCCACTGGTTTCAAAAGGTGATTCATCATAAGCAAGTTATCCATATATCTGCTTAAAAGTTGGATTATCATTTGTTCAGTCTCGACATTGTTAATTGACTGCCAAGAAGATAATCAACTTAGTACATCTTCATTAGTATAGTCGAACCTCAGTACAAGAGACCACCTAGCCAATGAGACAACCTTTGGTAATTAATCTCATTGACACAAGCATCAAGAATCATGTCCATAGTGACCACCTGTCCACATTTCATTGGTCCCTTGAGTGGTCTTATTGGACAGGCTTGACTGTAACAGTTACTGTTCTTGGATGTTCGAGTACTTGATCTTTAGTGTTGTTTTGTAGACTGCCAATGACACCCTGGGCACGGTCCTGTGCTGCCCGGGCTGCTTCAGTGTCTACCGTTCCAAAGCCGTACGCGAGGCCGTGAAGACCTACGCCTCGAAAGTCGACAAGGCCGACGAGTTCCTGACCAAGGACATGGGAGAGGATCGCTGGTTCTGTACTCTTTTGGTGAGGCCAAAATAACCTTCAAGAACAGATTTCAAATAAAAATTTGGGTTTGCCCTTCAATTGATTCATTCCAATTTCATTCTAGGCTCAATTCTACACACTGTATAATATATATTATGTGCATCGACTTAAGTCACCTTGGTATCTCTATTGTTATGACATGTTTGACATTGTCTACCTTTAAAGGGGGCATTAAGCCGAATCCGTAATCTATGTATGAGTCTCAGAAGATGTTAAACCTAATAAGTGTTAAAGAAGTCAACACACTTATACCAAGAAGAGTTAAGGGGTCACCTGGTGTGCTTCGCTAAAAATTTGACCCGTGGTACAGCTACAATGCACTCTCTGAGCTATCAAAAGAACATCAAAAACTGTTTCACTTGATTAGAGGATGAACCTGCTTTGAACTTTTGTTATTTTTCCACCCAGGTTGAGCGGGGTTGGCTGCTGAGGTACACGGCTGTGGCTGAAGACACCACCTACTGTCCCGAGGAGTTTGATGAGTTCTTCAAACAGCGGCGCAGGTGGACCCCATCAACCCTTGCCAACCTGGTCAGTTGAGTTAGTCCTATACAAGTCATGTATTTAGCCCCCATTAAAATTAATCTGCCGGGTTACATAAATCTGCCACTTTGAAAAACTGCGGTTCCGTGTATGAAGGAGCTTCAGGCACAAACCTCAAACGTCAAACCTCTGCATGTGAAAGAACCCAAGACACTTATCAAAAAGAGTAGGGGTGACCCGGTGTGCTTGGCTATAAACAAAAGCCATGGTGAAGCGGCACTGGACTACTTTGATAAGCTACTTGAAAAACAATATACTTCACCTCAATTGACGATGAGTGCTTTGCCTTTTTTAAATCAAACTCATCTTGAAAGTGGTTGGTAGAATTCATCATGGAAAAGGATTCTTAAACTATAATTGCCAACACAAAATGAATGAATTGACTATATACATGTAGATACCCAGATTTTCAACACCAGTCTTTGTCACGGAAGTTGGCTTATTGAACTAACTAAAAGATAAGTTGTTCACAAAATAATATGTATTCTTCCAGATAGCCATACTAGGAATTCATAATGCAGTAGAATGTTCTGACACCCATCCTCATGCATGTTTATTTTCTGTGTTTTCAGATGCTGCTAATCCGTACGTGGGGGGAGGGACGAATGAAGAACCAGAACATCTCTGTTTTCTTCATCTTCTACCAGGCCTGCCTGCTGTTCTCCACTCTGATTGGTCCAGCCACATGCATCCTTATTGTCCAGGGTACCTATCAAACTCTTTTTACTTATTTTTTATCCCTTAGGCCACACCAATTTAATTTCTTGGTTAACGGATTTTATTTTTAATTTTAGCAACAACAAAAAATCATGAAAATAGAAGGCTGGGGTGAAAACTTGCACCTGACCCTGTTCACTCCCTGAAACTGTGTGCACCAAAGTAAAGACTTTCCTCTGAGATTCTGTTTTCATGTTGATTTTGGAATTTAGCATTTAAAAAAAAAATCCGTTAACCAAGAAATTAAATTGGCGTGGCCTTACAAAGTTATTAAGAAAATGCAAGTTGATATATTCGAGGAGCTAGCTAGGGACCACGCTACTGCTGTGAAGCTGACATACTGACTGATCACGTGAGGTCACAGGTCGAGCATCTAATTAACTCGTTTGATCTTTCACCCCAAATTATCACTATGGTTCATTTTTGTTTGCTCTTGTTGTTATCATTATTGTAAAAGTCTCCTAAAAGAAGACAGTTGGGGCAATATATCATGTACGGTGGTAGCCCTCTTGATTAAACCATATGGGTCCACAGTAGCTCATTGATCCTTTGTGTCTTATTCCACTTTGCGTTCTGTTCTCCAGGTGGGTTAGAGTACGTGTTCGGGTACAAAACCAACACGCCGCTGTTCCTCCAGCTGGCTGCCTGTCTGCTATTTGCCTGGTGCTGCCTCAACACCTCACAGTCCTTCCAACTACTGGTAATGACATATATCTTAGCTAGATTCTGAAATTGGTTTTTGACAGCTGTTGGCATTATATTCTAAAGTAATGCTGCTCGTTCAGAAGTATTAGTCCCAATTACTAGTAATAGTTTTACACTTCAGCTATATATTGTGTGTAGTACAATGCTAAACTTTCTTCCAACACTAATATATACGGATCAACTTTTCAACGACCACTCTCACCTTCTTCAGGATCAAAAATGACCAATCACTTCCGAACGTAAGCTCACAAGAGTTACAGACACGTAACTTTATTGACACATGCCTTTACACGTGATGTCAGCAATTGGTCAAACATGCCAGGAAGTTTATTGTGTGTAATGGACCACATATTCTGTTATCTCGTTTGGATGGCTCCCACAGAACACAATATGTGGTCCATCACACATTGTTCACAAGATGACATCCTGTCTTCCACAGCTCGCCAAGGGTCTGACCCTTATCTACGCCCTCGTCATGACGGTGGTTGCCATAGGAACAGCCAAACAGATTGTGGTGGCTTTCATCTCGAACTCCTCGGCCAGTGGTGAGTACTTGGCAACTCTGTTGACAGTACATCAGAGCTGTCTCCAGCTTTAAACTTATTTTCGTCCCACTCATTGTTTGGGAGCCCATGTTGTTAATTTCCTTTAAATCTGTCATTTTAAGCATACGAAAATACATTTTCATTAGTTGCATGTCATGAAGCGCATCATTGCCTGTCCCTCAGAACCAACTAAACCACTCCTGTGCCCCGGTAGCCTTGTGCTCAAGTTCAACATATTACCAACGCGTGTTGAAGTATACGTTTAGTTTCTTGTTAACGATTAGAGTTCACTCGACTTCCAACAGGGTTACCGGAGCGCATCATTGCCTGTCCCACGGAACCTACTAAGATACTCCAGTGCCCCGGTAGCCTCGTGCTAAACATCACCAACGCGACCTACGGGCGGACTGACCCAAACACCTGTGGTGCAGATGTCTCACAAGTCTGGAGCCCTGTTTATTGCCCGCAGTACTTTGCTGAGGCATACTACCAAAACTTGACCATGAGTGTTGTAAGGTGAGTCATGCTTGCAGTGCTGCATTCTGCCTATAGTAGCCTGGTCCCAGTCTCTAAGGGTCAGCTTAGGGGTGTTTTACCGAGTGTTGGTTTATTGGACCGTTTCTGTCAGCCTGTCTACTTAGCTGCCATATAGAATTTCGCAGCCTGTCTACTTTAGCTGTCATAGAGAGTTTCACCGCCACTGTAGGGGGCGAGCTAATTTAATCCAAGGCCATAAACCCACCCCTGATCATGAGCAGGCTCAGCTGTCTGGGCGGGCGGGCATCACTCCCAGCGCTGTAGAGATATCGGGAAGCCCTCGATGGTATGGTTTCTAGGCTACATTCTGCCCAGCTGAAACTTTTTTTCTTCATCTGACAGACGCATGATGCTTGCCTCCTAGCCATATGGTGTGATTTGACCTAATTTTGATATTTTTCATATTAGACATTTAGTATGCAGATGTTCATTATAATTCTTGTTGGGTTGGACTTTTTTATAATGCCATTCATTTTGCAGCACACATGGGTCCAAGGTGATTGACATTGACTCTGGTATGTTTTCTTTCAGTAACGAAGATGCTTTCAACTGTCAAGGAAAGCAACTCTGCAACCTCATTGCATCCAAGGAATACTTCCCCCCACAAGTGTCCATGCAAGAATGGTGGACAAGAAAACTGGAGAGATATAAGACCAGTGCTACGAATGTTTCCTCCCAAGAATCCAGCCAGAAACGTTGGAAAAGAAACCTTCCACAGTTGAAGGCGGACAATACCACCACAGAAATACCATTATCTAGTTCTGCAATTCAGTCCACCCCTATCACAGTGGTATCATCTAGTTCTGCAGTTCAGTCCACCCCTATCACAGTGGTATCATCTAGTTCTGCAGTTCAGTCCACCCCTATCACAGTGGTATCATCTAGTTCTGCAGTTCAGTCCACCCCTATCACAGTGGTATCATCTAATACTACAGTTCAGTCTACCACTACACAACTCCCACCATCCACTCCTCCGCCCAAACCTACACCGTCTGACCCTCCACCTCCAGATTGTTCTGCTGTCTACCTTGAGGTCCTCTACCGATGCAGGCGACGTAAGTTATTAGTCTAAGAGAAGTGTTATCTGAACCTCAGAATTGTTTTGCAATTGGCAGTACTAATAACCCAACCTTGTTTAAAAGTGGCCACAATGGCCAAACAAGCCATAAAAAATGTTGTTATGTGTGAATAATGATTATTATCTAATGGTATAGCGCTAACAGCCCACGTAGTGAAGAACTCACAAGTACATTGATCTCAGCTTTGCTTGCTTGTGTAAAGACCAAACAGTCTGTAGGTCTGGAGTGCATCAGATTTATGTGGAATTAATCTTTCACAACTTCATCAGTGAGTGTATGTACAAGATGAACCCACAAACTAACAAAAAGCACTCAAAGCCACACAAATCATAGAATTGTACCTGCAAGTTCAATCTTAGTTATTGTCATCACTACTAAACTCTGCATTCAAGCATTGAAGAAACAAGATAAACTACAATTTCCAACACAAAGAATTTGGACTTACCCAAATATTCGACTGATCAACTCCAGTCCAAATACTTTGTGTTGGAAATTGTGTTGGAAATTGTGTTGGAAATTGTAGTTTAACTTTGATACAGAATGACTTCTACCAACACAGATTGACTTTCAAGTGAAGAAACAAGATATTAAAGACAGTATCCTGGTGATGATGAAGGAAAAGTCTTTTAGACGATACTTGATTCCTGTTTCCACAGCCAGTGGCTTTGACTTTTCGGTGGACATTCCGGCCAACATCACCGTCCTCTACTTCCTCTGTCTCATCGGAATCTTCATAGTAACAGCACTGGTCCATCCCTCCGAGTTCTACTGTGTGCTGCATGGAATTTGGTAACTCAGCTTACACATCTGGTCCAACTCTCTGTCCTACCACAGACTGTTAGCTGTTAGACATGAATATTGAAGACTTTTTCTGTGTTTTGCAAACAAGAGCATGTCTTAATGATATTCATTTATTGGTAAAATTTCTCACAAAATATCAACTCTGTTTCAACATTAGTCATCTAGATCTCTTCACTGTCCATTTAATTTCAGAATCTTGACAATGTGATTTTTTGCCACAATAATTTAAAACCAGCATTAGGGTACTGGCCCACATGATGTGTTGCTTAGCAGTGGCATGTGACTTTGTGGTTAATGTTGTTAACTCAGCATCTAAATGTTCTAGGTTTGAACCTCAAACTTGAAATTTTCTGACTTGACTCAAGCAAAAATGAGCAGTCCTGTTAAACTTTGGTTGGAAAGTCTTCAAAGGAGAGAAGTAAAACGGAGGTGATCCACATTTTAAACATGTAAAGAAACCACCACATCTATTGATAAGATTAGGGGTCCATCCCTGTGTGAGTGGATCAAACCTTGCCAGTTTGGTCTTACGGTCTTGTTTGTACTTTACAAAACTGCTGTGTTGTTTCTTGATTCAGTTTGCTGGTTTTTCTGTTGTCTGATTCTGATGTAAAAAATATGTATAATTACCCCTGTAGGTACCTGTTCTGTCTGCCTGGAGGTTACCTGATCCTGATGATCTACAGCATCTGTAACATGACAGACAGATCATGGGGTGAGGAGGATTAATTTCTTCTTACATGATTTTCAACTGGACTGCACTGTTCACACAGGATCTGAAGGCACAGTTGCCTGTTTTCTCAGTTGGAAAGCATATTCAGCACCAAGGACAGTCACACTCTATGTTTTCTCAGTTGGAAAGCATATTCAGCACCAAGGACAGTCACACTCTATGTTTTCTCAGTTGGAAAGCATAATCAGCACCAAGGACAGTCACACTCTATTCAATCTAGGTATTTTCGTGCGCTGTCCTTGCATCCAGACTTACTCTTTTACAAAAAGCAGATGTAGTGATATGTCTGTTACAGTCTGTATGTGTTACGGTTGCTGCAAACATGGTTGTTTTGCTGTCAGTGGGGGTGGTTAGCACTTTTGAACAAGAATTCTTTTGAACAAGAAAGCAGATACTTAAGAAAAAGCAGTGTGCAATCAAATTGGAAGGTTACTACCTTACCTGTATGTAACATGCTTTATCAAACACGTTTTCAACATCTTCAATTCTGTCTTAGGAACACGTGAGCAGAAAACCTTCAAGCCAGGTGGAGGAGGTGGGGGAAGCTGGTTTGACAACTTGATGGACAAACTTCGCCATCTCTGTACCAGGTAAGATGAACTCATAATTCTATTAAATGATTGTCTCACCATTAAGTTCTTGTAACAATCATGGACTTGGCTGGATTGGCTCCCAGCTGTAAGAACCTGCCCAGCTGGGTGGCACAGGGCCTATAGAAACAAAGATGGTCACTGTCCTTTATACTGTAAGATGTGAGAAGGATCTAAACCTTTTTGAACCATTTGATGTGATTTAAAGGTTACATCCCTACATTCCGACATGTTCCTACACCCCTACATGTATGTTCCGACTACCCCCTAACCCTAACATATGGGTGTCTGAGGAACACAGGGCCCTCTAAATGCTCCTAAGGATGCCACGTTATGATAGAGTAATTGTGTTGTCAATCAGAATACACAGTCATGTAGATGTCATACTGACTGACTATTTTTTTTGTGATTCTGTCCCACCAGTTGCTGCCCCTGGTGCCGACCCGGAGGTGGCTACCAACGTGTCCCGACTTCTGAGCGCCTGAGTGTGGTCAGCAACCAGTCGGATGGGGAGGATGACACAGCAGATGATCTGGAGGAGTCTAAGGATGGAGAGACGGAGACTGAGAAAGAGGATGAGGCAAAGCCAACAGTCGATGCTGAAGAGATAGAGGTGGAGGAACGTTCGGCGCAACCGAAAAGTGTCGGGTTTGCCACATCTGATGGTGATGAGGAGGGTAGGAGATATCTTCAAGTATTTTTACATGTGTTAATCTTATCTAAAAGCTTTTGAAACCTTGACAGACCTCATTTTAAACCTTGAGAGTTACTGGTAACATATTTTATGTGCTTTGTTCATTTGATGCTTTCGTTGTTTAATTTTTGATGTCTATCTGTTCTAAGGCCTCTATTCTCATTTTGTGATTTTTTTGTAACTGTTATACCGGTGTATTTTTATTTTCTTGTTTATCTAATGTTAAGTTATCGTACATGTATGTGTTCCCTGGCGGAGACAACTTGTAAAGGTGGTTACCACCTGTGTTGTTTTCCCCACCACTGTACATGTATTAATGGCAAACCCTAATAAACAAACAAATGTACTTTGAAATAAAACAAACATAATGTCCTCAAAATCTGGATACTGCTGTTTCCCTTTAGATCAACCAAGGCCTAAGATATCCAGGAAGAAGACTCCGTGGATCACAAAGGGATCACGCGGCCCGTCCGCCCGCCGCCTCGAGCGCCGTCAAACCAGGAAATATTCGCAGTACTACAGCCGGGCAGATACGCAGATACCTGTGCGGGGTTGGTTGGAGAGGTACTTCCCAACGTGGAAGAGTAGTCATAAGGTATGAAAATGTCAAAAATAAGCTTTATTACCTAACTACAATCATTGGTACAAAGTCATACTGCATATTTAACAATTAGAAACTATTTGCAATAGGATGGAATGCTGTAGATATTAGTTTTTTGCTGTTTTTACGTCCACAGTTCTTGCACAGTTCTTCCATTGTTTACTAATCATTGTTTCAGTCACTAAGTCAAAGATACAGCAAAGTTTTGATTTTTATTGATTGTCACCAAGAAAGTGCCTTAAACACGCTTTTTGAGGTAAAATTATATTATGAAAGTTGACCCTAGCACTGGTTAATCATTATACAACCACTAATTATGTACCAAATTTTGTCCTGTAATATATGCTGCTAATAATACAATTAATACCAACATCTTGACTTCCTCAGGACACCTTGGAAGAGTTCTTCACCATGCATGGCTATGATGACACCAGCTTTGTTTCTGGCATGAAGAACGAGGTAGGAACACATTGACTGTTTGTTCGTGTTGGTGTGTGTCCATAGTTATTAGAGTACAATGTCAGTAGAGTGGCAGGTAGTGAGTGGGAAAAAATAGGAGTCATCATTGAGCCGTATTCATTCGTTCAGACCGTTGGTGTGCCTAGTAACACATAGGGCAGTAAGTTTCCTTGCTTTTTCAGTAGCAAGGTATATTTTCACAGGGAGGGGTTGCTAGCTCTTACCCTTAAGCGTGCTGAAGGCACGTCCTAAAACATGGACCCCAATTTTGCATCCCTTCCTGAAAGACGAGTGCAGCCCCAACGAAGATGCCCTTCCCAGAATTGAACCAGGTCTCCCAGTTACCAACTAATTGCATCCATGGCCAGGAGCTCAACTGTGAGGCTGCTACCAGTTTAGCTATAGGGACATCTCCTTTCAGCATGTGTAAGGAGTTTGGGGGCCTTTACATATATAGCACATTGCCCCCACAAAGAACATTTTTCACAGTATTGACACTTTTTAACTAATTTCAGGACTTGATCGACATCGGCATGACAGGAGACGAGTACAGTTTCCATCGCAAGAAGCTGATGCGTGAAATCACGAGACTCCCAGAGTACATTGCAGATTACAAAGTGCCGGTAAGTTCAACATAATAGCGCCCCCTAACTTCCAGGTTTGGTATGACAAGTACCAAATCAAATGGATACAAGAGATGAAGTCTTTACTAAGTCAAAAATATATATTTCAGTTCAGTTTGTATTCTATCCCACCATACAACAGTCATAATATAATTACTTTCTTCACAATTTGTACTTTTGTTATGGTGACATTATTTTGTTAGCTGTGTAGCTTTGTAACATTCAGTAGTTGCTCTGTTGTGTTGGAATGAAGGTAGATCCTTTTCATAATGTTGATATGTAATGTAACCAACAGAGATGTACATTGTGCATTCATACTAATATATATGTCAGGCCGAGGGTAGAGATGACAATCTGGCAGAATTACCAGTTCTGCCGGTAATGATCCTCATCGTTGACAGAGACTCTGATCAGGATCTCTTAACTGACACAATTCTGCTGGTACAAATCCTGATCGGAGGCTGTGAATTTGTCTGTGCATGTGGATATTTGGTTTAAAGACAGTCAAAACTTTTCAACTTCGATTCATGTCACTTTAGATCGATGGATTGACTTGGAACTCAAGATTTGTAAATGGGAGACCACCCTAATATATTCCTAGCATCCTGATGCGATCTCTGTCGACAGAAACTTTAGTAACTGGTAGAATAGGCAATTCTTGCATATTGCAATCTCATACATACAATACATACATATATACATAGTTAATTACTTACATACATGCATACATGTTACATAAATTGATTGAATTTTTCCTGTTTCCCAGGAAAGCACCCGTGAGTGGCTGAAGTCCATCGGTATGTCGGACTACCTGCAGAACTTCCTGGACCGGGACGTTGTGACCAAGTGGGACCTCGCTATCGTCAAGTCCATGAAAGTTACTGAACTCAACGAGAGGTACCACATCACAAAGAAAGGTGAGTCATTGAATGATCTGTTCCACTATTTTATGGCTGATAGATAGATAGATAGATAGTATTGATTAAATCACACTTTTTGCAGGTCTCCCATTGGTCAGGCCAAGAAGCTTGATGACCTGAGCACTCCCAAGTAGGGAGGATTAGAGACATCCTAATCCTGTTAAGTCCATTCTTTTGCTAACAACGGACTATATCAGACTTGGAACTGTCAGTTACCATGGTGTTAGAGGCTGTCATGACTTGTTTCCATGGTTACAGTGAATCCTGAGCTCCTGTTGGCCATTATTGAATCAGACACCTGGCTCAGAGGTAAACGGAATGGCCACAAACTGGGATGTGGGATTTTCTTGACAGTGAGAGTTTGTGTTACACATAGTACCAGCAATTGACATGTGTTGTGGTGATCAATGAATTATGTAATATACAATGTGAAATGTTATAATATTCTCACTCTCACTCACTCTCTCCCATAGCTTACATTCTATGTTTTCATTTTTCAGCCCATGTCAAGCGCGTAATGCATTCTCTGAAGAACATGAGAAACCCGAATGACCGTAAGTGTTCTTCCAAATATTTTATTATTCCTGTTCAATTGTTCAATGTAACAGAGATCACAAGACTTCGTGTCTACTGTCTTGCAACATGTTCTACTGTCAAACAAATGTTTGCTTCCATTTGTATGCAGTACAATTCTTAAGTTACTTGTGTTAGAAATTACAATAAACGCTACAGAGTAAAGTATTGTTTCTTTATCTTAATGTAATTAGCTTGAACAAGTATCAATCAATCAATCAATAACCTTTATCTTAACTGGAAATGCCCTGTCAGCCTTGGCGGCTCTTCCCATTGGTCCAGTTTGAGATTTAAATTATAGATTGTATTTTCCAATTAAAGATTATCATTTTATACAAACACAGTAACTACATTTTGTATTCCTGTATGTCACAAAATGATAACATTGTGGCTTTTTATGATGAAGAGTGTTAAACGTTATTATCACAGATAGGATGTGAGATTAACATTCTGGTGGGATAAAATTAACATGTACCAACGTAATTCCACCAGGGTACATAATTCCACCACCCTTAAAAGATACGTCCAAACAGATTTCCAATCCAACGTCCCTCAGTATAATGCACTCCTGTGCAAACTGTGCATACCTGGGGGTGCTGCTCTTAAGATCTGTCAAACCCATTGTTTTCCAAAGTGGCAGATTTATGTAACCCGATGGATCAATGTTAATGGAGGTTGTATCCAATCCCCCAGGCGAGGCTGACATTGAGAGGGTGCGGTACATCGTGGACCAGCTGCAGACCAGTGTGATGCTGGAGCCGAGTTCCTCCCGGCTGAACGAGGCGCTGTTCTGGGAGGCGCTCAGGGCGCAGTGTCTTGATCCGGAACTCACCACGTTCAACGAGGTGGACGAACTGAAGGTGAGATGTGTAGAGTTTGAAATAGACCAATCCCGAAACCATGCCCCTGTTCTGTTGTTAACACCACTATCCAAAATAGCGCTTGACAGACAAAAATTCCACCGGTAGGTTGTCAATAATGCGGTCGGGCGTTGTTTCCCATTGTTTGAAAGGGGTGAGATTATTCTGTAGCTAACAGGTATGCAGGTTATGTCAAATCAAATCAAGAAGTGTATGCCTGGTATCACTGTATCACCATAAAATCGTTTGTCTTTGTTTCTACCCAGCAAGCACTTGTGGATCTGCGGAACGGCTGGCTGATGGTCTTCGCTGTCGCCAACGCCATCTGGCTGACCCTCATCCTTGTCCTAACGTCACAATCTGAACTGGCCATCCTGGGTTCCAATCCCATCGGCCTGGCAACGGCGCTGTGTTTTGGTGTCATCCAGGCTGTTCAGTTCCTGGCGATGTTGTTCCACCGTGGCATCACCCTGATGCACCACACTGCACGGATACCCTACCCTACACGGGTATGTTTATTACTGTATCTCGTACATTGTATCTGTATCTATATAGCCGGTATAACCACCCTTCAGCATAACACACCTGCTTCGCAAGCACGCATCACGACAGCAGCTGTTTATATTACACCAAAGGATCTGTCATGTCTAACCTTCGCATATCTACCTGAATGCATTGTCTAAAGCTATCTAATGAGGATGCCTCAACATTACTTGATGGTAACAAGTTCCACTCTACGATAATATTATTAAATCTACGGAAAATGGAATTTTTGAAGACATCAATCCTAGGGTTGTGAATGTTTTGTAACCTTTGCAAATTAAGCAGAATTTGTACAATGGTGATGAAATATGAGGAAAGTTTCAAGATCAAGGTTATTGTTTTTCTCATGTCGACGTCTATACACAAAATGGTCATGACATTTTTATTCATAATGTTTGATACAACACGAAAGAAAAGAGAGACTGTCTGCTACTTTTGTAGATAGGAACTATCCTTGTCCAAAGCTGTGATGATAAGTTTTGTTTTTCTCCTTTCAGCGCCCAACCTTCAGGAACAAGACAAGAAAGAGTGGGACGAGGCTGAGCGTGCAGGCCATGCCCAGCAGGGGGGATGTGGTATACCACAACTCACTCACTAATAGACAAAAGTGAGTAGCTCTTAGTAATGGTGCCAACTAGTGGGCCTCATTCAGTTGGGCTTGAGTTGAATTTTTTCTGATGACTTAACAACAAGTATAAGCAATCTCATCATTTGAAAAAATGAGTATCAAAACTATCATGACAAGCCAAATAGGTTACAAGCCAAGGGGGTTACATGTATTTTCTGAAGGTAGCAGTGTGTTATGTCAGTTGGCATTCTTCAGTAAAACAATACTGATATGTCTTCTTTTTTGTTTTGTTTCCCCAGCGGTGTGGCGTACCATAACCATGCCTTCATGATGGAGGAGGATGAAGGGGAGACCGTTCCAAAGGTGTGAGGAAAGGAAGACTCTCCAAGCAGATCAGACGGGGCAAGAAGTCTGGGTCACTCCAACGAAGTCAATGATTGCTTCCTCAGGCAAAATAAGATGTATCATTACAGCGAATTTTGATAGCTAAGAGTTAAGTGTTAAGTTAAGTTTCCCAGGCTTCATGTAAATAGCAAATCTAGTGCATATGGTTGCAGTTTTTTTATTGATTATTTCATCAATTGAAAAAGTCAGGTGAAACAACCTGAGCCTTTTTGGTGTAACCTAGGCAAGAGAAGAATAGCAAAACTCCTGTCTTCCATCCTTTGGTGCAAACTTCCTCATAACCTGGCCAACATAGGATATCAGTGTGTTCTACACATGTACATCTTCTACTACAACTTTGTAAGTTTCATATTTCTTTAACTCGATCTGCCACCTTCAAATACCATGCCCAAGACACAAAGTATTGAGGACCCACTGCCCCTAAGGCGTAGCCTGGGTACCATCCTCTGTAGTAACCGCTGCTTTGTCAACACATGTACAGCACATCCGATAAATCATAGGTTCTGGCCTTTGTACGGCACTGTTAAGTAACGTCTTCTGTTTTGTGTCATCATATGTGTAGAAAAAAAGCGAACATCTTTTGTTTTGTGTAACGCCCTCTGCATTGTTCCCGAATACACAAGAAGATCTAGGTCATATGATTATATGTTCCTTGGACCAATCTGCTTAATGTCAACACAGCATACCTGATGAATCATAGGTTCTGGTCATTGTACGGCACTTTAAACTAATGTCTTCTGTTTTGTGTCATCATTTATGTAGAAAAAAAATATTTTGTTTTGTGTAACGCCTTCTGCATTGTACCCGAATGCACAAGAAGATCTAGGTCATATGATTATATGTTCCTTGGACCAAGCTGCTTAATGTCAACACAACATACCTGACAAATCATAGGTTCTGCCCATTGTACGGCACTGTTAAGTAACGTCTTCTGTTTTGTGTCATCATTTGTGTGTGAAAAACAAGGTAACATCTTTTGTTTTGTGTAACGCCTTATGCGTTCTACCCGAATACACAAGAAGATCTTCACTAAATGAGAAAGCTTTTTCAAACTGGATATGAGGAATATCCTGATAGTAGTCAACATCTTGACATTTAAGTAATGCTGTTGGCTTGCTTACTTCCTCTGAAGTTTTGGTTTGCTTGTTTTGCAAAGTGGTTAAAAAGCCATCTCTAAACATAACACATACTAGCTTTGATGCTTTGGAAAGTATAAGCTGCATAAAGTGATTAGTACAAGTTAATCATAATTCTATGCTTGCTTAAAGTGATAGCTGTTGTAAAGCTACTGAAAAGAAGATACATTGAATATATGTTTTAGTCTCATTGACTCTAAAATGATTTACAAAGTATAGCCATTATGATGTTCCACTATAAGAGGTAAGAGCATTGTGCTTAAGTTCAATCTCAGAGGATGCAGGTTTGACCATAAGTTGTTTATCCTTTGAAATGAAAGTGATGGAGTTCTAACAATGTACTGTCATTTTTTCACTTTCATTCTTTATCAACAGTTGGTTTTCAATTTCTTCATTAGATAATTTTAGACTGTTTGAAGTTATTATAGACAAATGACATGGCTGAATAAGAGTTGACTTGCTCTCAATACGCCTTGTATGGTAGCTATTTGCTATTGGAAGGAAAATAAAGTTTCTCATCAGTGACAGCTTTTGTGTGTTTTTTTTGTGTGAAATATGTGTTTCTTCCTCTTCAGAACAGGATTTGTTTGACAATTTAGTTTGGAGCAGAAGTTGTGACCCGTGAGTGAAATAAAGTCCACAGAAAAGGGAAGTTTTCAATTGTTTCAAGCAGGAACTGATAACGTTTATATACACCGATTATGATGCAATACATGGAACGTTATTGAAACCAAAATATGATGAAAGAGACAAAAAAAAACTCCATATTCAACCGTTTATTGTAGCCCCTCTGGTAGAGCATCTCTCAAAATAAGAAAGCCTATATATAGGTAGAACGGGTTATCGATGATAAATCCTCGGTACTAAGGTGGCCCGGCTAAGCCTTAAGGTCAAGAACAAGAGCAGGAAAGAAAGGGACCTAAAGCCCCATAAGAGCCCATCTCGTTTCCCGAGTCGTGAAATGGCCAAATCTGGGAATGAGAGACGCTTCGTTAGCGAGATACGGGCCTTTTCAGAACGGGGGCTCCAAAATGGGGGTGTGATAGGGGATGAATTTCCGCTTTTTTAATTTCAGAAAAAGAATATCTATGACATTTTTTTGCAACCTTGCTGTCACAGTGCACTTATTACAAGCTCCTATATATTACTATTAAATGTCTTTGCCACAAGTTACTTAATTCTCGAGTTATACGTCAAAACATGGTTTTGACGCTAGCAGTTCGTGGTCAGAGCTTTGCAAAAGTGGACATTTAGGCGTATTTTACATTACCATATGAACCATAACCAAGCAGATGGTTGGAGGGAAAATCGTAACTTTTGCTTGGAGATTCATAAGGGCACCTATGCCATTCTTTGGCTTCCTTGTTGTCACAATGTACGCCTTATGAACTCTTAATTCTATTCCACTTTTTTTCGCCCAAAGTTGCAAGAAATGATATTCTAATTTCAAAAAGTTATGTATCTAACCTTGATTAAGATTACCTGTACAAAGGCACTCATCAGCATAATTCATCCGACACGCCTTTGGTGCCAGGACCACAAGTGAAAGACACAGTCTTTGGAAGCAACTAAACTTTTGCAGAGCTTAGGTAGAAAATCTGGCATTGCCTTTGTACGTTGCATTGGGGAAAAAGCTTAGAAGAGACGAGGTTGAAAGGATGGTACGAAAAGCATAATACACACAATTTTGTTTTAAATTTCAACTGCTTCTGTTATTTATCATGTAATGCTACGTTATTGCTTTTTTTCAACAATGCCCAGAAACAGGACATCTTTGAAAGTCATTCATTTTTGCAAGCAGATCGCTAAAAAATACTTATTAATGGACAAGAAACAACGTACCAACATGGCTTTACTTGTGGTCTAAGTTTTACTTGTGGTCTAAGCAACATAAGTATATGCACATTTTCGGCATTCCATTATAGAAACAGCCAAATGTTTAACAAAATTGCACCAATACATCGTACAATACATACGTGTGTATCACATCAACAATTGTGACGTTTTTTTATCAAAGCGAGAATACCAAATTCACATTGATGAATTATGATAATAGTAGCATTGCACCCACTTTTAATCAGACTCCAGTTTCTGTCATATAACAAGTAGGACACCTCAGTGCACGGAATTCGTTAACCGTCATTTCGCTTCAAACTCAGTTCACACAATAAGCTCCAGTTGTGAATGGAAAATAGAAAAATAGAAAATCGGTGCAGTCCTATCATTTCATCATTTTGTTCTACCTTCATTCTGTGCTACAATTTTGACAAAAGCTCTGACTACTAAAGTATTCCCAATCGTTATAACAATATTCATCATTGCAAATTCAACAGCACAGAAGGCCACTTTGACTTGATTTTATGGATGATATGGCGTCTGGACCCCCCCCCCCCCAAACTAATGCATGCGAACGGAAAAAGATAAAATAGATATATGTAGGCAGTATCATTTTCCCATCTATGTGATTACGGAGGTTATGAAGATACTGGAACACACAGTACTTCATATATCAGACACTAGGCCCTTTATCATTGCTCTTTTAATCAAGAGGAGTGTTGGAATGCTATAGAAAACCAAGGACATTATATAATGTCCTTGAGAAAACAGTTTAACAAAATAACTTCAGAACCTACTCTTAGACTAATGACTGTTCTTTTAGCCAAGAGCCCATCAAACAGCTCCCCCGGCGCCCACGGCTATATTGCATCGTTAAGTAACCCACATACATTACGGCATTTTGAAAGGTAAATTGGATCTACTGACAGACAAGCAGACAAAACAGCACTGCATCCGTTCAACATCTTCTTTTTGCACAATAAGATAACTGAAATTTGGACATGGTAGCCCTTCAGAATGTGACAAATTACGCTCTACCACGTCTATTGGTAAATGCAAAGGAAACATATCATTCATGACCCAATACCCAATTGTGTTGTTTGGGAAATGTCTTAAATGTCGTGATTTGTGATTTTGAATGGTCATATTTTCAAAATCAAGGTCAAATGAGCCCAATAAACGCAAACCCCTTTGCGAGTCTTTCGCAATTTCCCAATTCCCGAAAACACGGAAATTTTGCAATTTGACGGTCGTCTTAGATACTTTTCGGGTCGCGGCCGGCAGCGGTACTGCAGATTAGGCTCTGGTGGGGTATGTCGTTGATTCTTGTAAAAATGTGAAAACGCATAATACACTAGACGTAATGTTAATGAAAACGCTCACAAACTAGTCCCGAATTCTTCACACACATTTCTAATTACCATTCAGACTTTTGAAAACACTTCTTGACATAAAAATGACTGATCTTTAAGTGCGGGCGTGGAACTCATGTCACGCCAGTCGAAGCGCCACCTATATTTATGTACACATCACTTTTTCTCCGTTATGAGCTGGTTAAGGATATATGTGGACAATATTTGCTTTCATTTCATAACTTAAGCACAGGGGAACCGTTTGATGAGCTGGATTTAGTTGTTCCGCCGTCATGGGGTGTATTATGGACATGTGTATCACGTACCCAGATCGTAATGCGCATATGGTATCTGGTAGATACTTGGTCAACGTTGCATCAAATCAACGCGCATGGAAAACGATCCATTTTCTTTTTGTACACAACTATTTATTATTTACCAAAGTATGGGATATCGTCTTTTTATATATATACGCGAACACGGCCTCGCGTGTATTTGCCTATGTCCGGTGACATGCTAATATTTTCTAGTGCGTGCTGATGTGAGTGATTCTACGATATCCGATTGTACACGGATGTTACGTATTGTATAGCGACAAAGATCCTTTTCTTAAAGAATTACATACCCTGAAACCACACACGATGTGGCAATACTATTCTAACCGATTCACCAGACCCCTTGGACCTTATGGTGGATCCTCGCAGAATCTTACATACTATTATTTTCTAGTGCATGCTGATGTGAGTAATTCTACGATATCCGATTGTATACACGGATGTTACATGTTGTATAGTAGTACTGAGTAGCAAGAACCGAATTTTTAAAGCATTTTCAAAGTCTTCATACCCTGAAACCACACACGACTTGACAATACTATTCTAACCGATTACCCTTCGACTAAGATGGTGGATCCTCGCAGAATCTTACGTTTTCCCTTTCCGCATTCGTCCTTCACCCACATGTAGGAAGACGTCTGGCTATGGTCTGCCGATTACGATGATAATAGTAATTATAGAGTCTAAAGAGAAAGTGAATAATATGTCGGAGAAAGTGAAATTACAAGGCTTGATTGAATCTTTTCGACAATTAGGGCACCGTACATAATCCGCTAATTGTTCGCAACATGAAGGTAGCTTATTATGAAGAATCAATGTAGCTTCCTCAGTGCAGGCTAGACTGTACGTGTCATGACGTCAGTACACACATTCTTAAGACGTTTAACAGATGTGAGATAAGTACATAGATCGGACTTTCATTTACATATCTGAAGACTTGTACATGCATAAAAGCCCGACGCCCAGACCTCACAGTTATCAGACTGGCTGTGCAGAGAAGATGTCCTCTTCAACTGTGCAGAAAGGTAAGATATCGTACTTTATCGTACCTCCCTAAATAGGCTAAATCAACAGAGTAGCAATGTAGCATTGAGTGTGCAAATGTTCACTTAACATTATGTATTCAGTGTCGTTTTGCAGTATGTACCTGTTGTTGAACGTACATGGGGTTTAGCGTGTTACTTTAAAGTTCTCAGTTCTATTCTCATTTTACCTGCCATTCATGCCATACACATATATATCATGTATCTGAAGCAACTTTTCAAAACCTTTTTAACTGTAAGTCAGAAAGAAACAAGAACCACCGCAAACACTCCAGTTTCGCCTTAGCGCGAAATAAAACCCACGCGAACTTAAATGCATTCACAGTATCACGTCAGTCTACCAGGTCTACCCGGCCTTTTCCGTAAACCCTTGTTTGAATGCAGATTGCGTGATGTAGCCTTACCCTTGGTGTGCCTTGTTGTTTCTCGCCAGGCCGAAGTATGAAGATGGCTGCAACCCGCCATCTGGTCTTGCTCAGCCTCATTCTGGGCTCAGTGTTAGCATCCCAAACACAGGTTGGTTCCTCCTACTCGTCTTGTGATAGTTTTTCACTTACGTCACACGTGATAAGGACATGGAATATCACTTAGTTTGACAAGAAACCGCAAGTTTTGTACGTCAGATACAAAATTTTCATGGTCCGAACGGTGCACTTTCTCGCAAGTTCTCATGCACAAGGTGTACTATACTCTAGACGTCAAGTTGCACAGAATATTCAATAGATTACTGGGAAAACGACGAAGCAATGAAGTCCTAAACTACATCGTGCAACACATACACTTGTAGCATACTGTACAGGACAACAAACAGTCTAGTCGAAAATTTACTACATGTAGGTGCATCATATCAAGGACATTATGTAGTGGTCTTGATCATATCAAGTTTGTCAAGAATATGGAAGTTGAGTTTATTCACCAAGACCTGACCTGTCAATGTTATGCTTGTTGTTTAGGGTCTTTACCGGGGGGACTCTGAGGTTGATGAAGCACCACAGATTCGCCACAAGAGATCCGAAAACCTGCAAGAAATCGTCGAGGAGATGATAGAACTGTTAGAGGACATGGAGTCAAAATCATCACAGGTTAGTAGTGAACAGTATTTAAGTTAAAAAGTAAGGAATCTGATACCCCCTGCTACCTCTCCCATAAGATCATTGTTACTGGTTTGTTTCTTTGTTTCTTTCTTTGTTTGGTTTGTTTGTTCAAGTCCTTTCACAACCTACGGCTAATGTAACCATGCCGAAAAGAATTCCGATACCGAATAAATCAACATACTCATATAGGACAATCATGATTTTAGGATGATAGAATGGTCATGGCTGAATCGACGGTCAAGCCAAACGCAGGCTGGAAGGAGGATGAGTGGTCAGAGAGTTCCAGCCGGGGCATTTCGGACTCGACGGTCAAACCAAACGCAGGCTGGAAGGAGGACGAGTGGTCAGAGAGTTCCAGTCGGGGCATTCCGGACGAGGATGACCTGATGGACCAGGACATGCGCTGGTGTGACAGCGAGGGCGACTCAGCTGGACGGAGCTGGATGACGTTCGATCACGAAGAACCGAATCAACTTAAGAAGGTACATGTGTGTGTAAGTTATTGGTGGCTGTAGTGGCTTTTAAAACAAGAAACGTCTTATTCAGCGATATATCAAGCAATTCAGTTCATTCTATTAGTAGCATGCGACTTATTCCGAAGCTAGTGTTTTGTTTTTCATAGTTCACGAGCAGAGGAGCTTTCTTTCTCAAAATATTCCGAGGCCAGGCCCATGTTATATTTCTTAATGTGATCTGTGATGAACTGAGTCCGTTTGCAATATGATTAGAGATATACTAAGACGATCCTAGGGCCAGAGTTCGATCCTAGGAGTCGACTCCAGCTCGGACATGTTGTAAGGGATTGCATTCGTCATTTCGGATGGTGACGTAAATCGGCGGCCCCGTGTGTGAAGGAGCTTCAGGCATTAGCTTCAGGCATTAGCTTAAAAACGCGAGCCGTAGCGAAGCCGCATTGCGCTACCACTAGCTACTTGAAAAAGCACAATGCTTCACCTCAAACGAGGATTTCTTGAAACGAAAAAAAAAATTGATTTTTGTTGTTGTTGCTGTTGTCCCACAGGGATTGTTGGAGCGCCGTGAGATCATTCCGGGATGGAACGACAAGTCCCGATGTGACCACCACGAGTGTTTCAAAGATATCAAGGTCAGTAAACACGTAAGATATCTTGCAATGGGGAAGAAATGCCGAGAAAATGTATTCCCTGAGACATGACAACTTACCACCAGGTCGCATACGTCGTATGGTCGTCGTACGATCTCCAACTTCGTGCATGTGTCAAAATTCAACCGTCTTGGAGCCTTGTTGAGCTCAGTTCTGTCACAGCCTGCTTAAAAAATCTACAGCTTCAAAATCATTTGACCTACGACGAATGTGACCGCGCTGATTTTACGACATGCATGTTATCTGCAGCAAACCACCGCCAACTACACGATACCTTCCGGTGACTTTCAGAGACAAATTGTCAATGTACCAGTGTCTATCACATGGAAGCTTTGAAAGCTCAGCTCGTGAATTTTGGATACATCGAATAATCATCTAACTTAAGTAATTGTGGCACTCTGCTTGCACTCTGCTTGCACTCAGCTAAGGGGTTCGCACGATCACATCCACATTTCAGTTGTTCTTGTGTTTTGTTTGTTTGAGTTGTATTTTGTACCTCGTCCAGACTTGGCCGGCTGTTCCCTACTACCTTCTGAATGATGCCAACTTCCTTATTGACTGGCCAACGAGGTATCTCAGGATATTCTACATCTTCAACTACAACTTTGTAAGTTTCATATGTCTTTAACTCGATCTGTAAGTATTTAGCAGCCACCAGTGCCATGCCCACGCCACAAAGTATTGACGACCCACTGTCCCTAAGGCGTCAGGCGATGAGACATTTACTTTCCCTTAGCATTGTGCAGTCAAGGAGTGACATGTGCGTACAAGGGTGCTATGATATATGTTTTCTTTCTGTGTCAACAGAACACACCCGATAAATCATAGGTTCTGGCCACTGTACGGCACTGGTAATTAACGTCTTCTGTTTTGTGTAATTTTTAAAGACTTCCATCTTTTGTTTTGTGACACAGCATACCCGATGAATCATAGGTTCGGGCCATTAACTAACGTCTAATGTTCTGTGTCATCATTTGTGTGAAAAAAAAACCTAGCCTCTTTTGTTTGTGTGACGCCTTCTACGTTCTACCCGAATGCACAAGAAGATCTGGGTCCTATGAAAACATTATGTAGTATATGTAATTATATATGATTATGAATGATTATATAATTATATATGATTATGTATGATTATACATAATTATTCAAATATGATTGTATATGATTATAATTATCACATATTTATTATCAATATATGCTCCTTCGGTTAGAGCTGTTTTGTCAAAACAGCATACCCGATAAATTATAGGTTCTAGCCATTGCACGACACTGTTAACTAACATCTTCAGCTAACGTCTTCTGTTTTGAGTCATCATATGTGTGGAAAAAAACTAACATCTTTTGTTTTGTGTAACGCCTTCTGCGTTTCACCAAAATGCACAAGAATATCTGGGCTTCCTCTGAGTGTTTGAATGATATGACGATTGTATCAAGATTCCCTTTGAACGCTAAGGTTTACTATGTCTTTGTACCAGTTATTCTGACGCACTTCGATACTGTTACTACGAACACTTTCAATGCACTTTAGGTTGTTTCAAGGAGGTTTAAAATCTAAACCTCCTTGGTTGTTTTTAAGCTCCTGTTAAAATATTCGAGAAGATCTTTTCCGAATTGTGGGTTAGCGCAGCTGATCTCCAGTGTTTGTACGCCATTATGTGTACATGTTACAAATGTGCAACAAAACATTCTAGACATTGAATTGTACGAAATGTTGTATGTTGTATGAAGTATCATTCATTCATAATTCCATATGTTTGCTCACGTGCATTCACAGTATACTATGATGGACAAGAACATAACCGCAATAGAGGACTGGGCAACGGAAGCTATTTCAATCATTGACAAGGTAAGTAGAGAAGTCTGACGAGGAAGTGTTTGAAAGATATAATTTGAATTTTCCGTCACGGAGTTTCCAAGCCTTAAATTTGATGATGACTATATACTGTGTAACACTTGACCCTCTTAGACATCATTACAAACATCTACAACTGCTTATGATTAGAAGTCCACTTTTGAACAACAAATGTAGAAGTTCAAGTTTGGTCTTTTGCACACGCTGATAATGAATTGAATAACGTTAAAATGAAATGCAATATTTATTTCCTATTTCCGAGTTGTACATTGGTTAATCTGAAAAATGAGCATCGGCTATGCTCCGAGCATGTACAAAGATTTCAATCAATACATTGGCTTTTCGTCTTCAACTCAGGCTTATAAAACGATCAACTTCCGCGTGCTGCTGGTCGGAGTGAAGGTCTTGACGGAGCGCTGGCCGGGAGAAGGCCCCAAACCAAACTACAACGACTATCTGAAACCAAAAGTGCGAGAGTACGTTTGGAACACCATCAGGCCCGAGAAGACTTTCCATACTGCTGTTTACATAGCGTAGGTTTTCTCTTAAGTCTAATTACAAGTTTAGCCTGGTATGTGTAGGAGCATAGTTGCCAGACAAATAGACTAACCCCATTTGAGTTCTTTTCCTGACATAGGTTTCGGCTTCATTCCATTGGATCGCGTTGGGGTTGCCAAGCATATAAATCATTGACATGTTTTCTTTAAAGTAACTGTGACGTGAAATTTCCTCCATCGTTCACATAAAAAAATGGTCTTTACTGAAAACATCTCTGAAATATTTAAAGCAATTTTCTACAGTGTGGTCTTTGGTACGTATCAGTAACGGGTCGTGACGTCACAGAAATGACTCCTAGCCATACTAGCTAATGCTAATATTAGCAGGCCACATTGAATACAGTCGTGTCAATAAGCCAAAGGTCTGTAATTCTCAGCGATGACAGTCAGGAGACTACTATGAACGGATGACGAAGACTCTCGCGTCTGTGCGCATCCTTACAACATAGACTTCATTGTAATGTTCCAACACATGATGGTGACTTTGTCGATCCCTTTCAGCGGTCCCCCGCACTGGGATGCAGTTTACGCCGGCGCCGGTATGGGGCATCTCTGTAAAGTCAACGGAATGAACGATTTTCCTTATGTGATGGCGGTAAGTTTTCTTTGCAAAAAAAGGGGTGAATTGAGCAACTGCCAACAGCAGCCTAAAACTTCGCTGTATTAAGAATACATGTTCTTTTCTCTTTACAGAACAGATAACAGTTGTTTACTTATCATGAGGTAGATCTAGCAAACTAGAGCTACCAAATTTCTCTGTTCGTTTATCGAACACTTTTGTATGGCTGTCCGGAAGAAATTTCAAACATTTCACTGTTTTTGTACAGGTCGCAAGCAGCAAAAGACCTGTAAGCCACTACTGGAATGCGCACGAGATTGGTCATGAGTTTCGCAATGGTCACAATTTTGGTCAGTCAACATCTCTTAAATCTTTGCCAACGCTGTGTAGCTTTAAACACATAGATAACCTATGTCCTACCAAAGTTCACCGAATGGTGTAGAGGATAAAAGTTCCATGTTTATCTCTCCTTTGTAAGTTTACGGTTTCATAATGATGACTCCCTTTGTCCCCTGTCGTCTAGCCTCCATAGCAGGCTCTTTGGGCCTTTTTGGGGCTCATAATGCTAACAATTTTTGCTGATGACTTCTTCTTGTACTGGGTCGTTTGTGCAGCCGACTCGTAACCAATAGTTTCTGTTACGGGTCGGCTGCACAAACGACTCACTACAGCAAGAAGTCATCAGCAAAAAGTGTACGGTCCCAAAAAAAGGCCCAGAGAACCTGCTATGGAGGCTACCCGATGTCTGCAGCTGTATTCATAGATGTTTTTGA
This sequence comes from Branchiostoma lanceolatum, assembly GCF_035083965.1. NCBI lineage: Eukaryota > Metazoa > Chordata > Leptocardii > Amphioxiformes > Branchiostomatidae > Branchiostoma > Branchiostoma lanceolatum. The sequence goes on from NC_089732.1 coordinate 9,881,868, forward strand.
ATTAGATCCTAGCGACGACGGAAGTTCTATCTGTCCAGCAAAGCGACTTTTCGGGACTAAATGTGTGATGGGAGGAAACAGGTTAGTACTAGGATTCTACTGACTTTGCCAGGACAGAACTCGGTTTTATTTCACTTCATTCAATTGATATTGACAGTGTTGTTGGCGCATTTCTTGATCCGACGTCTTGTGCAAACCACACAACAAAAACTTCTGAACTTTTCTCTCAGTTATCCGACGACCTTCAGCAGTACGTTCATTGACAAGATCAAAGCAACTAACTACAGCTGCATGTCAGACAAGCCGCCACAGGTACATCCCATCTTTGAATGTAAAAAAAAAAAAGGTAGCTCAACGTCTTGTTGCAATTTTCAAGTCAAGTCATGTCGAGCCAAGGCCTTTATTTTCATTACGAACATCCTGCCTGTTGCCTTTACTAAAGAGAACCGGTATTGAGCTCTCAAGATGACATTACCCATCGCATCGCAATCCATGATAACAGTTACTGTCCTGTACATTGCATCAAGTCTGTGAAGCCTTAAACTGGTACATATCCATAACAGATCTAAAAGTTGTCACCGTATTAGGTAGCCGGGGTATCTCTTTGACATAGTTTTGGTCCGAATGAAAAAGTGGTCTGACCGGATGATCGCTCTGTTCACAGGAGGACGTCTTCAGGTGTGGAAACGGGATCCTTGATGCAGGGGAGGAGTGTGATTGCGGGAACAGCCAGGTTAGAGAGGTTTCATTTTTGCAATGGATAGCACTATCGCAAATGGGAAACTACACAGTATGTTTTATCCCATTAACGAATGTATATTACTTTTGTTTCATTGATCCAATTCCTGTTAAAACTCGACAAGCGATCGTCAGAAGAACTACAAATTAAAGTCGCGTGCATTTTGACATAGTTGCTGAAAATGTTTCGAAATCTTCGAAATGATTCCTCTTATTTCTTACCATACATGCTAGATATTGTAATTTACCAGTTTCACTTGTTTCTACAGAGTTGTATAACCAGCGACCCCTGTTGTGACGGTCAAATCTGCAAGTTGAAGCAAAACGCGGAGTGCAGCGCTAACAACCCGTGCTGCAAGAACTGTAAGGTGGACCTCAGCAGCTGTTCGGATGACATCATGGGGAGAGTAAAACGTGCGGCAGCTCCCCCTCAAATCAGTGAGTATGAAAACATCATATTGACACTCTGGTAAAATATTGTTTCTTTTTTCAGAGAGGATATGGAAGTATGATACACCACACATTGGTTAAGACTCAATCCAGGCTCAAATAAGGTTTTAAGAGACTGAATAACGTTGTAAAATAAGGTTCTTACCACACAACCATACAGACACATGGTGGACGTTTAAGTAACTCCACAGCTACCGTCTTGAGCAGAGATTGAATTGACTCTACTTCTACTTACCGCAAGGTGGCGTTGTGGCAAGGATGCGGTCCCAAACGTGACTGAGTCTATCCCCTGTCGTCTCAATTCACGACTGGTGATTGCATGCATGGTTGTGATAGGAAACTTATTTTGCAATAACCAACCAACCTGATAACGTTGGATTGCCCCGGTTATCATTAGTTACTAGAAGCTGTTGGACGGGGTGTTTCATGGTGAAGCTTTGTGGAAGAAAAGTAATCATTATGTTCTTTATCACATTATCTACAACACTAACAGGAAAGAATGGCTAAAATGATTTTTTTCCCTCTAAAATTAGAATCGTACAATCGTGTAGACATCCCACCTGGAGTACTGGCGCCATTTCCGGCCGGGACCACCACCCCAATGAACCGGGTCTTTAATTGGCTGTTTGAGGCACCAGCGGGTCTGCGTGTTACACTGTGGCTGGCCATTCCTCCGTTAGTAAGTACACTTTTACAGTTTCGAATAAACAAACCCATGTACAGACATTTAACGCTGTACGTCTTTACGTGTGTTTGAACAGTAGGTCTAGGTCCGAATAGTTCCGTAGACAGTCATGGCAGTACATAGAACGTAAGAGAATTGGATGTGCAAAAAGAAGTAAAAGAACAGCAGGCACCAGCACGTCGGCAGAACGTAATGCACATGAAATAATTGGCCTGCTATTTAAACCTATTGAATTTACCGAGTCTCTTTCGTTCTCTTTTGTCAACGTTGCATCAAAGTAAAAGCCGGTGCATAAGATATGTCTTTGGACACAACTAAATGAACCTATATCCGAGATATTGATCTTAAATACACGAACACGACCTTAAACGCTTCCTTTTTACAAACGTGCTGGTCAGTATATGGTCAAAATACCCGACGAATACAGAAACGTCGGTAGAAAAAAGCTGTGTTCCTTAGCCCATGATAAAAAGTCTAAAATCTGATCGCAGAATGATTAAAAGCTTGTATTTTTTTCAAGCAGAGGATGAAAAACACCTGATTTACAACGGATTGTGTTACTTAATGATATTTTTTTCCCGCGCAGTCGTCAAAATCTTTTGATGTTGGGATAGGTTGTCCGTTTGACTGGATTGAGGTTCGGGATGGCGAACATACGACGTCACCAGTTGTCGGCCGCTTCTGCACTCCAACAAGAAAGCCAATAGTGTACGTAGGGTGATTTGTTAAAGCTATTCGTTACCTGAAGTGTTGTTCATGTGATCGCGTTTTGTCTCCTCATTTATCTAAGCATTTCTGATAACGGATACAGGTTACCCGTGGGTAAAGGTGAACTAGCGTTGATACCTAAATGACACCTTAGTTGCTGTAGATAACCACACTAACCTCCACTAGGCCTTCCTATGTGGATATAGAATTCGGCAAAATATGTGTAGGGTAAGTGATTGGTCAGGAGAGTCAGTCCACGGAGCAAATGCTACCCTGTCGTGTCCAAACTCCCCAGTCCCCAAGCTAATTTTTTTCTCCCTTCAGCAAGCGTACTAGTAGTTAGTCTGATGGATACTAAACTAAGAAATACGCCAGTAAACGTGCTGGGCTACTTTTCTGGATTGCCAATGCAACTATTGACATTCGGTGATCAGCTGGAATGTAATGTCGCAAAAAAAGAAAAAAGAAAGACGCAGCTCAACAGTTATTACGTTCTTTGTAGCTTCACTTGTTCATTTTCACGCCTATGGGGATTATGGTATCTCACATCGACATAATCGAAGAATACTTCATTTCTGTTTCAGTTCGTCAGGTACGAAGCTCCTAGTCACCTTCAGAAGTGACAATTCGTTTGACAGCCATTTCCTCATGAAGTACTCTTTCTTCAGCACGGCCAAGTCAGGTAAAGTCATCATCCACTCCTCAAAAACAAACACAAAAACAAGCAAACACACACACACACACACACACACACACACACACACACACACACACATACACACACACACACACATACACAAACAAACAATAATTCAGCAACAGAGATTCCATATTCTTCAGGTAGCAACCATTTTTCATGAAAAAGGGTTGGCTTAAAACTGCTTTGAAATTCATAGAATTAAGGCTTAAATGAGCATACTAGTACTGGGTGATATATAATTGGTAAACATTTTGAGTAAAAACGCTGTTGTTCATATTTATGGGGGAATACCCATTTCAGTGAATCTTGTGTTTGTTTCTTTCCTGCAGGACAGAGATGGAGGGACGACGGCCGATGTGGATGGCAGTACCCTGCAGTTGCAGCAGCCTCTGGACAATGCGCACCTGATGGAGAGACTCCCTGCTGTTCAGGCGGCCGCTGCAGAAGCAAAGGTTACGACTGTACCTGCCTTGGCTGTGTCGACTACCGCAATTCTGACAATGAAGGTAGGTAAAAAACAAAACTAACCATTCGTAAATAATTTCATAAGGTTGGTTTATCAATTCAGCACAGCTGTCAGGTACGCAACGCTATTTTTCTTTACGCTTCTGCAGCTAGTCTGCTGCCATTATCAGGGCAAAGTGGGTCCATTTAGCGCGGATGAAGGCAACAGATCCCTACTACAGTACGAGAAAAATAAGGCTCTGTATCGAACTGAAAACTACGTTTAAACCTAAACCTTTAGCTGAAGATACAGATTAATGTTTGTTATAGAAGCATACGCAGGTCGGTCTCTTTAACAAATTGATTATATCTAAAGACTAAAGTAAAAAAGACGTACTTCCCTGTTCACAAAGTGCCAGATATGCTCTGAGATAGTGTTGGTCAATTTAGTCTAGGCTCTGCGTATATGACATACCTATGTGAAGGTGACAAAACATGATGTAGTCATCTAAAATGGGGAATCATGTCTATTCCTGTCCTTAGGTATGCCGACCAATCCTGCGTCAGCGATCGAGCTACAGAGTTTGGGCGGTGGTACGTATATTTAACGATTATCTAACAAAGCAATTCATTCTAATGTCGTATACAACATGGTAAATGACAGACATGTATCATACATTCATACATTATAGAAATGTATCATATGCGAAGCTTGTGAGCTTGTAACTATTAACTGATAATCTTTCATTCAATGTGTTTGGTACATCAGGGCAAGGTCAAATATGTCGTGCGACCTTCGTAAGATCGCAAACTGAGGGAATCCCTGGAATAGTCATGCATGTGTCCTAAAAATTCTGTCTTGTTACGGAAATGGCTGTCTTAGATCCTTGTCGTCGGCTGGTTCTGTTAATCTCCAAGCAGATCTAACGGCTGCAAAGACCGTATCCAACTGGCAAAAGGAGTTTTTATTGCTCGGGTTGCAATAAAAAAAAGTCCTTTTGCCAGTTGGATTCGGTCTTTGCAGCCGTTAGATCTGCTTGGAGATTAGGTTCTGTCACAGTCTGTCGGAAAATTCTAGGACATCAAAATTGTACAACGACCATCGACGAATGTGACCGCTCCATTACTTTCACGTTCCAGCTGCAGTTCCCTAACAGCTGCAAAATTGCCATGAAAGTTATCTTATGATTATATTGTACTCAGAATGCTATGAAGACATGGGTGGAACCTACCGTGGAACGGCGAGTACGACCTTGTCCGGAAAAACCTGCCAGGCCTGGAGCTCTCAGACGCCGCACCAGCACAGCTTCAACCCGGCCACATATCCAAACCTCGGACTGGACAACAACTACTGCAGGAACCCGGACCTCAAAGTTCGGCCGTGGTGTCATAGCTCGGACCCAAAGAAGAAGTGGGAATACTGTATGCTATCCAAGTGCACTGGGCCTGCATCTAGAGCAGGTAAACACACCAAAGAAAGAGGGGCGGGTTGGTGGCGCTTGACATGTTTAAATATCATGATCAGGTAATGTCTGTTTTCTCTTCATTTGGAGACTAGGCCCGAACGGACTTTCCTAACAAATATAATCATCTCTTTCTATATTATTTGAGCTGACGATGTTAAAATCTTATCATATTATTTCCGCAGATGGCTGGAAGAATAGTAGAAATTGCCAGAAAGAGTAAATAGTATCAAAAGGGAGTCGGCTTCGGATAGAGGGACAATTGGCCATCTCACAAGTCTTAGCATTTACTCTATCTGGCAAATTTCTACTATTTTTCCAACCATCTGTGGAGCCTAGTAGAGGCTAGGATACATCCAGAAATGAAAGCTGCAGACAGAATCTGATAGATAACAATTTTCCTCCAACTTTTGACAGACCACATGTACGTGGGCTGCTACAAAGACTCCCCGAGTCGGACGTTTCCGGGTGGCAAACTTCAGGATCCCAGGAAGATGACATCCGGTTTTTGCATCAACCACTGCAGTGGGCTGGGGTACAGCTACGCAGGTAACATCTACTGACATATTTCACCGGGGTACGTAATTCCGCCACCCTTAGAAGATACGTCCAAAAAGATATCAACCCCACGCCCCCTATATAATACACCACCGTATATCTACCGTACATACCTGGGGGGTGCTGCACTAGAGATCTTTGAAACCCACTGTTTTTCAAAGTGGCGGATTTATGTAACCAGGCGGATTAATGTTATTGGCAGTTAGAACACCAACTCTTCACACAAACCAAACTGTTTGGACAGACATTAGATATGAATGAACTTGATCAAATATTGCTACAGCCCAGAGATGTCAGAAAGTCCCAAGTCTTTTTTTGTTGCTATCTTTATGCTTCATATTTTTTTACTTCTACAGCGACTCAGTACACTTATTCATGTTTTTGCGGCAATGAGGCCAACTTCGCCCAACTGGAGCCCGCGCGGCCGGAGTCCGAATGTAACCGCCCGTGTGCAGGTAACATGGAGGAGAGATGTGGAGGTACCTGGAGGAACTCTGTCTATAAGATACCATCGACATCGGGTAGGTCTACTGAGCCTGACTACCAGCCTTTTTAGCTTTCGTCCGCTCCCCGCGGACGCAGGCTAAGGTCTACTGGCGTGGTCTCTTTTGTCACCACGTAGCGAGGACGGGAGGCCGCTTAAAGTTTGAATCTCCTCTCCCTTAAGCCCCGGTTACACAGCCTACACATGGCCCCGACCACCAGCCAACTAAGGTTTGACCAGTTTTAGATCAAGAGTAAAAATTGACTCCTAAACACACCCTGACCACTACTGACTTACTCCCAACCACCAGCCAACCCATTCCAGACCTCCCGTCCACAGCCGAATGTTTTCAAAATCTGAAAACACTCGGCTGGCGCAGCCGAACACGAGCCAACCTTACTGTCGAACCACTCCCAACCATGGTTGGGGCGGTGGTGGTGGGGTGGCTGGGGGGTGGTCGGGAGGCCATGTTTGGCTATGTGTAACCGGGCTTAAGTCAGAAACTAATAGTCTGGAGACGAACTCGAGAGTGAGGACTAACAGACCCAATAGGAGAAGAACCTTGTCAGTTACTAAGTCTGTTACACGTTTATCTAGGCTTTATACTAATGTCTATGATTTTGAAGTGATTCAAGTAGAAACAACTACATACGCTATCAAAGCTTGACACCCATTCTTGTATTGTCAGATGGATGGTCCTGTGGAGACGGTTTCAAGAAGTTTAAAGGCCGCTGCTACAAGGCGTTTACCGAGAAGAAGCCCAACGAAGAAGCAAAGAATGAGTGTGCAAGTACAGGAGGACGCCTGGCTGCACCTAAGACAGCCGAAATTCAGAGGTTTTTGGTGGAACTTGCTAAAATGAAAGTTGGGAATGGCCAGGCCGTGTGGATTGGGCTCCAGAGGGGAGAAGAGCAGGGGGTTTGGAAATACAGTGACGGTAGTACTTTGGGGGTAAGTCATATTTGAAAATATTGAATTTGGGACCGTTTCCTAGACAATTTATTTGTTCATTCAGACCCTTGACGTGCTATAGACTGGCACAATAGGGTAGCAAGTTTCCTTCCTATTTCAGTAGCAGAGGGTGTGTGTATTTCTACAGGGAGGGGTTGCTAGTCCTTCCCCTTTTCCGTCCCTTTAGAAAGACGAGTGTAGCTCCTACCGAAATCTCTTGTCCCGGAATTGAACCGGGGTCTCCCAGTTACCAACTAAATCAAGTAATTGGAACCAGGAGATCAAGTGGGGAACTGATACCAGTTGAGCTACAGGGAGATCCTTTCCAAGACAATTAGTGATTCTTTTAAACATGCAGATGCTGTTTTTATTTCATTTTGTCACAGGAATGTACTTACTCCAATTGGGCACCGGGTGAACCCAAGGTTAATGGTAATGCGAAATGCGGGCAGTACTGGGCCGGCAACAGTTACATGTGGGACGACACTTACTGCTCTGATGCAAAGGCATTCATATGTGAAACTGGTAAGTACATTTGTAGCTCACACAGGTATTGCATAGTGCCATGTTGATTTCGTTATATGGATGACATCTGCCCGCCCATCAATTCCCCCCCCCCCAAAAAAAACTTTTTTTCGAATTGCTATAGATTGTAGAAAGCAGCCACAGCAACTATATGCTGTAAATTCCAAAATAATATGTATGGAAACAGACAGTAGTGTTGTATAATGCCGAAGCCTTACACAGCGGGATACTGCCCTTGGTGCTGAAAGACCGGTTTTGCCAGCATAGAATGCCTTTATCACGTTACATAACATCATATTTGACAATTCTGTGTTGCTATATAGGCAACAGACCATTTGCCTATTGCTCACAGGTCATATTCTTTGCCTCTTATTTAGCTTTGAACAAAAGTAAAGTTCTAAGAGCGAATTATTTAGTTTGCTTTCCCGACAACCCAGGTCCACCAACATGCCCGGATGGCTACGAGAAATTCGGGGACACGTGCTACAAAGTCTTCACTGAGAGAAAGGCCTATCGCCTTGCCCATGCGGCATGTGCCAACGATGGAGGAACGCTGGCTGCTCCGAAGACAGCAGCTACAAACGCCCACCTGGCCAACATGGCCAAGTCAGCAGCAGGACGTGTGAACATGTGGATAGGCGTGGACAATCTCAACACAGGTGTCTTCAAGTACAGTGACGGCACCCCTTTGAAGGTAAGATACATGTGCTAGTAACTAGTAGTATCCTGTATTTGATGGCCTTGGTCTAAATCCTCCGTAGTAAAATACAGTAAATCTTTGCGGTGGTTTAATGTTTATGGTTTTGACTGATTCACCGTGAACTTGAAACCACTGGTGTTTTCATCACTGTACAGTATGTGATTTGTTACAAGGGAGAGGTGATAAAACGTTTAACCCTATATCTATTAGAACAATGTCTAATAGTCTGACAGCAATTAAAAAGCAACAGCTGCCCAATGTACTTGCGTGGTTTCCTAAGTTGTTGAACTGCATGGTTACTTACTTACAAGAGCATTCTTTTGAAATGACAGAACTGCAAGTTTACCAACTGGGCTCCAAATGAACCAGGAGACAGAGACTGTGTGCAGTTCTGGGCTGGCAAGGGTTACAAGTGGGACGACACTTACTGCACCGACCAAAAGATGTTCATCTGTCAGATTGGTAGGTAATGTTACATCTAACATGGGCAAAGTTTGGCTGTACAATTGTGATTGGTTGTGCAACAAAATCACATGATGTGGTCTGGGCTAAAGATCACATAGCACTAACATAATTCCCGCCACCCTGAAAAGATGCATCCAAACAGATCTCCAACCCAACGTCCCCCAGTATAAAGCACTCCTGTATAACTAAACTGTGCATACCTGGGGGTGCTGTACTAGACATCTCTCAAACCCACTGTTTTTCAAAGTGACGAATTTATGTGACCCGGTGGATTAATCATAATGGAGGTTAGCATCATGGCCAAAACCAAAATACATCAATTCATTTATTTTGTATATCTTAAAACAGTAATACACATGTATATACATAAAAATCTTTATCACCATACAGCATTGTCTATTATTCTAATTCTGATTTAGATAGACTGATGACTTTTTTGTCATTATTTGAATTCTATTTTGTCAAAGGCCATTATTGTAGATCCAGAGTTGTTGCTTTTTCAGCAAACTTGTTATTGCGATAATATCTACATAACTGATATGTATTTTGAAATGTATTTTTTTTCTTCTAAAACACAGGACCAGGAGACAGTGCTGGCTGCTGCTAAGCCTGTCTATACTTGGTACGTTTTTCTACTATCTTTTTTTCTATAGCTTAATAACTCACTAAATTATATTGACTACCTGATTTTATAGTATAGGATACAAATCCTAAAAGCTGCAGCACCATGCATAGAAAGGCACCTTGGTGAGGGGGGGGGCACATAATCAAACTTGTCCTGCACTTTACCAAATTGAATATACTAAATAATTATGGACATAACAAATATCATGAATATTCTTTCACAAGTTCTTCACCTGTCCACAAAAGACAAAAAAATATGACCTTCTTGGCAAAAGTAATAGCTCGTTATTGAATAAATCCTTCCTGTCTGTTGTTAAAGCCCCTGTCATACAGCATGAAATACTCTAAATGACATTTGCTCTAAACGAGATCTAAATGAAATTTTGGGAAGTGATATGCCAACAGTGTTCACATCACATGATTTTACAGGATCATCCGATGTTTGCAGATCTTTGACCAAACAGTACATTTTCAGGCGAAAATATGAGCAACACTGTCGATTTAAAAAAATCGTAACCTTCTGGTGATCAACAAATATGGCTGAAGCTCGTTGACTGTGTGACAGGGTCTTAACATCTAATCCAGATTCTGGTACAAACCAAACTCTGTTCTTTTGTGTCTGATTCAGGTCGGAGGAACAAACTACTGACCTGACGACTAGTGACTACTGACGGTATAACTGACCTGATCATCATCAGATGACTACTGAGGCTCCACAGCCTTAATTTCATCTCTTGTAAGCGTAAGCATATATTATCAAGACATGCATTGCAAGTGACACAACAAAGTTTTGAGCCACAGGTTAAGAAGTAAATTAGCACCTTTACATGTCATAGCTGGACAAATCAGACATTGTAATCAGTGGAAGTATGGTAACGTTACAATCCTATACATATACAATTAGTTGTTGTTATTGTCATTGTCAATTAGTATTCATTTGTCATTGTCAACTAGTACTTCTGCTACTTGCCTTTCTGCCTCAAACTGTGAAGAACAAGCCTAAAATGAAAGAAGTTAAGTTAAATGTGAAACCTTGAATTTCTTGTTCTCATTAATATCGTTCTTATTTAGGTATCTGGGTTCTATTGTACAAGTATGTTGCTAAGGTTTACGTTTATGTACTTTTGATGATCATAAGTTACTAACATGTTGTGAGCAATCGACGTAGATGTGGGAGTCAAGACAAAGATATATTACTAGTCTAAGATTACTGTAAATGCCAAAATGTTAATGGTGGTTTTACACGTATGTTCGCGGTTTTCGTGGTAAGCTCTTTGCTGCAAACTTAAAACAATTGCAACATTTTTTTAGTCCTGTCCCCTTGTCTACTATTGTCTCAAACGCAAACTTAAAACCACTGCGAACACTGCATTATTTTACAGTATTCTATTGATTCTTGATGTGGGCAAATAAAGCAAAATAATGGTAGATGTTAAGAAGGTCCAATTTGGTACTTTTAAATCTTTCATGATTAAGTCATTTAGAACTGACATTTTCCTCGTCATAGCAGCACAATGCTGGACAAAAACAAAATTATCTTCCTTCTTTTAAAAGTGTTGATCTCTTTATCATAATCTGTAATGTGAAATTGCTTATCATAATTACACTTGGTTTTTTTAGCAATATCAAACATTATCAGTTAAGAAAAACAGATAGAAAATGTGAAAGATTCTAAAGACTTTTTGAATCAAAATGACCAGTGTGCAGATATAATAAATGGTTGTTTAAATTTATAATGACAAATTCATATGTCATCACACTGAAGAACTTACAAAAGAAATCTCGTAAAACACTCTATTAGGACATTAGTAGCAGTAATGACTTGACTGAATAAGATTTGGCAATATTCTCCAATTCAAAACACTGAAGGATGATTTTATAGAGAGCAGGAAACTGCTGGAATTCTTTCTTACTAACAACTAAATATTATTATATGGTGACTATGAAAACTACTTTTTAAAACATAATAGGAAGGATATATATCATATAGTATACATATAAGGGGATAGTTTGTGACACTTCTTTAAGAAAGTGAATGGAGATTTTTGGTGATCAAATAAAGGCTACAATATGGGAATGAAAAATGTCAGTCTCAGTTATTGTAAGCATAACATATAAATACATTAATATATAAAGTCCATTGGTTGCTCGTGAAATCACTAAAATCAGCTGACAATTGGACATCTGCATGTAGACTATGATACATCTTCCATATGTTGAACCCAGCAAAAAGATTGTCATCGATAAAGCACAATTGGTCAGGGTGGAGATTTTGATCTGGTAGAGTCGGCGATTGTACCAGTAGAGATCCCGGTGACAGAGACTTCGATTGGGATCTCTGTCTACAGAAACTCTGATGCTAGGAATGTGTTAGAGAAGTCTCCCAATTATTAATCCTAAATTTCAAGCCACTCCATTGGTCTAAAGTGACCGGAATTAAAGTTTAAAAGTATAGATTCACAGACTCCGATCAGGATCTCTACCGGTAGAATTCCAGATTCTGCCAGATTACACTTTGTCTCCAACTGACGTGTGTAATATTGTCTATCATGAAATTCAACTGCTCACATATAGCAGCATCTGATGCCTGTTGTCTTCCTTTGTCACAGAAACGGACACATCTAAGTGTTAGCTGTGTTGCTTGCAGGGGTTTGGTGGGACAAAGTGTGATGTCACTGAACCGGTAATCTTGGTCAAACACTGGTAACAGATGTTAGCACGACAGGACCAGCACTGAAATAAACACAATTGGAAAACATTAAAAATGATACATTTCTGAAAGAAATAACAGTTATTTAGAATTGATAATTTCAATGCCTGCAGGCTTCTGCTCGAGGCAACACCTTGTAAGATCAATTGGAAAATAGATACAACCTCATAAACTGCAACACTCTGAATTTGAAAACTAATAATCATAAAGTTATACTAAATTTTGCTCTATGTATCACACCTTGATATGGTTGTTCGTTCCCATCTTCAGGTTCCTTTGTCGACAGTTTGGGCAGTTCTTGACTCGGTGGATTGCCTCTGGGTCCAGCGCAAGGGCTTCCTGTAGTCGCCTCATACCCTGTAACATAAGTCCACCTCATTACTTAGACTATAAAGCATTTTTAGTCCTTTTCTATATCGTGGGCAAGTGCTGACCACCACGTTGGTGTCCTTGATTTGCATCTCAAAGGTTTAAATGAATTTTCATCAGTTTATGTTTTTAGATCAATAAATGTTTTCTTAGGTTATCCTTTTTTGTGTGATACACAAACTTAATAGAGGTTATCTAGGAGGGTGAGAAGATCTCTTGGTATCTGAAAATGCTTGAGCTACGATTGAATAAAATGCAAATTAAGTTGTGTCTTCCTCCAGGTTGGTGTCCCTATATGACATCCCATAAAAACCTTCCATTTGATACTCTTTTCCAGTTACCTTCACTGACGGTCCTTTCAAATTGTCAATCTGAATGTGAAATGCATAATAAAAGAAAGTTGAATGAAAATTTAGCATGTACACAGGTTGTAGCTTTGGACACTTTGTAGCTGAATCACTGTAATGCTTGCTTTGCTGCAGTGCCCACAACATTGAATCATCTTTCTGTTTCCACAAACTGATTATAATTAGAAAGCGAAAAAAAACTTTACAAACCTCAGGAACTTCCCGTTCTGGTACCCTGTTAAAAACAGTGGCCACGTATGGTTGGAACAGAATACATTTTGATCCAAAGTGGTCGTAACCGTTGATTTTCTTGCTGCACAGCCAGCAGAAGTATGTACCACACTGGGAACATGTCATCTTGTTGCACCTGAAGTATAGGATGGATACAGAAGTATGTGTGAGTTGCTTTATCTGTGCCACAAAATGTTTAACCAAACTAATTATAATTAACAATTCGGTCCAATAAAACTTGCATCATAGCCTCAAGATTCCACTGTGTTGGTAAAATTTTATTCTGAAGCTGGATCAAACTAAAGTTTGATTTCCAACACAATGAGACTTACCCTATTTTCCAACTGAATCCAGTCTTTGTCAAGGATAATCTCCATCAACATTAATCCGCCGGGTTACATAAATCCGCCACTTTAAAAAACAGTGTGTTGGAGAGATCTCTTGATTTTCTTGTGAAGCATCCTTTGGGTTAATGCACATGCACATTTAGATATACTGGAGTGCATTATACTGGGGGACGTTGGGTTGGAGATCTGTTTGGACGTGTATTTTCAGGGTGGCGGAATTATATAGCCTGGTGAATTATGTTAGTAGATGATGCCACTTCTATGACACACTTAGTTTAATCCTGCTTCAGAAAGTTAAATCATGGCTATGAATCGATGCATTTTTTCCTACCCGTCACTCTTCTCAATATTTGTCTTGCATTGTGGACAGCGTTTGGTGGTTCTAGTGATGGTGACTTTGGAAAGCCTTTCTGCACGCAACCTACTGAGCATCTGGGCCTTCCTCTGCAACTCTCTTGGGTCACGGACATTTCTAGCAGCAGCAATAATTTCTTCCTCTGTCCCCTCCCCAACCTCTCCTGCCTAAAGAACAATCAATCAAAAATATTAATGATATTTGTCTCATCATAAACAAAGCAACATTCAGCGAACTTTTAGCCTCAATAACTTTTTACAACACCAAAAGTAAGTCTGCATGATAAAAGGGCCTGTACATTAAACAATTGTTCCTGTCTGAGGATTCAATTGTTTACAACTTCAGCTCTGCTCAAATTAAATCAGTGAGTTTATCATAATCCATTCACATAACTGAACACAATAGGAATCAAGCTTGTCAAATGTCTGATGTATTTGTTTTAATACCTACCTTGTCGCCTAGAAGCTGCTTGGTGAGATCTTGCAGCTTGTCCTCTACAGACTTGCACTCTCTGGACTACAATTAATAACAGGTACATTAGAGTAAAAACAACATTACATAGAACTTTATATCCACTGTTAATGTGCATCTGAAGAAAGGTTACTTCAGAAGTATATCAAATATCTAAACAAGCTTCTACATACACAAAGGTGGCATGGTTAAGCCTCATGGTCAGGGGTATTGACTCTCGTACAATCTCAAGGTTATGAATTCAAATCCCTAGCCTTAATCCCAATGTTGTCCCATTGGAAAAGGCACTAATTACACAAATTTCCTCACTTGACTAATATGAAAATGAGTACATGAACCTTTGCTCTTAGATGAGACATAAAGCGGACGTCTGGTCTCAGGAGTACCAGAGACTTGTTTAAGGAGAGCCAGACCACAGTCATTTAGAGAAGCTACCTCACTCGTTATCTTCGCCGAGTACTTGTACTCGGAGAAGATTATGTTTTCGGTTGAAAAATCTGTTGGGTGGGTCTGAATGTATGTCAGGAGCATAACTCAAGAAAACTTCAATGAATCTTTATGATTTTTGGTAGGTGTGTAGTGGTTGTGTAAAGGAAGGTCAAGTTCGAAAATGGTTTACCTTGCGTTTTTCAATAGTACTGCAGCGGACTTTGAATTTTTTTGTGTTTTTATGTAGGCAAAAAAAGTGATGGAAACGTTGATGGATCTTCAGGATTTTTTGCAGGTGTGTAGATGTTGTAGAAACGGAGGTCAAGTTCAAAAATGGTTCCCCTGGTATTTTCCGTTGGTACTGCAGCGGGCTTTGTGTGGATGTGAATTTTCTTGTGGACAACATAACTCAAGAAGCTGTTGATGGATCTGTATGATATTTAGTGGATGGGTAGGATTTACAGAAAGGAAGGTCAAGTTCGATAATGGGCCTTCTAGCGGGTACCAAAGGTACTGCAGCAGAGCTTCAAAATTTAGGGGCATATTTTCTGAAAGTGCTATGGTCATGATTTTTGTGTGGTAGATAGTTCATGCCACAGAAAGTAAGTTCTGTAAATTTTGGCCCCCTAGCGGCTTGTTAAGAACTGCAGTGGGTGTTTTTGTTTTGGCATTCGGACATGAATAACTTGAGAAGGGGGCGACAGATCGTCGTGATGTTTGGTATGTAGAGAGCTCGGATGGTGCTTTACATTATCAATGACTAATTATGCAAATAAGGAGCTAATTTGCATAATTAGTAAGGAAAGTTTTTTTAACCCACTGCCTTTCAATGGGACATGGGACAGTGTCAGGTCATGTAAACAGATAGCCTTGCATAAACGTACATGTAGGTCAAATAAATAAACTATTCTCCAAGCAGAGGTGTGGGTCCTGCTGGTTTTTGATCAGTTTAAGCATTTTTGTTCAACACGGTTGGCGACATACCGAAATAGGGACAAAATAGAAAGCCTGACTAAAAACACCTAAAACGTGCCAGATTTATTCTATTCATATGTATTGACTGTACTATTTCATCATCACTTTCAACTTTCAACACTGCCATATCGAACCTTTGTGGCCCATATAATATCAACATACTCACATTTTTTCATGACCAGTTATAACATATATCAGCACACTCTACACATATACTAATCCTGTACCACCAAATGATTTTTAACCCTATCTAGACTGGACTCATTCGCCCAATCATAACGTCCAAATGGTATGGTGCATGATCAAATTTGCAGGGGGTGATAAGCACGTAAATATTCATCACTTTCCATAATAAGCCTTGATTATTTGGCGAAGATAATGTGTTCGTGGAACTCTAGTTAATGAAAGTAGTAGGTGTGAGTGGATTAAACTTAATAATCAATCTTACGCAGTTTGTTTTTAACGTAAAAATGCCGTGTTTTGCCTTACTTTAAAAAGCTGTTTACTTGTTATGGGAACAAACAAACAGTCTAAAGGAACTAGTTATTGAGTTGAAACTGATTACTTGGTGCCAGGCATCCCCACAGGATGTACAGAAACAGAAGAGACAGGAGCCACACTGCCCCAGCTGGCTGTCCTGGTCAGCATCCCTGATCACCACATTGTTACATCTGGGGCACCACACAACATCATCCATCGTGTCTAACGTTTTCTGGGAGGAGAAGCAAGTTAGTAAATACTGAATCTACATTCATCAGTGCCTGTACATCCTCATGAAAGGAAACAAGCCTATTGTATACACATTGATTAGGGGCCATGGTAAAGATACAATATTGTACTTAAACTTACTAAATGAATCATATACCAGAATGACAAGATACAAAAATGTACATGTATCTAGACTACAAGCATACATAATCATAAGCTTTTTCCTACGAGACTGGTGATTGTTTTGGCTCTAGATACAGTTTTTTTGGTGCTAAAATCTGTCCTAGAAACAAATGAGTGAGTAAAGCTCTTAAAGAAAAATAAGAACAGAGACAAAAAGAATTGAAATCAACTTTTGAAAAGAAAACAAAGGATGTAGTATGTGTTTTTTTAAAGTTATTTTTTCACTACCACAGTTTCAGCTGCTTTCAGCTATTGAAATGGAGATGGCCACCAGTCTATACACTGAAAGGTTTGGGAAGGATTTTAACTTTTTACCTGTAGTAGAAGACTCTCCCATCTCTGGTACTCCTCATCCCCCAACACCTGTCTGATCACACCTGGAGGCAGGCTGCCGTCGCATCCCTCGTCTGGGCAGCTGGAATAACATCACCTGCTGTGTTACACCTGTTTAAACTTTGTTTATCCATGAGAAGCTCACATGACGCTGCTTTTCAATGAGTTCATGAGGGAAGAGGTAACTTAAAGGGTAACTAATAGATCTATAAACATATGAGGGAAGAGTAACTTAAAGGGTAACTAATAGATCTATAAACATATGAGGGAAGAGTAACTTAAAGGGTAACTAATAGATCTATAAACATATGAGGGAAGAGTAACTTAAAGGGTAACTAATAGATCTATAAACATATGTCATTACACAACATACATGGCACAAAACACATAATAGAGTGAAGCTAGTATATACTTATTATTCATATACTGATGTACGTAGGTTAGTCCTTTTGTATCCCCATACTAGTATTTGTTTGTACAGTGTAGAAGACCTTACAAAAGTTGCTGTACTTTTGTTGTGTCAATAAAGATTGTTTATGGCTTGAGCTAAAATCATAAGGGTTAGATGATGACATGAAAAAAGAGCCTTTCTCACCTGATCTGCTGAACCGTCCCATCCTTCACATGGATCTGGCAGAACCCAGCGACACACTCATGGCAGAAGAAGTGTCGACACTCCCTCATCAGGAAAAACTCAGCCCCCAGCTTAGTGTCAAAACAGATCCCACACTCCTGTGTGTTCTTTTGGAAGGCCTCAAACTCATTTGCATAATTGAACCTATGAATTGTGAACATGTAGTTTAGCACAGAAACCTATACAAGCATCTCTCTCTCAGCTTGGCTTTGCAAAAATGTAGGTAACGTTGGGTAACATAAATTCGCGGGGTACTTAAATTCGGGATTTTTCGAAAACCGGGTGTTTAGGGATATGTGCTAGATGCAACATCAGTAATACTGCTAGAAATGCCAACTTGACAGACTAACGCATTCAGAACACTGTCTGAAAAGCTTCTATAACCATGCATTAGAAGTTGGCTACGTCAAAAACTCCCCGTCCCTTATTGTCACAGTCTGAGGGCTTCGTGGGAGAATTATATGTACATAGTTGTTCGCTGGTTTATAAGACAAATGTCACATCCGCTTCCTGCTAAATACAATTATTTACAATACAACTTATTAGAATCTCTTTTGCTAACCTACAACTGGACTCTAAGTGTGATTAATCATCAAAACGCCTCTTTGTTGCTACAACCAATGGCTACGGCACTACGGTGAATTTTCCCGCCGCCATATTCGTTACCCAGAATCCTGCTATTCGGCAGACGACAAACGTTTGCGAGGAACACTTTTTTGTCTAAATGTTGTGTGTGATAGTGGACTGATGGCGATATTTTCCTCAAAGTTTGCTCTTAGGACAAGCAGAAACACATGGACATAGTAGTATTACCATTTCTACGGCATCCAGCAAACGCCCCGATGAATAATGTACAAATTTCCATGACGGTGGGGGTGAACTTCGAGTGACGTTCTACCGACTCAACACACGGGTTGTTCCCGAAGGCCTGATGCGTGCGGTACGGCCGTTTTTTCGTGTATTTTTTTACTTGGACACGTCTATATCCATAGCACTCTCCTGAAGCCAAGGATGGAACGAATAGCTGCTGTATAAAATGTGATTAGCGGTAAGATATTCAAGACGAATCTTCTCTACCGAATTAATGTGCCCCCCTGTCCGACAACACCGCCATTGTGCGTGCGGCGGACGGTAGTTTCAAGTTGAAATATTATGGTGTCAGCACGACAAGAGACAAAATCTACAATATATATGATTAGTGCAAAGATAGTACATGATACTGACAGAATAATAGAAAAAAAGGATGGTTTATTGTTCTGCTAGATTGATTTCAGTCAACCATTATCGGAAAAATCCCGAATTTATGTTACCCAACGTTACATTGTACTGAAAATACCTAACATGTACAAGCTGTAGGAACCTGTACATTGTAGTCTATCATCACATGATACTAGTATATCTTGTACACTGTAACATCACATCTCAAATGATGTGTTGACTACATTTTTACAATACATTTCTAAGTGATTTGTACCTTAAATCTGAAAATAGATTAAGTTGCTTTAATTGGATCATTTAAGACTAAGGCATTCCCAAGTGTAATTTTTGAATTGAAGTAAACAACCAACACCTGTTGTCAAGAAAACCTAAGAAAAGTCCAAGGAATGTCTGAAGTGACCTGAGTATCTCCTGAAGACACTGCACTGGGTCGGCCTGTTCAGACAAGACTCGTGGGTCACTTTGGAAGTTATGTTCCTCCTCATGAGGTGTGGCTCCTGCATCAAACGTCATGCTGACGGGCATCAGGATAATGTAGTCATCCAAACCAAGGAATCTACGGAAAAAATGAACAAAATATGCTGTCAACTTTTTTGTACATATACTGTAATATTCCAATAACTAAGGAATTTTTCACTCATCCAGTTTTCATGCTTGTTGCATTACACACTTACAAAGTTAACCAAGTAACCAAGCAACCAACAAACCAATCACAATTTGATCAGGACGCAATAAACATTGCAATTTTTTGTGTGTCAGAATCTCCTCTTCCAGGCATTGTAATACATGCACTTTTTAGGTTATGTTCACAAATGCACCACCTATTCCCATGCAAAAAGTGAATTTCAAGCCCTGTAATGAACAACTTGAAACTTTGCAAGCTAGTAAGATCCAGACGCAGTATCATGAATCACATATTGCAGGTAACAGAACCCCCCCCCCCCAAGAATTATGTGATCAGTACAGTAACTGACTCACTGGATAGTACTACTCTGTAGCCAGTCGACCCAAGTGTAAATGATCGGTAGTCCCTTAGACTCTTCCCACAGTGCGTCCAACTGTTTACAGAGCGTGCTCAGTTTAGTTCCGTCCAACCACAGGCAGCTGATGACAAAACAGGGCGGGGCATGGCTGGGGTAGGTCGGAGGAAGGGTCAGGTCAAGGGTCAACGGAGGCAGGTGGGAGACGTTGAATGATGCATGCCAACGTCGACCTGGAAGTATAGAGCAATCGAAAAAGTTACAGGAGTACAATGTTTGTTCAATACACAAATGTATTAAGCATTGTTATGATGCAGTTGCAAGTAAATAATTTCTGCCAGGACTGGAAATGTCGATTTCTTCTTACATGTGTCATGTTTAAGGAGGGCCACATCTCGAGTCCTTTAAAGAACCTAACACATAACATATTGATGAGAGTAGGGATCCTTCCTGGTGTGATTGATTCAAACCTATCAGTATGGTCTAATGCAGCCTGTACGTATTGTATTAAGTCTACCAGCAGTTTACCTGTTAGGTCTTGAGGCAGTTCACAAGTTATGCAAAACAAACAAAGAAAGTACTGTAAAATGTGGAATATTTGCAGTGGTTTTATGTTTGTGGTTTTCGTTGTGAACTTAAAAACACAATATGTATTTAGTCTTTGAGCCTCCTCCCCTTGCTTTACTGCTAACACACTGAGAACACCTCCTTTCAGCCCTCTTGCTAGCAAACTCAATAATCAATTTGAGATGCTGACCTGACATGGACCTGTTGAACTCTGGTCTGCCCGATGCTGCTGATGTGCAGACAGCAGCTGCCCCAGCCTCCCTCACATCGCTGTCCCCAGGCAGCCACAGCTGTACATCCAGCTGTCCCCTGGGTAAGTCTACAGGAACAGCAACCTGCAAAATGCATCATCAGACGAGACTTTAAGGATTATGTATTTTGAACATTCAGCTCATTTATAATTATAATACAAGAATTCCTATCAGTTTCATTGATAGTGTATGATTTAAGATGATTATCATAATTCTATGCGTGATATTTCACTTTTGACTGTGACTTTCAGATAATGTGCAAACAATATGCTCTTGTGTCATTGAAGGTTAGACATCCAGATAATAAGATACACCAAATAGCAGTCAATGATTTTGAAAATGGTCAGACATTTCAAGTAGCATCCACTACCTTCTGTCAGTGACACTGAGCAAGACTCTTCAATCAGCAGGTTTTCAACCACAAACTAAGAATTTGTTCTTGCCTTTAGCTCAATTAGCCTGAGTGTCATCCTGTTTCAGTTCCAGGCTCTACCTTCCGGTGAAGGTATAGCCTGGAACTGAAACAGGATGACACTCAGGCTATAGCTCAATGACAATAAACATCAAAAAGGGACAAATCTTACCTTGAAGGCAAACCTACTGCCCTCCTCCTCATCATTGTGTCTGCTTCTTAATGTAAAGTTTTGTTCAAGAATAGACTCCAGGGCTAGAATCTGCAAATGTAAGCAATTGGCACCAAGATTACATTCATACAAATATCAAGATTCATACAATATTGTGTAATATATCTATCTATATCCAAACTACATTTAGAAATATGAAAGAACTGCATTACATGTTGTCAATGTGCGGTGAACTAGGTAAGCACGTCGTCTGTAGGCAGTGCTGATGTAACAGTTATCTCACCTCGTCGTTTTGTTCGTCGAAATTCGCCTGTGCCTGCACCCTCTCCATGGAAACATTCCCGCCATCAACAACAACACTTCCGGGTTCGCTCTGTCCTTCCGCCATGTCGACTTTCACATCTTCTCTACAAGCAAATCACATAAAAAACAGCTTAAGTGGTGCATAACAAAGGATCACAGTATACAGACCATCATTCATGTACTCTTAACTGCTACTTTGTAAGTAAGGCTTCCTCTATTGCGTACCTATTTTTTGCACAAGTGACAAACCCGCTTAGCTTTCTACAGGACATCTCATGCAGTAATAGGGAAAGCTTCAAAATTTACTAGACAGTAGAATTCTCACAATATAAGACATTTGGCCAAACAAGTGATGCTTTGAAGCATTTTATAAGGCAAAATATTCTATTTCTTGCAAAATTTATCAGTAATTTGCATTTTTAACAAAAATATTATAATTAAAACACCCCTATTTGGTCGGTCATATAGATTGTCCTAAGTTAATCAATCTTTGGCAGCAAAACGTAAATAGAGTCTTAATTCATATCGTCATGTAAAGAAAACAGGGGAATGATAAATCAAGATGTAATTTTAAATTCCACATATATTTAATCTAAAATCTTCTTCATCAGTTTTTCTTTTATCAAGTTGTTTCGATTTCTCGTTTCTGCAAAAAAGTGTTTCTCTGCCCTCAAAGAGCCGAAGATAGAGCGACCTTTGACCCTCATCTCATCACTTTCCCAAACTGAGATTTCGCGTCGTAGTTCACTTCCTGGATTGACCAAACTTTGGCAAATTTAGATGAAAATCTCCGTCTTCAGCGATGAAGAAGAACGGTAACGGTGTCGTGGCGGCGGAAGAAGGAGAAGGGGCACAACTTCTGGGCTCTGGGAGCGACTCTGAGGTGCAGGAATTCGCTCTTCCCCCAAGAAAACCGGGCAAGGTATCTCGGAAGTCAAAGTAAGTTCTACGTGTCAGTCTGCAACTTTAGTGTACTTTGTCTAGATCTAGATCTATCTTGATATAAAACTCCAAGAATGCAGGTGAAAAGGGAAATCGATCGAATTTCTATGTTATTCTTGGGTATTTTGGGAACCTGATGTTGATGTTATTAGATAAACAGATGTGTCACGCATGATTTTACAAATCGTCCCAACGTCGGAATGTAAATTGAATTCTTTACTAACAGTTCATTGTGACGTCAAATCTCTTAGTTAAAAGCCCTTGCATGTTTTCTAAACGTTCTCTGAAAAGGTTGGATCATGTTTCACACAGATGTTTTTTTAGACAACACGTTTTTGCATAGGGTCTATGCAGCTACGCATTGTCGAAAGTTTATTCTAAATATTATGAATATGTTCTTGTGATTATTAAACAATAATCGGGAACTGTTGAATGTCAACTTCTGAAAACTGTGAAGAATGTAAATATTTGCTTCTGCTTTTTGTATTTTTCTCGTAAGTAATGCTTATGGTAGTGCATTTTATCAGACATATCAATTCTCACTACCATAATGTTTGATCACTGGAGGTCTTATGTAATGAATCAAGACTTATCAAGTTATTTTCTTACGTCTGGCTACTTAAAATTTTCCATGAAAAACTATGCATCATCCATTTACACATAACATTACCTATTGTTCCAGGTCAGTACAGCTGCCCTTTTAGTTTTCTTTGCATGTGTGCACAGTGCACTCATAAGTAGTAGTTACTATGACTATGAGTCTCTGAACTGTGATTCACCGACCACACCTGTAAGCATTTTGATAGCCTCCAGGTACTAAATATCCACCCTGTCTTGCTAGATAGTCTGAGTACCTCAAAGTGAGGGTATAAGGAGAGTGACTGTACCCAGGCTAATTGCTAGTAATATATTTGCAGACTAGGAGCAAAAATTGCACGCAAAGTTGTGTTAGTACGTCCTCAACACATTGTAAATTCTTTATCAGTGAGTCTTTGGAGATTAAGTGGTGCAGCTTAAGAATAGATTACTGATGTCAGTCCCTGATTTTTAGATTATTTTTGAACCACTCTTTTCACAGCAGCTAGTTATAGGTAATTTCTCCTTTAAGGTTGTGTATACATGTAACAGGAGAAAGTTGAGTGTCTCTTGTCTTGTTTTGTGTCAGAGCATGCTTCATTGCCAACAAGTGTGCCTTTTAGATGTCATTTGTTCAGGCTTGACGGATTAATTGAAAACAATGTCAGCACGTAAGCACAGGAAAGTCCCTTCATGTGTTCAAAGGCTGGATTCAGCCCTCATACCCATAGCCAAAAACCATTGTGACCCCTCCCCCTCCACTTTGACCTTGTTGGAAAGCGGCCATTTGGCTGAACAAGCACTTCGAAGAAAAATAAAGACTTTGACATGACTTGACTTGACAAGCTGATGAGAACAACAAATAGAGGCAGTTTTTAAGCAATTATTGTGTGTTATGATGGCTGAACTAATTTTCCTGTGTTAGTGATATATTTCAAAATCATACAAAAGTTCTAACTGATGATATCTCTTGGCAACACATTTTTTTGATACAGAATTTGTACAATTTTCATCATTATTCAATTTGTTGTACAGTTTTGAGCAAGACACTTTTTGTCATATATGATATATGATATGACGGCATTGTCTTTGCGTTTGTGACAATAGCTGAACAAGACATACCATTTTCAGAAATTCACAATTTTTATCATTATTGTACATACATATAAGTTTTGAGCAACACAGCATTGTCTTTGCTTTTGTGGCCATAACTAACAAAACATTCCATTGATTATTGTCACCATTTTGTCTGTCTGTATGTAGGAAGGCCACAGTGAAGGTACGGGATGTGGAGCCCTCTCGAGGCAGCTGTTGCTCATGCCAGCTGCTGTGCCATGTCTTCCTGTACCTACTGATAATGGGAGCTATGGGGGCCATGGCCTGGCTCACCTACAATATCAAAACTGAGATGGACCATCTTAGGAACAGAGTCATCACAAGTAAGGGTGTGGTGTGGTATGGGTCGGCTGAGGGATGGATTGAAGACCGAAAATAGCATGGATGGTTGGGTAGATTGTAGAATGAGAGGATGAAAGAATGGTTGGATCGACATGGAATAAACATACATTACATAGTAGTACATGTTTCATACTCTTATGGTCTTAACAAGTTGCTGTGTATACATAGTTAAGCATCCAGTATTCTATGTTACACATAATTTCATTCAAGTATTTTCCATTCAAACAAGTTTCCCACTCGATAAGGTATGGACGGCCTGTTCTCCTTCTGGCTTCTGGAGACAAAAGAAGCGAGGCTCAACCGACAATGCTTAACTTCAGTAGAGATGGATGGAAGGGTGCCATAGAGTTGTTTTGTTTGTTGTGTGTTTCCCCCTTGGTTTGTTGTATAAGACATGCAGCATCTTGGCAAAGGTGCTGTCCAGTTTCCTGCCCTGCATGGAATAAAAGAAACGTATAACAGATGGATAGATGGATGGATGTAGGTAAGGATGGATGGATGGGCAGTGAGTAAAGCTATAAAACTTTCAGACTTTGAAAACAATGGAAAAACTTCTATCTTTACTCATAAATTAAGGCTAGCACCCATGACAACAGTTTGTCGGAAAGAAGAATTAAGCCCGAGTATATAGTGTTTCTGTCAGAATTTATTTCTGCTTGACCAGTGGATTTCTCTCTGCTCCAAGTTAGTAGTAAGTACCTGGAGGTAAGTACAGTGTACCATGTTTGTGTGTGTTTATTTGTTTGTTTTGTACAATCAGTACAGTAAATTGTCTTTAGGTGTAACACACCAGTTTTGTACGGTATTAATACAAGCTCACTACAGCGTAAGCTAGACCAGACTGTAAGGTTTGATCCACTCACACAGGGAAGGACCCCTACTCTTTTTGATAAGTGTGATGGTATTTTAAAGTGCTCAAGATGTGGCAAACACAGGACCCCCAGCCTTACGTCAAGAGGAGGTTCCTAACCAAAGCACAAGGCTACAACACAGTGCCATTGAAACTGTGGCCTACCAGGGATTCAAACCAAGACCACCTTGCATGTTGAAATAGAATGCTGTTCATTGTATATGGTAGTTTTCAATGACAAAACAATCCCTTGTCAAGTGTTTTTTTCTTCTTTGGTCTACCAGCCTTTCTGTAGATTGTCCAAGTTTCCTTTGTTTTTTTCCCTCTATTTGTGTTAGCAAGGAGGTTAGAAACAGGCCATGTGGGCAGAGACCACAGGTATTATTGAGTTGACTAGGTGTTTTGTATACATAAAGTTTTAGTCTGTTAGTTCACTGAGACATCTTACAAATAAGAAAGCTGCACTGCACATACTAAAGGCTTTTGTCTGTGCAAACTGCTGACAGGAGGGGCCATTGGTTAGGTCTCCTAGTTCTCTCCTGGCTTGTTTACATTTCAAATAATGAATTTGTAAACTTTTAGTGCCTCGTGGTATGTAAAACTGTATCAAATAGGTTACAGGTAAGAAATTTCTTCAACCAACAGTCAGTGTCAAAATATGAGCTTTTTGGGATTGATTCATATCTTGAATGTTACATTTTATCATTTTTTCAATAAAAAACATGACGCGGTATAACCAAGAAATTAAATTTGTGTGACCTTACCCAAGGAGGTTATCCTTGCTTTCTCCCTGCTGCCTAACTCTGTAACCAATAGGGAATTGGGTGCCAAATAGCTACTCTTGAGTGCTAAAGGTTAAACCGTAACCCAATGGCCTTCATAAAATGACAATGAAGTCGAAAATAGAATATGAAATATTGAAAAACTTACATCAAGCCTAATTATTCACAGTATCATGGTACTCACAACCTTTTATGAACATACAACAAGATGTTTGAGAGTTTGTTGAACTTTTGTAACGCTGTTATCTTGGATTTCGTACCATAAAAATCCTTATCATATCATGTTTCTTATGTGTAGATAGTTCAAAAATATATATTGAACAAAGTTGGGTAACATTTCATCCTATGTGAATGATGACATGGGCTTTATATTATCTGGTGACTCCAGTGTGTAGGTATGCAGGTGTACATTGCTTTAGATACAGGTGTGACATCTGACAGGTGGTCACATGATCATTAAATGTCACACAGGACAGCCATCTTGGGTTGTACCTGTTGGGTGAAAGGATGCCTCTGATTGGTTACCATGGGATGGCAGATCTACACAGTTTTTAGTGATATTAATCCTTTTTATAAGAATATAGGGAGTTTATATTTTTTATTTTTTTAAATATTAATATATGTGAGCGGCTTGTGGTGAGAGAAGCGGAGTTATTGCTCCTAAAATATCTTGAAGGAAGCATTATTTTTGTAGTCACCTTTGACCGTGACCAATCAACGACGGGGTTACATGAAGGTGGCTTCTTGACGCATCAGAGATTTTGTTGTGAAATCGACGTAGCAAAAACACCCGGATTTGAACTACAGGTGCAATCGTCCAGGATTTCTCCCCATTCTGGCGGATTTGCCGCCCAAATCTTGCCATCGTGGATTCCAAGGACACAAGACTGGATGTTTCTTTTAAAGGACCGGGGAAAAGGATGAAGAAAAGGAAGGAATTGGACGCATTAGTCAGCGGCAAGTTGACGAAAAAGAAGCGAGAGGGGCACGAACTCTTGCGGTCCACCGGCAGCGATTCGTCCGATCTGGAGGAATTTTCTCTTCCTGTTAGAAAATCAGGTTTCTCAAAAAGGCAAGGAAAACACGTTGTCATGTTTACATTGTGTCATCGATGTCGCGATAGCGCAGGTTTCCCTGGATCTAGTTGCCTCCGTATGGGGGAGGGGGGCGTCGTCTTATTATTTGCGTGTTCCTCTCAATTATTATGTTTTCTCATCTGAACATAAATATTGAAGTGTATTTTTTCCTTCAATGATAAAAAAGTTGATATCGTTCGCTATTTCAAGAAAGTAGCTGGCTACAAAATTATGAAATCATGGGATTATTTGTTTTCTGTGAGGCGTTACCTAACGCTCGTAACGTTACATGTAGCGAACAACATATAAACACGCCGTGGCTATAACAGGAACATCCTGTCAATAGTGAAGAAAGTATGATTGACAGGAACATTCTGCCATCAGTGCAAAAAAAAAATCTTATTAAAACTTAAAGGAACATCCTGTCAAAAGTGCACCAAAAATTTGTCAATACAAAAAAGATGTACAGTATTGACAACAACATACTGTCAAAAGTGCAAAAAATCTTATTGATAAGTAACGTTACATCCTGTCACAAGTGGCCCAAAATTCTTATTGACAGGAACATCATATTTACATGCAACAGAAAAAAGCGTATTGACAGGAACATCCAGGTCAATAGTGAAAAAGTTCTTATTGACAGGAACAACCTGTCAATAGTTTTGGCCATATTCTAATAATGGTTCTAGTTATTGGTATCATTTTGAGATTATTGATGAAGGTCCCCCATTAGATTTGTAAAGGCTCAAAAAAAATTTGAATGATATTTCCAAAGAATAGAAAAAAGTGTTATTGACCTTATGAAGCAATGTTCTTGATAATAATGTCTGAAAGGGACAGACATAATGATTGTAATTTGTAGTCATCTTTACGTGTGTTTTTCCCCGTTTTTAACCTACTAGTATTCATTTTGAAAATATTGCAATGAATAAATTATTTACAAATCCCTCACCCTACAAGAAAAAACAACTTTAGGAGGTACAATTGTATTACCTATTTATGCTACTGAGATTTTTTTTGGCAACACCATGATCGCATACATGTACCTGATCTTGTCAGATTGGTACAATCAAATTACAAATTATACTGTTAGTAAGCGAATGTGTTTTCCCACTTTTGTTGACCTGTTCATTCCAAAAATATTGTAATGAATAAATCAACAATTGCCTTTTTCTGCTATGGACAGGTTTTTTTTTGGCAGCTCCTCGTATACCTGATCGTGTCTGATTGATTACAATCATTACAAAATGTACCTTTAAGTTTAATAGTAAGTGATGAGTGGTTGTCTTGCCCTTCAGACATTCCAGATGCAGGTTGTGTACCAGGTCCTGTTTCCCCCTCTGTATATTCGTGTTAATGACGGCCTGTATCGTCACGTCCGGCGGACTGGTCTGGATGCACCTGGACCTTAAGAAGGACCTGGACAATCTCAGGGAACACCTTGCTAGAGGTACTTAAGTATAAGTGGACACCATTTTGTTTCTACTACATCTTTGGTCTGTCTGTCTAGAATGATTCATTACCTTCGCCGAGAAGGTTATGTTTTCATCAGCGTTAGTGTGTGTCTTCTGTGTACACGATAACTCAAGAATGCCTCGATGGATTGTCTTGTTAGTATTTGTTTTGTCTTAAGAACATGCTATAATCAGTTATGTATGTTAAATAACCACCTCTACATAAGGATCACCTGGCCAATGTACTGTGACCACTTTTTGGTGGTATTAGACAGAAGCCTTGAGAATTCTGTCTATAGTGACCACCAGTTCACATACACCAGATTTTATTGGTCCCAGGAGTTGTCTTCTTGTGCAGTTTTGACTGCAACTTCAAAGGTGTCACATCAATGACAAAGTTAAGGATTGAATGGTAGGGAAAATGATAAAAAATTCATAAGTGTACTCGTTCCCCTTTTACCACGAAACCCACATACACATGTTAACACTTGTTATATGATATAAGCTTCTCCCTGCTACCTGACCCTGCTACCAATTCACATTTGGTGCCTTAGGGCTACTTTACGAGGGAGAAGGACAAACCTACTTGTATTATGCAAATTTTTATGGTTTTACCGACATGGACCTTTCCCCAAGCCTATGATAGTATGAAGTTATTGCAAGTTGCATAGAGCTGTAAGTACCTACATTGTACATTCTCAGAAGCTCCACCTATTAGTTTTTGAGTGAACCTCAGGTATTGTATTATTGATTGCCACATAAATTGCATCATGTGTTATCAGGCTGAAGTACATGTACATGTATCATGCTTCGTCCTCAATCTGAGGTCGCCTGCTTTACCTTTTATACCCTTTAAATGTGGCCGTTTTTCTTACAACAGAAAATACAGTGCTGTGCGCTAATGCCCTCTACTGAATTCTGTCATTACTGCAGTATCATTAGACCAAACCCTACTGACCATCAAAATTAATAGTCCAACCAATAGGAAAGCGCTTGCAAGAAGCCTTTGGTCCTGTGTTTAGCGGAACTTCAAGCGTTAAACCTGTGCACATAAAATAACCCAATGCACTGAACAAAAAGTGTAGGGATGCACCACCAGCCATAGAAAAAGCAGTATACTTTGCCTCATTCTTTAGGACTGTTGCTTTTGATTGATGACTGAAGAGTGTATGTGTACTGGACTGTCATGATAGAAGTATCTGCAAGGTGGCTCTGTTCTACCACTTTTATCAATGGTCCTTATGTTGATCAAGGAGGTTATGTCTATATAACCTCCTTGTGTTGATGAAGGTTAGACATCCAGGTAATAAGATGCGCAAGGTAGCAGTTACTTAAGGTTGCAGACCACAGTATTTCGCCTATAGGGATTTACATGGTTAAGGATCCCAAAGTGAGAAGCTTCGACGCTTGAAAATTTATAGTAAGGTGCACAATTAGGGTGCCAGATTTTAATATGTTTGACTTCAAGGTTCAATCTACAAAATATGTGAAAATGAGCTTATATTTGCCGGCTCATTCTCTTTTAAAAGCCACTTTGATATTACCCCCAGTGGAGGTCACCGTACTGCAGCCGACTCACAGTAGTCGGGCGGTAATAATATTCAGGCGCGAATCCAAGCTGACCGAACAAACATCGTAATCCAACTCGTACAGTCTCAAAACTGACGTATTCCTCTACCATTCACCCCATTTTCAGCCTTGCTAACGTGCACAGAAGAAAAACTACGGCCTTTTCAAGCAATGCGACGCACTACTTCATACCCGAACTACTATTGGGGACGGGGAGCGCCCATTAATACTGTACATGTGTTCTACGGCCTTAAGCAACTGGCTAAAATTTGGAAATGGTCAGATGTTTCATATAGAAACTGTCTTTTACTACTGGTACTTGTATGACTATGTTATGTGACAGTGTAATCTGCAGGCACATACATTTTACTTCAATACCATCTACATGATAAATATTTCCTTACATCCTTACTCCATCGTTTTTTGAAGTAGGATAACCTTCTTGAATGTTGTGATCCAGATTTATATAGGAGTGCTTTTCAGCTCAGTTTCCCTTATATAGGCATATATTATACGATATAACATATCAGATAATCGAGGAGGATGTTGGACTTTATGAGGATGAACTTCGCTATGTTATGCTCGACAGAGACTTATGGTGTCATCTCAATGTAGATGAACTGAACCGAACATTTCCTTGTTCAAGTAATGCAGAGTCTGTTAGATGGATCACATACATGTAGCCAACGCCTGTAGTGGTGTGAAATGTATCCCCTTTCTTGTCTTGAAGTCTCCGGATCCTATGATGCCTAGATGTTGCTTCAAGTGCCAATACATGTATGTCTCAGATGCAAAAGGTCACTCGTGTTTCTCAGACACGTGTCTCACAAGATGTTTGTCTCAGATGGACACGTGTCTCACAAGATGTATGTCTCAGATGCAAAAGGTCACTCGTGTTCCTCAGACACTGTCTCACAAGATGAGCATAAATCTCATTACCCGATGCGAAAGCTTTCATTTACCTAAGCCTGTTATGTTCAAAGTGTTCTTCCCTTTCATTTTCGTTGAAGGACAAAGTCTACTGTGATGTTTTTGACCGATTGTTTCTATTCAACTGGCCCAGATTGAACTACTGATAATAGAGTTGGCAGGCAGGGGAGGTATAAATCTTGTCTTCTCTCTAAACTTTTTCTTTGGTTTATGAAATATATTGTGCAAGAAGAAAACCATGGTAGTACTTGTACCCCCTTCACTGACAATAGTCCTGTCGAAGGTCACTGACCCCCTTCACTGACCTCCTTCACAGCAGTAATGAGAACCTCAATGTTAATCACAAAATAACAAGATGTTAACTTAAAAGGACAATTTAAAATAATTGTTTCTGGATCATATCTCATTACCTGTTGAGAAAGCTTTCAAACTTAAGCCATTTTTGTTCAAAATGTGCTTCCCTTTGATTTTCTTTGAAGGACAAAGTGGGCTGTGATGTTTCCTACATTGATGGATTTTTCCTATTCTACTGGCCCAGATTTGCTATTGATTATACAGTTGGCGTGTGGAACAGGTATAAATCTTGTCTTGTTGTTTCCTGACCCATTTCTTTGAAAAGTTACATGGGAATTTGACCACCTTGCACATGTGGGTGGGTTTCAGCAGATGGGACAAATAGCCTGGAATCTATCCTATTCTAGCTCCAGTCTGGTCTTCTGATCCTAACCATGATATACTGCTTAAGGTGGTACAACCTTTGTTTGTATTGCATACCCGGTAAACTGCCTCTTGGCATAACACACCAAGCTTGTACTGAACAATAGAAGCTGCTTATCAAGATTTATTTCATCTACTCACACTGGGAAGGACCCCTACTCTTTTCGATGTGTGGTGGGTTCTTTTAAGTGCTCGAGGTGTGGCTCTCCTCAAACATGGGACGTTCCTTTAACGTCCTATCCGAGATGCAAAATGTATGTCCCTAACCAAAGCTACATGTAGGTACTTGTTTTCACCTGAGTGAAATGAGGAACTGAGTGTAAAGTGACTTTCCCATGGGCACAATGTCAATGGGGGCATGTTGGGATTTGATATCAGCCCTTTCCATATGGCTAATGCTATTAAATGATGCTCAGTAATGCGGGTAGTCAACTTTCTCCGGAGTGTATGGTTGCTATATGGATTGTCATGTCATAGTTCCATTGTTTTTTTGCGTTTCGGTGCCTTCGCACCGAAACGCAATGTCCTGGCTTTTACCTTCAAGCATGCTTCAAGCTTGGTTCAACACTGTGTCGCACACAATAAGACTATGGCAATACGTTCTCAAATCCTTGTATAGCCGTTGCCTTATATGGCAAGAGAGCAGGAAAAGGCAGGCACGCCAGATTTGCATGTGACACAGGACGGCGACCGCATGTACATGTAACTGCTACAACTGTTCGGAAATATCATTGCATTGTGGTTTCGGACTTTGATATCCTGAAAAATGACCATATTACATCTATTCCACAAGATTGCAGAAGAAAAAAAATGATTTCGTCAAGAAAACGAGCAAAAATCGGCATAAATGATACCATATAGTGAGGTTATAGCATTACGTCCAGAGTAAATACTTACGTACCGCAGCTTGGCCGATCTGACAACGCGAAGCACTTCGGACCCGGAAGATCCGGGTTCGTCTCCGTGCATGGATTTTTTTTTTCTTTTTAGATATTGAATATCAAAAATATATATTGATATTATATTAATCTATCAATATCATATTTATGAATATCATTTTTTTCATTAATAAATAAAGAAATATTTTATATTTGTTATTTTTAAATATTCATTTAATATATACAAGGCCTTTGTCTTATGAACAGGACTTCATAGATTCCAAACCCGGCATTCGAATTTTTCTGTTCATTGTAATGGAAAATACCGTGCAGCGGCTCCTATGCGCGGTAAGATGATTCTTGCAAAACACTCGCCACTAAACTTCTATCCCCGATGTAAACAGAGGCTCTTGATGTTGTTTGCAAAACAGCGATTCTTTGTTACAGTAGCAAATGCTCCATTGTTCAGTATCGACTTCATTCAGACAAGGACATTATATAGGGCGTATTCAGTCACGTGACCCGCCCCCTAGCAACGAGCACTGTCGGCCATGTTGGTGCTCACTTGATAGTGGAGCCCTATGGAACTTTCCGTATAAATGGCAGATGTTTTCTACGCCATTCACAATTTCCCTTCAAAACGTTTTGTCTCATACTCATGGTGTTTTGCCTCGTGGTCAGATGTTGGATTGGGACTGATAAAGCAATCACTGATCGGGTTACAGTAAGATTGGTTTTACGTTTCTAGTGTAGGTGCGGGCTTGGTGCGGGAACATACGAAGGGACTATAACGACTGAAACAAAAGTGGATTTCTGACATACGAGCAGCGGATCTAAATAGTTGAAGTTTGAGAATCAACGTGTGTGTATGGAAACCTTTTGTATCTGGTCGAAAAGCAAATTACAGGCCCGTTGTGTAACACAGTCGCGGCACCGTGTAGTCGTTGCTTGAGATACGTTCGTAAACTTAGTGGGGGTCTTTCAACGTCGAACTTTCCCGATCATAACATACTCCCTGTCAACAAAATGTCACTTTTCACGACAATTTTCACGACACTCAAGACATTGTACTACGTGGTTGCAGACCTTGGAACACTTGCATGCTGTGAACTGATTGTATGCGTACTCTGTTAACAGTTTAGCGGCCATATGTTTGTAGGCCGCCCTTTGTAGGCTGCTGGGGAAAACCTTTCCTCGCTCGTCGATAATGGGTCATTTCCAGTAGGTGAAATTGAATTTTTGTAGCGAAAAGGATGTGAGACTGGAGACTCTTTGTATATGATAAAACAGCGATCAGACGACTTCGCATTCATTGGAAATTTAGAGACCGTCGGACACCGAGAAACTTCGCTGCAGGGTGAACACCAACATGGCCGCCCACGGAGGGCAGGGGTGATGACGTCACGTGAATACGCCCTATAGGAAGGACTGAGCACACAGAAAGTCCCCGCTGGGCGCTATTGTTCAGACCCGCTAAGCCCTGCGGCGATCTATTGTTTCCACCCTCCGGCGGCGCTTCTTTGTTCTCCGCCGTCTGATTTGAGCGTTCGCGCCGAAACCCGGCGAAGGCCATGCAAATGCGCCCGATCGTGACGTCACGCTCTCCGATGCTGGCCGAACGACGGGCGAGATGCCTGTAGTTTCCGCGGATTTCCTTATATGGGAAGCAAACGTGACGTGTGCAGACGGCACCATCATCCGGGGAAGACGTTGGCGGCCATTTTGATATGTGATCGGGCGCCGTGCGACCAAGATGAGTGAGTTTACAGGCATTTTTGTCCATGCGTACCTATATTTTCGTCTCAGAAATATGAAAAATATTCACTACTTGATGTATCTATAAGAATTGCTTAACCTTTTGAACCAAAATAATAACGCTTTTGCCCGAAAGCACCAGGCTTGGGTGTCCCTATAAGAATATTGTTGTTGTTGTTCTCGGCTAACTTTTGATGTTCTAGGCACATGAGTTTTGGTCAATTTTTGTTCCAGTGTAATATTCGTAGGAAATGTATTTCTTGTGATATGATCGTAACGCCACACGGGGAATGTGCACAGTATACATCTTCATGCCTGGTAACATGTATGTAGGTTCCCAATCTTTATATCGAGAGGATGATCGACTCCCGATTTTTTTTGTATTTTGCAGATTGCAAACTTCCGTGGAAGAGCCATGACCACCAAAGCTACGTCCCACGATACAGCGTTGCCGAAAATACCACGTAGAGGATAAATTAAAGTTTACGCATCAAATATTTGTTTGTGAATCACGCTCCAAGCTTAACCAAGGTTCTGTTTTTACTAAAATACTTGTACATATAGAATAAATACATGTATGTCTTGAATTCCCAAATCTCCAGTGTGATATTTTCTTCTTCAATTTTCTAGCCGGTATTCTAGCTTGACGCAAGGTAAGTGTTAAAAAGATCTCCCCTCCCCACAGTTCGGTTACGCCAGACCAAGGAGGTTTTATATTTAGTTTTGTGCGTTTTTTAGGACTTCCAGCTCCTCCGTTTCTTCACGATCGTCTTGCAGCTTGAAAAACACTCCAAAAGAAGTCCTCATCGCCCGGTCAAGCCATCTGAATTTGTATTATAATAGTGGGACGCTTGTGGCCCCTTGGAATATATGCAAATCTGGGGGTAATTAGTATGTAGGTGTCAATTATTTTTACAACCATGAACCGAAGGTTCTTGAATAGGGACTGGCTGTGTGCTCAGTCCTTCCTATCCTATATAATGTCCTTGATTCAGACAACACGGACGTGGAAAGTGGCGCCCCTCGGCACAAAACTATGGGAATTTTCATGAATTTTAGCAAAATTACCCAGGAAAATAAGGAAGAAATGTTGTAAATGCGGAAACCAGAATAATACGGATGAGGTAGCTGTTGATTTGTTTGACATTTGGTAGTCATTTTAGATAGAACCTTAGCTGTTATGAACTTCTATTTCACTTAATTACCATAGTGCTGATGATTCAATGGTGCTTTTTCAAATTTTATGTTTTATTGCGTGCCATGTACATAATTACATTGATAGCTTTTATAATGAGCCTATTATACATTTTACAAATAAGCACAAGTTGTAGGCCAAGACCAGCTTTTTCAAAAGCACTTAAGTTAAGTGACGTAACTTCAAAATTGCTTTCCCCAATCTGCCTTTCTCTATTAAAACAGTACTCATTTCCCAAAATGACAATTTTTCTTATAGACTGAACAGCCCTTGAGTGACTTCCTCTGGCAGATTTTACTTCAAGTAAAGGGAAAAGACAATTCACACTTATAAACGTAGCCGAAACGCCAGCTTTTTTAAAAAGCTCTTGTTTGGTTTTCTTCTTCAAGTTTCCACAGTGACTCTCCCATACTCTGCTCTCATTGTTTTGTTATTTTCATCAAGTTCCCGGAGTTATAAGTCTATGTTAGCAAACTTTGCAAATAGGGACAATTTCGGCCCTCAAACAGCGAAAGTTTGCGTTACACAAACTCTTCTTTTCCCAGTTGCAGTGATTAGTCTCATCTTATCAACCTAGTTTCCTTTTTTTCTAAATCCCTAACATATTCATCACATGTATCTAGGTTGCTGACGACAGTTAACTGCGTAAGCTCCGACTTTTCTCTGACCCAAAATATCTTCAAAGCTACATGTAGGTACTTCCGCTGATGGTAATCATGTATTTAGGTTGCTGATTTCAGCAGTTTATGCCTAGTCCTGCTTGACTTGTCATGTGGTAATTGCATGGTAGTTAAACCACTACTTTTAACACTCAGATTTCAGGATCATCGATCCTCGGTAGTTTGGCAGACCAAAGTAATGAGTACTCGAGAGTTCTTCCCTTGCCAAACTGTTGTCTAATGTAGCATTAATGCCAGAAATACATATGCAGCACTAATGCTTGGTTAGTGCACACTGCCATGGTAATTTCATGGTAATCATGGCTGTCCAAATACCAGTCCCTAAATGTCCTAGCAGCCATGCCTTGGACCAAGGCTTGAACCAATTAGTTGGCATCTTTTCAGCATTAGTGCTTTCTGCCACGGCCTTTAGTCATGCTTGACCTATACATTAGCACCCTGCAACAGCTGGGGTTTTTGACAAGGGTGGACTGTAGTTAGGGGGCAGAGGGTTAATTTGGTGTGACCACCCCCACTGGCACCAGCCAGGGGAAAGGGTTTCCCCTTCCCCTTCAGTCTAAAAAGACTGGATGATAAATGATGATTAATGGACAGGGGTGTATGCTGGCATTAATGCTCTGTTCCAAAGGGAGCAGAGGGAATCCAGCATTAATGCCCAATGTGCTCCGCTAAGGAGCGCGTAGTGCGGCATTAATGCTACATTAGACAACAGTTTGGCAAGGGTTTTGATGGCAGGGCCATTTTATGGCCAATTAAAATTACTCTGCCCTATGATGTATGCTTGTCTTAGTACCACGTTTGGAGATAGAAGCATTGCGAGGATGTGGTTTCGTTGTCTGGATCCCTGGATCCTAGTTCCTTAGTTCTGTTCTTCAGGGATCTACCTTAAGAACACTGTGGCACTCCTCCATCCTGTTCTAATCCCAGCTCCACCCTGTTGATTTTCAAAATAAGGGTATTTTTTCCAATGTTTCCCCAGCCAAGCAACATGCAAAGCTGAAGTTGTAAGAAATGACTTCCATTTATGTCTGGAAAAGGCAAATGGCAACAGCTGCTCTTCTCTTGACAGTGCGCGCCCCCCTCCAGACCTCCCCCCCTCACCACATGCATCCTGTGCTTGGCGCCCTCCTCCCATCCTGCTCTATATTTTTTGCTCGAGATTCCTGACTTATTGCACTTTTATCTCATATTATGCTCAAAACGTTGCTGTCTTTGTGCCAAATAGGTTTGACTGCAATCTCTCTGTTGCATCTTAGCATCAGATTGACTTTTCAGCAAATAATGACACCTCATGCCGTGCTACAGTTGTCATAATCCTAGTTGAAAATGTATAAGTCTCCACTCTTCCAGAGAAAGCTACAAATTCTGCAGATTATGATCTATATCGCAATAAAAGACATTGATTTATGAGTATGAATCTCCATTGTGCCCCAGGGTTGCCTTATGGATTTAATAGTGGTGTCCCCCACTGTGGGTAATTGTTATGTTCAGGCTTGAAGTTCGGAGACACCTTGGAATACTTCTGTGTCAAACTGATTTGGCTGCAATCCCCATATAGCATTTACTTGTTGCACTTGAGTGCCATCTAATATTATTAGATTAAATTTCCAGCCAATAATGACACCCCCTGTCAAGTTACAGTAATCAGAATCCTACCTGAAAATTTACCAGTTGCCATTTTTTTTCAAATTGCCCAATAGAGAAAACCCCTGTCATGTTACAATAATCAGGATCCAACCTGAAAATTTCAGGTTTCAAGTTCCGCCAGATATAATACTTAATAGGCGGTTACCATGGCTTGCTGACGCAGTCCTGTGATTCATACTTGAAGTTGAAGGGCGCCTTAGGATAGGTTAAGGTGAAACACATAAAGTCTGACCTTGACTTCAAAGTTGAAGTTGTTCTAGCCAATCAAATGCTGCAGCATCAACATCAAAGGCATATTTCAGTCATCAATCAGTGAGTGACTACGGATATTCAGTTTAGAATGTAGTTTTGACCTTGTACATGAATGTTCAGGTTTGAATACTTAATGTTTTTAGCCATGATAGCTTGCTATTCAAGCTACATCAGAGAGTTATGATCAAAAGGCTAGCATAACATATTGGTTGTAAAATTTGTCATATCCAAAGAGAAGGCAATGTCAAGGACTTCAACTGAGCTTGTGTCATATCCAACTTGTCTGACGGCAGTTTTGATATTTTTTTGCAGTCATAGACTTTCTTTGAATGTTTTGTGTGTGCTGCCAACAGTAATAGATTCTTTCTAGTATTTTCCCACTGCACTTACATTCTGTCAAAATCAGTATTCTGACTTATCAGTGTATCAGTAACAGTTTGGAACCTGCCAGATCGTAACCTGCCAGACTGTCCCAGTGGTACATACAACAACTTTACAAACTTTGGATTTCCCAGAGTCAGGCCGCCTTACTATTAGCATGATTATGATAATCTTTTCCTCTCATGGTTCTCCCATCTGATGATAGCATCTGCTAAGCCTCCCACAATCTCAGCTTAAAGTTACACCTTGTATAAAGTATCCCAGGTGTATTGACAACTTATCAACCTTGAAATAGATTGCCAGGCACCTTTGACCTCCCAGGCACATTTGACCTTTGCTAAGGTCACATTTTTGTTCAGGTCAAGTGACATATAGGCTTCAGGTGATTTCAACTTGAGAAGGATCTTCAACTTCAACTTGGCTTTAGCCCCAGATAACCCCGTCGGGTACATAGTGGGAGGGTGGGGGGTGGCTAAGGCGGGCAGGCCTCCAGCCTGGCCCGGAAAGTGTCAACTGTGGGAGACAACACGACTGGGCCAGGCAGGACATTTCACTCAGATATTGTACATGGAAAAAAAGAAAAAGAAAAAAAGGATCAGAGGGTGTCTACCTACATCGGATATGTGTCTGACTCAGCTCTTTATTTGCCACATGAACATTTGTTTGTTTTTTGTAAATAAAAGAAATAGTTTCTAGTGTAAAAACTCTGTAATCCACACTTCTTTTTTCTTCTTTTTTGATGGAATAAGAATTTTGATGGACTGAAATACTTAATGGTGCAGGTAACATTTGCCCGGTGCAGGTGATCATGATTCAGATGGCAGAAAAAAGTATGGAGAAAACGTCCTGACTCTCCTTGAAAGTTAGTGTCTACTGTATAGTGATACATCTTCAGAGCTTACCATAATCCTAGGTTATCAGTGAGTGGTTTTGAGAGAGGCCTCAGAGTAAATTGATGTGTTGAGCGAAGCAGAGGGATAATTCCTATTCTTGTCTTTCACTGTTCAGCCATTTTAGTATTCTGCGTTGCGTTTCCTTTCCTCGCTTTCTTCTACTTTACAGCCCCAAGGCATTTGGAAATGAGGAATTTGCATGTAGATGTCAAGCATTCTTGATATATTGCTGTTGTGGTTCATGTGTTGCCGTGGGCCGCAGTTTGCGTCAGTCTGTCGTTTCACGGAGCCTTGTTGCTATAGCGACCAACATGAATGACAGACCGAAATGATGGTCACCCCGTCATCTCAGCAGGAATGAAATATCTGATATGAGAAAAGAATTAGGTCAAATCCAGCCTGAGGGGAGCATGAAATACTGAGATGTTGGAAGAACTTAGAAAGCTTAAGTCTTGGAATAAAAACCTATGTAGTTTCCCTGTCCTTGGTGCTGAAATAGTATTCAGATGTTGTTACTTCACATTATTATTGCTTTTGTGTCTTTTTAGTGCTTTCTTTTTTCTAGTTGTTGGGAAGACATCTGTTTGGAGATGTTTTGTGAATTGATATACGGGTCTCTAAACAACTTAATCAACTTTTGCATGGCTAGAAAGTAAATGTTGTTGCCAAAGCACATATAGTGATTTTTATAAATCTTATTAAAGTTTTTTCAAAGGTGCTACAGTAGGTATTGAAATTCCAAGCACATGAACTTTAAGATAGTTTTAAAGACAAAATTGGCAAACTTTTGTCCTCTACTGGTTATGTTCACACTTATGTTTAACTTACAAGTTATTTGACATTTCCTCATTGTAGAAAAGTCTTCTACATTGTGTCTATATTGGTCATTAGTGTGACCACCCTTTGGCATTATACGTTAGCTTTTCAGCAGCTGCTGGTTTTATTATATCGTACAACTCGTCGCACCCTCAGCTAAGCCATACACGTCCAACTCTAAGCCTTGTTTAAAGCTATGTAATAAGTATGTGCGTCATTAGCTTCAAGTCTGAAAGACTCTAAAGTTTTAAAGTTCTAAAAGGTTGAATACTTTTTACAGCCTATACAATTGTGGTGTAATTTTTAATCTAAAAACTTTAGAGATGCCTCATAGACAATGAGATCTTTGTAACTTATGTATTTGACAGCATTACACATCATTAATATTCCCTAGCCATTGACAACTGCCTACCCCATTATTTTAACTTTGAAAGGAGCGGAAGTGCATGCCTTCAATGGCAATGATTATGATTTATTTATCTATTTATTTATAAGACTTATCCATAGCATCAGTCTGTCTGTGAACTATTAAGTATTATTGATGGCAAGATGATAATTTCTAGGGAGGCAGGAAGGAAGGAAGTAAGTATTATAGATGACAAGATGACAATTTCTAAGGAGGCAGGAAGGAAGGAAGTAAGTATTATAGATGGCAAGATGACAATTTCTAAGGAAGCAGGAAGGGAGGAAGCACAGTCCGGAAATTGGCGACGTTGAGTCTCTTTTAGTGACAAATGGGGTGGTTTTCCTTTTCTTCAGTGCGGTTGTTACTTATAAGGGAAATTATAGTGTCTGTCTTTCCTCAAATCATGTCTGACAATGTGATGAGAAATGAGCTTATGTCCTTCTTCTTAGCTGGTGTGTTAGACCAAAGGGCTGTTATACTGGCTATATAGATACAGATACTAGCTGTAGTAACATCTCTGTCAATGCTGTGGGAGGTGTATATAGGTGGGTTACAGTGAAGGCACTAGAGGCTTAGTCATAGCTTGGACTTACAACAACTTTTTTGGTATCATGTACTTTTTTTGCACTGCACAATCATTGCTACAAACTTATGCTTATGTCCCCCTACTAGTAACATCTCTGTCACTGATGTGGGAGGTGTGTAGGTGGGTAGTGAAGGCACTAGAGGCATAGCTTAGACTTATGTAAGGAAACAACTTTTTGAAAGCATTTACTTTTCTGCATTGCATCATTGCTAATAAACGACATTGACATGAAAATTCTATAATGTTCTACAATGATTTGAAAATTCCATTGTTTTCTACGACATTGGTATGAAAGTTCTATTATTTTCAACAATGATTTGAAATTCCATTATTTTCTACAATGCTGTAAGTCTTTCATTATTTTTTCATGGTTGACCTGAGAACTGAAGATCATTTCATTTACTTGTTATGCATCGTTTATTATGATTGATAAAGACATAAAGTAGAAGAAATCAGCAACATCATGTATATGTTTAGACTAAATGTAATGAGAGTGCATATGTCAGCATCTTCAAACATTTTTGATGTGTTTTTCTCTTCGTTATCATACTTCGTTATGAATCCCTTTGGGTAATGACTCAGGCGTCTGATTATTCCCAGGCCTCAAGTCGCAACTCATTTCACAGTGAGCCTTTTTGTTTGATTATTACCTTGAGAGCCAATTAAATAGAAGTCAGCCTACGTAGTACTCTACTTCAGACGAAATTGCCCGCAATTGATACCCGCTGTGAAACTCTCATTGATGAAAGTAGTCATACAGAGAAAAGTAACAAGAAAATAAATCAATGTAAAGATAACAGTGATTTCTACTAGGCTGAGAAATAAAGAGAAATTATAATAAACAGATGAAAAGTAACAAAGAGATCAGATCTTTCTTGTTACTTCCTCCATCTTCTTTGTAAATACATCAATGTAAAGATGACAGTGATACCTACTAGGCTGAGAAATAAAGAGAAATTAGATTAAACAGCCAAAAAGTAAAAAGGAGATCAGATCTTTCTTGTTACATCCTCCATCCTCTTTGAAAACATATCAATGAAAAGATGACAGTGATACATGTGTATCTACTAGGCTGAGAAATAAAAGAGAAATTAGATTAAACAGCCAAAAAGTAACAAGGAGATCAAATTTTTCTTGTTAGATATTCCATCTTTTTTTAAAACAAATCAATGTAAAGGTGACTCAAAGTGATACCTACTAGGCTGAGAAATAAAAGAGAAATTAAATCAAACAGCTGTACAGTTGTAAGTGCCCAATGACAACTAATCTTTGATCTTTGATGCAGATGGATAGGGGACCTTGAAAAGTTGAATACTTGATAACAGAGTTCACACAAACGCAATGAAATCCCTGCTGTTTTGAAGACGTCACACTCAATTTGCCTGGCTTGTTTAAAAGAATCAAAGTGTCCTTGAGATACACGTATGCAGGTGTGCATGAATGCTTTTCATAAGAAAGCTTCAAGTTGAATCACTATTTTGTGGAAGTTTTTAAAAGTAATGTGATCTTTGCAGAAATGACTTGTTGATAGGTATTGTAGTATCGCAGGCTTGGTGAATATCAATTTTGTTGAAGGCATTTAATGTAGGTGTGTGATTGGACGTGGGAGAGATGGTTATTTTGAAATATGGTTGAAGGTCAGTTTAGAGACCCGTAGAAATCTCCTGAAGCCAATTTATTTGTACAAAAGAATCTCGTACACATAGTTGACTTGACCTTAGACTAGTTAGAGAACAGAAGTTGCCAATTTAGGATTGCTTTTGGCACCTTACATAGCAGGGTCATGTCTTTGTACATGTCAGCATTGTAACGGTATTTTCCTCAGGGAACATTGAGTTCATATTAGTCAGAACATTAAAACTTCAGCATATGCTTCTTACAAGTAATGTGTCCAATATTGTAGAAGAGACATCCATGCACGTTTTATTGATATATGCCAAGGAAACATCACGTCCTGGCATTGAAGCAGAGGAAAGTACTGATAGATTGATGATGTACTTGATAACTTTTATGTACACTTGGGAACAAAACTTAATAGAGTCCATTACCATGTTGTCATCAAGCTGGTCCATCTCTGCCTTTTTTTGCTGAAGTCATGACTGTATAGCTCATTCTGGTCTCAGGTGATGAGATTATGATGGTCTTAGGTTGTAAGAACAACAGTAAAAGGGAGATTGAGTTGATTCTGTGTGACAGTTCCATCGGGTTTGGTTAATTTGATGGCTTTGACTTAAATGAATGGTGCCCTACTCCTTCCATAGCCAACGTATTGAGTAGAGAATAACTGTTTAGTGCCTGGAAAGCCTCAGCCTCTGCCTTCTCACAATTTGTCCAAGCCATCGTAGTCCCCCTCTTTGTGCACGAGCGTGGAAAGTTTAGGTTGACCGGTACCGTTCCTGACTAAGTCATTACTTATATGTACCTGTTGTTGCCTATTACTTCCCAAGTTTTAAAAGTGTGTACAGTAACTTAATAAAGTAGTAACGTAGCCACGTCCTCCCTTGTGTACCATTTGGACTTCAAGCTTTCTCCCACGCAGACATCGCTTGGCCTCTATCTCTGGTCCCATCTGTCAAATGTCTCTTCTAATGGGGAGTCCAAACAGGCACTTGTGGCATTACATCAACATGAAGTATGCTGATTTCTCGGAGGAAAGGGAGATCCTCAATTTAGAAGCGTGGTATGTTCCCATAAGATATTGTAAAGGTACAACATACAGGTTATCTTTGCTGTAACTGTCTGGTGAGAGAAGTGATTAGGAATTAAGTACTAAGTCTGAAAGGGACAGAGCAGATACGGTAAAGTCATTAAGGTCATATAAATACCATATTAAAGGTAGATAGATGATAGCAAGCTAGGCAGATGTTTTTTCATGATGACTGCTATCAAAACTGACTACTGTTAAGTTACAATTGCATGCAGGGTTGGACAAGTT
This sequence comes from Branchiostoma lanceolatum, assembly GCF_035083965.1. Classification (NCBI taxonomy): domain Eukaryota; kingdom Metazoa; phylum Chordata; class Leptocardii; order Amphioxiformes; family Branchiostomatidae; genus Branchiostoma; species Branchiostoma lanceolatum. The sequence continues at coordinate 9,926,136 of NC_089732.1, forward strand.
TTTAAAAATCCACTTGCCCTATAGGTCAAGAACATTTTAGAAACTATACGTGCCCAAACTGATATTAAGTTATTAAAGGGCTTATAAATACCATCCATTATTCCATATTAAAGGCAGATAGATGTTGGGAAGCTAGGCAGCTGTTTTTTCATGATAACTGCTATCAAAACTGACCACCAATATAGCTTAAGCAGGTTTCTGCCTAAGGCCACTATGATTACATAGATGACATCTGGGCGTGCATCACTTTTCGTCCATCTCAACAACAACAAGACCACAGCATGTCCAGGTCAAAAGATACGAAAACGGAAGTTCTGCTGCAGTACCAAGGTCACATACCTTGCTGTCCTTCTTATGACTATGAGGAAACAAGTTGGATGTTGTTGTGGCCATGCTCACACAGTTTATCAGATGTATAACTATAACACATAGTTAATACTAACAACAACAGAGTGATAGAGATAGCCATATCTGTTCAGGAGATTTTCCAGGCACGCATATGGCTGCTGAATCTTCTGGTGAAAACTCCTGGGTTGTGTCTCGCTGTCTTAAAATTATTATGCGTTATCTGTTATACACATGTATTTGAGCTGTAGACAAGGGAAAACAGTACTTTTCATGTTGACTCTTTAGTTATAAGGTATTCGAGAAAGGAAAGAAGTCATTAGATAGTTGAATATAGAGAATTATTTTAAGGATTGTCTTCCAGGACTTCAGCCATGCAGTTTTCTATGAATTTGAAGTTCATACTTCTGTTACAGTATACATGTGGTTCAAGCGCAAAAGAACAAAATGCACGAGGCAAGTGGTACAGTCTCCTGGCTCTCGGGAATCAAGCACAGGCCGCCCGGCTCACGAAACCCAATGCACTTACCACTAGGCTAAAACTTAATAAGGTCTGGACCAGTTAGACTGTTCAGTAAGTGGCGTTTGCACCACACTGTTACACATGGATTTTTCCTGGCACTTAGTTCAGTCTTGGTTGACAGGACAACAAGCTTATGTATCCTTGGCTTGAGATGGACAGGTTTTGTGAGGCGAGTCATTAGAATGCAACATTACCCAGTGAGTGTGGCAACATGGTTTGGAGTCCTGACCCCAACACACTCCAGCAATAACAAATTTATCTTTAGTAGAGTAATAATCAGGTTATCGTGCCCCAAACATGCTCCCCTACACCCCCATCTGTACAGGATTTATCGACTGTTTTCCTCCTTCTGGGAAAGTGAGGACAACAAGATGTTTTGGGAATGTTAATATATATGTGTGAGCTTGTTTCTAGAAGACTAACTGCATTCGCCGCAAGGCTGGGCCATATCAATGGATTATCTTGGACTTTTCTTTGCAAAAATCCAACAAGTGGTCAACTTTAACCTTTAGCACTCTGAAGTAGCCGTTTGGCATCCAATTCCCTATTGGTTACAGAGTTAGGCAGCAGGGAGAAGGTTAAGACTTGGCCTGGCGAAAACCTGAACTTTGCTACATTCTATCTTAATGACTGTGTATACCAAGGTAAGACTTTCCCCTTTCAGGTTGGTTTTGTAGTTCAGTATTATTTCTTTAAGATCCGAGAACCAACAAATTAAATTGGTGTGGCCTTGTGTTGACATTTTTGACCTCTAGTCACCCCTGTCAAATGATTCTGCTAACAATGCTCTTCTTTCCATTGCTGACCGCTGAAAGTTTGCCCCTGATCAACAGCAAAAGGTTATCACCCGCATAGACACAAAGCATAGCAGCCGCTAAACAGTCATGCTGGTGTTGTACATTTCGGGTGAATAAATAGTGACTGCATTTTGGGTCAGCAGAGTTTTTTGGCAGTCAGCCTTTTAACTTACATTTACATGAACATTTGTACTTGTTCTATTGGTTTAACATTTATCATATCTAAAAGAACTGCAACTATTGAAGCAAAGACAGACTCCGGTCCCGGTAAAGTATATCTATTCACAGTCAAGCAATAGCACAAGCTGTTGTTAGCATGCATTTATCAATGACATTAGATAAGAGTCAATATCCAGTTTTCCTGGATAGTTGGGTATTGACCATTGTAAGGAGGTGTCTTACAGCTCATTGACATATTGGCTTGTATATTGGGTCAGGCAGATGGGCATAGTTTCTATGTGTTAACAGGAACTCTGGGAACCAAAACGTCTTCCCAAACTATGCATAAATACATAAGTAAAGAATGACTTCATATATACATAAGGTACAAGTTGCAAATTACCACTGTTGTGTCAATGGTTGTTCATTGCGTATGTGTTGAAAACAAGAAAATTGCCATACTGGATAACTTATATTATGACATAAATGCACTCACGTCAGCTTCACTCCTTCACACTCCTGCTATGATAACTATAATTAATGATATAATTAGTATGAGGCTGTCTTCCCTACAGTTGATATTTGTGACAATGGCTTTGGTCCCCAAGATTATCTTCTAACTTGTGCAGAGAGAACATTGCTGGATTTTGTTTTAAAGCATTGTATCGTAAAACAATAAATGAGGCTAATGTGCCCAGGAGCGGTTTCCATGTCATTGCTTACGTATGTACAAAATCTAGGCCATTGACCTCATCATCCTTGTCCGGGAGTCAATCTGTTACCTGCCAGACAACTTAATGCCGTGTGTGCTGATTGGCTACTCGATGAAATTATTCATGCATGTTTTGTGTTGATGAGAATGTTAAAGATGAGGTGGGTAGGCCTGTAGTGATAAATCAGGCATCACATCCTGACAGGGACAAGTAGCGACGCACACTTAGAGAGTCGAGTCATGCCTCGGCAGGCATCGGTAGTAGTGACACTACGATCAGTGGAGTGTTACGGGTGGTAATCAGTTAGCAGGACTAGTGCATGCAGTACTGGAGGCAGCATGGAGAACGTCACCAGTAACAGTACAGTAGAGACAGGGGATGGAGAGGACTGGTGGACGAGCTACACCCCACGGCTGGGGGTGTGGAAGACTGTCATCATCTCAGTCGTGCTGGTCCTGATCATCACCGGGAACTTGTTGGTGATGGTGGTGGTACGGAAAGTGAGGTCGCTACCCCCGGTGAGCAGAGTGTGCATGATCTCCCTGGCATTATCGGACCTTATGATAGGGATGGTTTATGCTCCGTTTGCCCTGCACATGTCTCTCAGTAAGCAGCCCATTATTAGAGTGTGGTGCATAGCTAACTGTTATTTAGGAATCTACTTCTCTGCTGTGTCCATGTGCAACATGGCAGGTACAAGTCTGGACCGATTCCTGACAGTCTCCTTGCCACTGGTTTACAGAAAACATTCCTCGACTAAGAAGTGTATGGTGATTGTGAGCGTGGCATGGGTTTTCCCTGCACTATGTTTTATCCCCCTGTGCTTCACCGAACTTAAGATGAAGTACTTCGCTGACTCAATGACCTGTTCTCTGGATTTCTTCCACCACTACGCTTGGACAGTAACCATGATTGTGCTCATATTTGGCATGTGTTCAGTCATTATTGCCGTGTCAAATGTGCGGCTTTATAAAATTGCCAGCAGGCACGTGTTGGCAATCCGGAAACAAGACCAAGATCGCAACAATCCAGAAGTTGGTTCGGGCATATCGAGAAGTCGTCGCAGGAGATCCTCAGTGACGCACCCCACCGTCTCCAAGATTCTCATCACTGTCGTCGTGACTTTCTACTCCTGCTGGACTCCGCTGATGACCTACAAGGTGTTCACCTTTGTGGACAGATCAGACGGGCCTCACGGATTGGGCTTCGCGCTCGTGTGGATCGCGATGTGCCACAGCTTCCTGAACGTCGTGACATACTGCGTCTTCAGCGCCGAGTTTCGTATGGGTCTGCGGAAGCTCCTGTTCTCGCGCTGCAGCGGGAAGGACAAGTTGCCCTGCAAGAAGTGCGAGTTCCTGAACCAGCCCAACTGCACCTGCAATCACTCCACGTCTCGAACACCCCCGACGAGCCCGGAAACCTGTAACACGGGCGTCATGCTCAGCTGTGCCGCATACTTCAAGGCGAAGAGCCGATGTTTCGTGGGCAGCGAAGTCGTGACTGTCGTTAAAGTCGTGAAAAGCGTAAAGAAGAGCAGTAGTGTGTCACTAAACGGTTTCAAGTTTCAAGACAGGACTGGTGACGCGTTCACTCCCAAAGAGAACGCTGGTCCCGACAGAATTCAGTCAAGGTCACTCCACCAGGGAAAAGATCAAGGCCCCTTTTCAGAGACCACTACAGACTTGCCACAAACAATGACAACTGAGAAACCTACCGACGATGAAAAGGAGAAGAACGAGAAGTGATTGCATTTGCCGAACTTTTCATCGCAAATATTTGGGTCCAAGAGACAGTCCGAAGAAAAAGTAGGCAGTTGAAAGTTGGGATTTGAACCAAGAGGTAAGCCACCAAGAGATTGTTGCTACATGGAGACAGAAAAATGTCAAGCACTCTCGAAGACAATAATCAAAAGGCAGAGCCTGGTAAGATGAAAGAGGTTTATTTTTTAAGTAGCCTGTGACCTGTACTACCGGCTCTACCATATAGTATGTATATGTAACAAAGTCTGGTAGGGAAGATTTTCTAAAAGAAAAGAAAAGGAAAGAATTATCAGATTTCTGATAAGATGTGATATAAACTGCTAGTGCTGCTGATGACAGTACACGCAAAAGGGTTTTATAGGGTTACTAAAACTTCAATCATATACGTAATTATACAATTTGCCATCATTTATTTCATAATGTCTACAGCTGGTACTGCTGGTATAGACTTCATCCTAAGTCAGCTTACTTGTCGAGAATCTTAAATGAAAATTGTGTCTTTCCTTTGGATGACTAGAGCAGCTATAGTCAAGTTTAATGACCCAAAGGTTTGGCTGTGTGGTCAAATTGATTAGAATTAGCAGCCTATTCTGAGACTTCATGCCTTGAAATGCACATAGGCACCATCTTCTGTCGAATGACAGAACATTTTTACCAAGTTAGGGCGGCAGAAGTTTTTAAAGAAAAACATGTGGAAGCTTTCTAAGTATCATTTTTCAGAAAATATTATTGAAAACCTCTTCAATTTGCTAGGGGTCATACTAGTAATTGAGATATTTGTTAACACTGCAGTATTTTGCAGTGCGTTATTAATCATAATGTTGGCGTCAGATTATTTATTGCCTAGTACTCTAGAGCTAGGAATTCTTGATTTATTGCAACAGAGTACTGAGCTTCCGTTTTGACAGAATTAGATCAGAGACATTATGGAAATGGTGGAAAGATGCATTGACAGTGTGATTTTGTGAGCAGCAATGGCATGGTTAAGTGAAATTGCCGATGTGTGTCACTTCAAGTACTGTTTCATGGTTTACAACATATGCTATTGGTACTGCAGAAATACAGATGTAAAACACTTAATACTCTGTGAAAAACTGATACCTTTGGCACAGAAGACTGAAAAACAATTCGGTGAATTCTATAATCACTGATATAGGTAAGATAAATGACAATTTAAAATGGCAAACAATTAATGAAATGAACTGACCGTATGTAACTAACAACTTCCAACTCCCTATATGGATTCCCTATGATTTTCATTAATCAAAAATCGCATACCACATCAATGTATGGTTCAAGTTAATCTTTTTTCTGGTTCTGGGTCAAATCCATAACTTTTTGCTTCTTACCATCATGCCACACGATTCCGCGATTTTCATGATATTCAAAAGCATTCTATTTTCTCTGTTGCCTCAGATATAGAAATCCTGAACCCAGGAATTTCATTCAGTTGGCAAATGTCCTTTAAAAAATGGTGGGATTTATATGCATGACATGCAATCTATGGTAACTCAAAGTTTCAGATTGATTAAGTGTAGAGATTAAGTTTGCAATTCATCAAACTGGTTTGACGCATGTATTATTAAGTGACAGATTGGCCACAATAAGCTAGCTATTGGGAGGAATCATGGGTCACCTCCAGACAAACAGGCTAAATATCTGCAGTCAAACCTGTACAAGGGACCACCTTTACTCAAAGACCACTTGGCCACTGTGACCACTTTTTGGTGGTCCCTTAATTTTTCACATTGACGCATTGCTTAGCCTTAAGAATCCTGGCTATACTCCTATAGGGACCACCTGTCCACATAAACCAGATTTGATTGGTCCCCTGAGTGGTCTTCTTGGGCAATTTTGATTGTACTGATTTGCATGCACGTCTCAAGTGACCATTGTGGTTTATGGTATTAGATATTGCCATGATACAACCTTAAATAAGCATCTGCCAAGAGAACGAAAAACAACCGATCTGTGTTTGAAGAAAATCAGTTGTCCTCAAAACACAGTAGGATTCTCAGCCATAGAACATGATTCCATGGTGGCCAGATACCATAAGAAGTTAAGATATGCAAAGTATAGCATTCTCCAGTTACTTCTACTAGTTCTAGTGAAGTTGACTCCAAATAACCTGCATCCAATTTTTTCTCAATCTGTTTGCCAATGCAATACGTCAAACTAAACTTTATTGCTGTAATCATCTCGACAGCTAAGTGCTGCGCCAGGTCATGCGTTTGAGAATATGTCACTTTTCACTATATCTATTTGGCACATCCCAATTTATCAGAAATGCTGTCATAGGGTTAACCAAACTTTCCAGAAATGCTGCACATATAAATGGAATTAAGCGAAAGCTGAAACTTTGTCAAAGCAAAATGCATTTTTACTTGTATCGAAAGTGGCTTTCCTAATGGCACAGAGCTAACATCAGAGAAGGTGCTCTAACAGTTTAGGACAGTCGGGCAAACTGCTTTTTGATGAGCAATCTTCCTGATTTAATGCCCCGTGCCATTTTGTGGGTGTGGGAAAATGGGTTGTGTCATGACCTGCTCTGTACATTTGTATGTGCGTAGGCACACACTTTGCTTGTAAGATGTCCCCCAAAATGTACATTTCAAAAATGCTATTTCAATTTGTAACTATGTCCTCAGCTTTTGAAGAATAGAACACTAATGGTTCGGTAGATTTAGCCTTGGAGCTTTAACTTTTGATCCGATATGCAACAGCTATTCAAAACCTTTCCCTGAGTTAAACCACTTGCCATTCACCAAGCTAAGCAGTAGTGTGGCATGATGGTTAACACTGACTCGGAAAGGGCACATGTGTTAGAGGTCAGACCGCAAATGTCAAACCATTGCAGTTCATTAGGATCGCTTCACGTGATAAAAAGTTAGCACTCACTCACTCACTTATCCCTCACCAGACGTTTGACAGGCTTTGTGTGTGTGTGCAGAGAGGCAAAAAGGCATTCCAACATGATAGAATGTTATTTATAGAAGAAAGAGTCAGAATCATGATAGACAAAATTTCTTTTGCCTACTCAAGATCTAGATAGCATGAAAAATGAGCTTAGCCTCCTTTTCTACATAAGTGCATTCATGTCATTTAGAATATTTCAGATTTTGTGTTTCATAAAAATAATTATGTGTCAGGAGTATGGCACATGTCTTTTCATCACTTGGTTGCCAGGCTCTTTTTTTTTTGGTTCCCAAGGACTAATTATTGACACAGATTTCCTTGCATTTGTACAAAGTGCTGAAGATGCCTGTGATTGGTTGACTAATGGCTATCAATCCTTAATCGAATATCTGATATGACAGTAGCTAGCAGGCAGGGAAATTGTGTGCATCCAATCTCCCCAGCTATTTTAGTATCTACAGTGGAAGTGAACTATGCTCTGATATGTATGTATAAAAACTATATGATCTGATCAAGTGTGTGGAGTTGTACAGAAAGTTTGTCAATATGTGGTGTATTTATACCAAAAGATATTTGTGAATAACTTGCCCTGCTACCCAGTGATTTAGCAATGATTGATTCGAGTATCTCGACCTAAATCATTGATTTATTCTTGTAGCCACTATTTCATGTTTTTGCTCAATGACACATACGGATCGTTAGAAATATCTTCAATTAAATCAGAGACTTTGGTTGCATCCATTTCAGAGATATTTTATCACAAGTTATTTTCTCACAAGATATATCATAAGTTTACTGCAATGCCCAGCGTAGCATATCCTGTCTGTAAATATCTAGATGTAAAATACAGTCAAACCTGCCCAAGGCGACCACCCGGCGGACCGAGCAAAAACGGTCGCGATGGACAGGTGGTCGCCATGAAGAGGATTCCACCCACATGTTTCCAGGGCGAGGTTTTCAACTACAGCTAGTACGTAAATGGATGGAAAATTATGTGAATTTAGACAGCATGACCCCCACCAGGTTCAATTCTCATTGACAGAAAGATCCTACAAAAATTAAATTTCCCGTTATCGTTGTAAAAATTGTATACCGCTACATCGTGTACACATTTTCGTCATATTATAATTTTGTGTACAAAGCAATGGTTGCCTCGATGATCTCGCAGCGCCTTCCCGCATTCACACGTTACATTAAATAGTACACACACACACATCATCGAAGTTTGAAGGCCTAAGACAAATCCCTAGAAAACACCTGCTGGCCCCAGCCTTTTTTGGGGCGCCGACCGCTGGATAAAAGGGTCAAAAAGTTTTCGATCTGACAACTAAAGATGAACGGAAGGGTGTGATTTTGTCGCGCCGCGCCGCCAAGCTCTGTGCGACCGCATCGAAAGGTATGAGTCAGTGGAGCAGGACGCACAGCGTCCAATAAAGGTTTGAGATTCATGGAAATAAAAATAAAATAAGAATATTAGTTTTCATCAATAACTAGAGTGTTCGTAAATGTTCATACACAAAAGCATCGTGTTTTAGAAAGGTCAGCGGTACGCCAAATCCGGGCCACGCCAAATCCAAGATGGCGTCGGGACCAAGGAACAACATTTCTCGCCCGATGTTTTGCCCGCTGCGAAGTCATTTTTCGGCGGAATTTAGTCAGACACAGCCCAATTTTCCTGAAAATACAAGAAAAAGATAATAATTTCTGTGAAATCTGACTTTTTGACGCCATGCACTACGCATTCGTTTTGAAAATTGAGTTTAAACCGAACTGAGTTTTTCGGTAAACTATAAGATAACGATAGGCACATGCACAACAACATCACAAACATTTGTCTTTACAATTTGTTTATGAAGGGGGAACGCTTTATTAAAACACTTCATGGAGGAATCGATGCTATAACATTGCTATTCCATATATTTTTGTCCTTATTTTTGTCCCTCAAAGTCTTGAAAACATATCCGTGAAATCCGACAACAAAATGATCCGATGTCACCACACGCTTGAAAATTAGGCGGCCGCCATGGGCAGGGATTGTGCTCTTTGCGGTCCCAATTCGTGGCGGTCGCGGTCGCGTTGGACAGGTGGTCGCCTTGGGCAGGCAGTTTAATGCTTGTGCCTATGGGGAAAATTTTCGGGACCGAGAAAAAGCGGTCGCCATGGCCAGGTGGTCGCGTTGAAAAGGTGGTCGCCTAGGCAGGTTTGACTGTAGTCCATATTATATTTGAAATAAGCATACAACTACATGTAGTATATATTACTAAGGGCAGGCCCCTTTTTGATTGTGTGGAGAGTTGTACAGTTTTAAAAAGATATGTTAAGGGAATCAACTCAAAGTTGTGCCTCAATTTAGAAGTGGTTGAAATGACAAAAGAATGATATATAAGATTGTGCCAAATCTTATCAAGGTTTTCAGGGTTTGATAACCGTTATAGAAGTTGGTTTATTGGAAATCTTGTTCTACAGAAGTTGACTTATTATGATAATAAGATTGATTGATATTGACGTGTATGTAATTTATTAGACTGACCAGTGCAATATAACCACACAAGAAGGAACAAGGGAATACTTGTGACCTGACACACTTGCGCACAAATATAAAGGTTAAACAGGCAGACAGGAATGTTTCATTCCAAAATTTTTCAAAAAATGAAAAACAGAGATTTTATTAAATCTCTCAACATAAAAAGAATCATGCATAAAGTGGAGGATTTATTGATATTCACCCCAGGAAAAATTGCAAAAAAAAATATTACAAGGTGTGAAGTTGATAATGATTGACACTAATGATAATGGAGAAAAAGTGGTGTGGATTTATCATGCAAACTTATCTAACTCCCAGTAATCATATCATCAATAATTTTATCAAAAAATTATGTATGTTTTACTCAAAAAATTATGTATGTTTTACTCAGTTGTTTATCATTACCACAACAGTGGACTTTGTTGAAGATGAGTTAGGAATGAATCTTTCATAATAAGTTTGTCACTGTGGTAATTACCTACATGTATTAGGCCTTGGCCTAAGATCGCTAATAGTGTACAAGAAGCAACATGTATTGCCCACATCCAAAGTGTGGAATAGCATACTCAAGCTCACACACCAGAGAAAAAGGTACATATATTTACAATTTATGGTCACAGAAGTTTGAATTGTGATGATGGATTCATCTTTATTTCTTGCTGAAGATAGTCAGTGGTAACAGTTAAGTTATTGATTGATTTATGATACTAAAGCAATGGTGTAATTTTGAGATGATACTTTGCCAGACAATACTTACTTCTCAACTTATGCCTCTAAGTATTTAATCTAGAAAAAAAAAGATTTAGATGTATACGATATATATATTGTTGTATTGTGTCCCACATTATGTATAGATGCTTGGATAACTTGATGTTACATGCAGAACCTTGACATTACGGCATTCTGATGAAAATTTAATGACAAATGTAGATGTATGATGTATATCATACACCCAGCTTAAATTTGGATGTATGGTAAATAACATTCAGACCTTTATGAAAAGGTATTGATATCAACTATTTACCCTCTGGGGTCATATCAGTAATACATGTATCTGTGTTGGTTGACAACTCTGTGTTGTTTGACAACTCATATCAGACCGACATATCTTGCCTATATTTAACCTGTATTACATTTTGGTGTACCACCTTGCAAAGTGGACTGTGGTTGCTTATTGTATGTATGTATACTCAGAATTGTGAGTACTAGAATTACACAAGTTTTTCATCCCAGAAATTTACATGTGCATCATTTTAAGGTATATCCATAGGAAATCATGAAACAGGGCTCGAAATTCATTTTTGGAAATAGGTGCACTGGTGCATCCAACCCAAAAAATTATGTGCACGGAAAGAATTTTGGGTGGACCACATAAAGATTTTAGAATAAAGCTGAATATCAGCAAAACATATTTAACCTAAACGCCTAAGAACTTCAATCTGTAATTCTATTATAGCTAAGTTTGAAATTTCAAACAAGTACATGTAATGCATCAAACAAAGTACAACAAAGGTTATATTACTTTTTCAGATACTTGAATTTCAAGAATGTTTTGTGTACCTGTGTACAATAGTACCTTTACCATATAGCCAACAAAAACATCAAGGTGGCTGGTGCACCCACAGTCAAAAATGAGGTGCACAGCTCCAATGTTGGGTGCACATAGGTATTTCGAGCCCTGTGAAAGGTAAAGAGACTGTGTAAAAGTGACACTACTCTATGCTGCTGATCTAATCTCGTATAATCGAAAGTTGAAGTTGGATTTATGGGGTTAATAGAACAATATTGCAGTATTTTGAAGGAAGAAGTACCACATCCTTCCAGGTTAAGATCATTGTGGTAAAAAAAGCTGAATGTCATAATACAGATCGATATCCACAGAAAGCACAATAACCGTAACATTGGAGTATGTAATTGTGTGTAAAGTAATAAAGAGGCCTATACCTCATGGTTGATTTGATTTGAGTGATTATTGGAGTGAAAAGTTCATGAAATTTTAGCCATATCGTTACAACAAATAGCTAGTTATTTTATCTAGTTATAGTACTACATGTTTTTTTACTAATAATATACACACGCTCTAATTCTAAATTTTAAGGGTGTTACTGTTAGTTTAAGTTTCACACTTGTTGCTTTTTTTACATACATTTTGCACACTCAGATTTAGAATTTTTCCTTTGTTGGGGGAGGAGACATTGTTTTTGTTTATTATGAAGATGACACTTTGAATTAATTTTGTGAAAGAGAAACATATCACTATTGACAGGCAACTCATAACATTATCAATGAAGCGTATCTATACTTTTTTAAACAAATGTTTGTTCAGTGCAAGACCACGGGGACCACTTCTGGCACTGAACTGTAACACTTACCGAAGCAGCATCTCTTCTCCCTAAGTCCGAAACATCAAGATTTAGACAAGCTAAACTAACTGACTCCATAGGAAAAGCAGGGGTTACAAAGGCTCCTCGGGAAATTCCCTACCTCATTTAGCCGGAATGGTTTTGATCCACTCACACCGGGAAGGACCCCTACTCTGTTCAATAAATGTGGCGGGTTCTTTAATGTGCTCGAGGTGTGGATCTCGTTTAACACGGGACTTCCATTTAACGTCCTATCCAAGGGAATTATTCCCACACCAAAGCTAGGTGCTCATTTCCACCTGAGTGAAGTGAGGAAAGTCGTGTAAAGTGCCTTTCCCAAGGGCACATCATCGGTGGTGTCAGGGGATGTGAACTCGGTACCTCTGGGTTCTGGGGCTAACGCCCTGCCGTTATGCCACATGACCCCACTTGCGGTATACATGAAGCTGAAATTTCTATTGCCGCAAATATCAAGTTCTGCGGTTCTGACGCACTTCCAAGTCTTTGATCAGCTAGTCTTCTGACAACTCAATTGACATAACACCCAATTTACTGCTTGTAATGACAGCAGTTGTCAATGTTAGTACCAAGTCATTACTCAGAGCTTCCATCCATTCCCCTAGAGGTGTACCTTTGAAATATAAGTCAATTACAAGTACGTGTAAGTAAATCACTTCCATGTTCGTGTAAGTGTGCGTATTGATTAGCACTTCTTTACAGTCAAATCAATCTCTATTTGGCGTTGTGTTGGCACAACGGTTAGGGTGTTTGGCTCAGAACCCACTGCCAACTGCTTAAAAGGCTATGGTTTTACCTTCATCTTTTTACAGTCAAATTGATTTCTGTAAGTGTAACTGATTATGATATGGAGATTACTTCCGGAGGTTTTGAGTGACATCTACCACTCTTCTTCAGTGTCACTAGAATGAACTGGCAGAACGAATAATACATGTACAAGTACATGTACAAGTCTTAACACGTGACTGTAAAAAACAAGTTCAGCAAGTCATGTTATATACTTCTAGTATATATGCCTGTTCATTCTAGTGACACCGAAGAAGAGTGATGGATGTCACTCAAAACATCTAGAAGTAACCTCTATATCTTATCCTGGTGTAGACATTGATTTCTCTGTTGATAGATATTGTTATCTGGATGTCTAACCACCATAAACGTATTGATTAACACTTAGCCTAGTTGTTGACTGTGACAAATGGTCTTGAAAGCAACATTGATCGCCAGTTTGCCAAATGTCACTTGTTGCCTGAAGTTATTTTGTACCAACTGTAATTTGACCCTGACACGATGACTTCATGATTACTTCGTCCTTGACTCAGTGTAGCAGAAATCATTCATGTTCATGATATGTAAACATCCTATGGTGTAACGTGCCAGCTTTATAGCAACAGGCATATAGCAACAGCTGGTTAAGCACCCTGTCAAGTGTATCTTTCCATGGTACTGAATTATAAACTGTTGAGTCCAGTTGACCTTCCAGCCTGTCAAATTGAATTACATTCATAGCCGCTTCAGACTGGGACCAGGTGTGTGGGCAGGTCCTTAATAAGGCTCTATGTCGTAAAGAGGTTTTATTTGCTCCTTAAGGACTAATTTTTTGTCTGCCAGAAGATTGCTTTCTCCTAAGTGCTGTGGCTAAAGTGCATTGTAGGTCAAGGGAAGACTCCTCATGCTGTGGTCAATAAGTTGACAGTCATGAATCACAGATTTAGAAAAACTATTCTGAGAAGAAAGTTGTAGTACACAGTTTTAGGGACTAAATATGGATACGAGTTTTCCCTCTTTTTGGAATTTTACCATGAAACATCTAAGAGCCAAAGAAATAAACTGTAGTGGTCTTATGGCAATTCATTCTATCTTTCTATATCTCTTCAACCTCGGTATCAGGGTTGCATATTGAGTAAAGATGAAAGTAAAGGTAGTCCCATAGCTTTTTTGAGGCCAAAGGGGCAGTGGGTTGTTATCCACTGTGGTATTGGAAGGCGAAGCCCAACCCTCTCCTTCTACCACCCTTTACCTCCCCAACCGAAGTCAGGTACCCATTTTCACACCTGAGTGGTGTGAGGAAAGTCGTGTAAAACTTAATGCCTTTCCCAAGGGGACAACACCGGTGGCATTACGTCAAAGGATTCGAATCCAGGCCCTCTGGGTTCTGAGCCAAGCAACTTTCCATAACCATTACACCAACACGACACTACAAATAGAATAAATGATGTAAGTAATGAGATACATTGTATCAACCCTAATGCGTGAGCATTCAACACTAGACTGAGTCTCAATAGACACAGGGTGCTACATAAGAGATTTCCTAAGGGCCATAAATGCTTAAATTCATTTGTTGATACATTGCCTTTCAGATTCAGAACATTTCCATAAATGTGCTGATATTCCCATTGACATTTCTGTTATCTGATTAGGCCACAGCAAAGTAATGTTATGGATTACATATGCATGCTTTGATTTTCACCTGATTTGAACAAAAAAAGATTTCCCTTTGGAGATAGTAAAAAAATTCGTAGAAAATGCCAAAAAGGGAAAATAAGTAATACATGTACGGTAGCCCTGACTGTTCTTGTAGAATTGTCCTAATTCGGTAGTTGTAGAAGTGATATCACTCCCCTCTACAGCATTTCTTTCTTTCTTAAAAAAATCAGGCGAGAATCAATATGTGCGCTGATGTCTATAAAATTTGCTCTCATGTTGTGTCTTAGTCCAGGGTTCTCACCAGGATTTTTTCACAGCGTAGGGGCATCTTTGCGTGGCAAAGCCGCATGGCAAGCGCTACAGGTGTGAGGATGAGGGCTGCAGGCAGGAATATTGTAGGGGGGTCCGGGACATCCTCCCCCTGAAACTTTAAAGACATTATTTTCTCCATTTTGAGGGCTGAAGTTTATGAAATAAAGCCAAAGTTTTTTACTTTTGCATCAAAACAACCGAAATCCCCCCTACACTGGTTGAAACAGTGTAGGAGCCAAAATCACAGCATAGGGGATCCAAGTCACAGCGTAAGGGCCCCCTACACTCAACTGCCCTGGCGAGAACCCTGTAGTCTGACAGGTATATGGACTGTGTGGATTTAGAACCCTACAGATATACACTGAGTGCACACATCTGAGATTACGGTGCGTCCTTTTATGGCATTGCTGTTGTTTGATGTTCCGACTTGCCAAATAAAGTCCTTGACATGATAACAATGAAAAGTCCCACCTGTCATTCTCACAGCAGTTTGTTTTACATTGGGGCAATGTAGGAAATTTTTTGGTTGATAATGTGTTTTGTTTTTTAATTTCTTGGTGCAGAAATTTTCTTCCAAAAATCCACTTTTGCCTTTCATTTTTCTAATTTCCTTGATGCAAATTCTTTCTGACTGATAAAGAATGTTTTTGCTATGCAAAATGCTCTCTGATATTATGATATGATGTGATAGCATCTTGATTTATATTCACTTAATAAAAGCTGTCTATTACTAGTATTATAGTGATAAGATTATCGGTCACCCATCTGCTGCCATTGACGTCATACAGAGTAGAAGCGACAGGAAGTCTAGTTATGAATAGCACCTTGAAATTCATAATGTCACTGTTTATCCCCATCCCTTGTGTGCCCTTGAAAGTTGGAAGTTTCCTCGTTACACCTGTCATATCCCTATCCCTATGTGCCCTTAAATGTCCTCTGTTACACCTGTCACATTACAGGACATATTTTTTGCAAAGGTTGTACATGTGTATTTAAAGACTTGTCTGTACTTAAGCTACATTTTGTAATACATGCACATTAACAGCTGTAGGCATTCGGTACATTTCAGATAGCACGACACTGGAACTTAAGCGTATAGGTCTTGTTTGCATGCATATACAAGGTTGATATCCCGTGTATACATGTACACATACATGTTGTGTCCAAAGAGATATCGTATGCCACAACTGGATGCAACATTGGCCAAAGTGAACGAAAGAGCCTCGGTATAACTGTATTTGATACCCAGCTTTATACAAAATGTAACATGTGCATTATGCTCTGGGTACGTGCTCATGTTCATGTATATGATCTTCACGTTCGCAGACAGACAGCATCAGTTTATCTGTTACTATGTACGTCAAACTGTCTTATCAGGTTTACAGGATTATTTTGTAGTGTATTACTGTTCCCGCTGTTGTGACATTCTTCTTGAATGATGAATTGTCAGACTCAAAACATAGCGATTCCCCAAGGTGCTTGGAGGTGATAACAAGGAAAGAGAATCCCTCAACTGCAGAGTCAGCTAAAACTTAATCCACACAACTTAATAAAGAAACATGAGCCTCAAGGTTTAGGTTTGAAGTTGTGCCAATTTTGCTTTTGATAGCTGATCTTGATTTGACTGCAGCACATTTTGATTTGGATTTTAATTCTCTTATTGATTTGCAAATGTGTGAAATGCAAAATGATAAGGAAATAGAATCCCTCTACTAAAGAGTAATCTGAAAGTTACTCCACATAGCTCGATAAAGAAACTTGAACTATCTTTCATTCCTCAAGCTTTTGAAGTTGTACCAATTTTGTTTTTGATAGCTGACCTTAATTTCACTGCATTGCATTTTAGTGTATTTACAATTGTTTGTAAAGTCATTGTGTTTCAACATAGATCTGTGTCATAAAAAGTACAAGATGTACATGTACTTAAGTTAATGTCACATTTCTCGCGTTTGTAACATGCCAGTCAAACGGAATAAAGCTGAATCTGAATATTTTGGCTGCTGACATTCATTCCGTCAGACCCTTGTAGTGCCAGGTAGTGGTATATAGAGCAGTAAAACGCGAGTGCAGCCCCAACCGAGATGTCAAAACCTAGGATTGTGAACCTGGGTCTCCCAGTTGCCAACCAATTAGAACCAGCTGCTTAATTGTGATGCTGCTATCTGTTAAGCTACAGGGACATCCCATTGGTGGATTGTATGTTAGCACTTCTAGTCATGATAAAGAGAGCATTACGGGAGGCCAATGTCTAATCTCCTGACAGCCTGATGACCCTTATCAGTCTGGTACCCTTATGTGAAATGACTGTTTATGATATCCCTGGGCTTCTCTTACCCTACTTTTGTAAGGTTTAATGTTGGTCATCAGTGTAATGTGTCTGATATTACATAGAAGTGCTCATTGACACACTTTAACACAATTATACTTTATGATTTACATGAACTGTAATATAAATGGTCTACCTGAATAACCTGAAGTTAGATATGAACGTGCATATATATTAATATTATCTTATGATTTTACACTTATTGATTAGGTCAGGACCTAGTTTTGACCCATCACAAGAAACTTCTGTATGTATATGGTCAGAATAATAACTGTCCAGCTTTGCAGGCATGTGGTGTCAGCTATTTATTTTACATTAATCGACCTGTCACACCCATCCGTTGCAAGTCATTGCTCATTTAAGTTAGGAGTTTTCACATGTAACTAAGTCAAGAGTAGTACTGTCATGAAATTTTACTTTTTGCACAGTTGTTGATCTCCTAAGACAAGGTTAAGTGCCAGGAGCTGTCTGCAGAGTTTCTTGAGAATTCAAACTTTAAGGTTCAGTAATAAGTTTGGTTAAAGCTTCTCAAACTTTTATAACCATCCGATATAATTGACAATCCCTGGCCTCCCCCGTGTTGCCAGTCAACCTTATGTGCATTTGGGTCGGTTAATGAATATCACTGGTGTCCAGCCACGTCCATTTTCAGTAATACATCCCCAGACAAAGATTACCCTACTTTTGTATGGGCTAATACATGAATAGGGTTTTAAAGTGGTGGTGTCTGCTGTGATTATGGGCCCTTGCAGCCAACAGTCCCACTTTATGTATTATACTTGAGAGCATTTTTACTGTTTTGCTTTCGCTGTGGCCATTTTGGCTGTCTAACCCTGACTTTACGAGGGACACCTGTTTATGCATTGATTTTGGTCTGTTTTGTTTCCGTAGAGATTTATCTTGTTTCTCACAACACTTGCTCGGCGATTGATGCAATGATCCGCACTGCATGGTAGCAAGTACATGTTGTGAGTTCAAAAGAGAATCATCAATAATGTCAAAAGGAGCAACTATGTCGTAAATGTTATGAACTTTTCTGAAAACGGGGGGATTTTTCACTCTGGCGTCAAAGAGAACCTGTACAACCTATACTGTACAACTCCAACAACTCACAAACAAAAGAAATCGAAAATCTGTTGGATATTTTGTCACCTCAATTAAATGGTTACTTAAGCAGTGGTATTCGCCCTATTCTAACTTCGGTCTCCTCCGCTGGCTTCCCTTGCCGAATAGTCTGGTAATCAAAAAAACACTTGACATTTGAATATTCCCCAAGAATATACTTGGGAGTTCTGATTGGCTCTGACTCACAGTCCACTTAAGTTTGATTCCATTTTACATGTACTCCTTTTGAGAAATATTTGATTCCCGAAATAATGCAGGACATAAAGATCAAATGTTTAATTAAGGACAGAGGAAAGATGATTCAATCTGCAAACCTCAATCTAGAATAGGATGGGTTTTAGGCAAGGTCATTTATCAATGGCATTGAATGGCTGACGCAAGGTCAAGAGGTCACGGGGTGGATTCCTGACGCTCCTGACAGGCTATGTGTTCATATACAATATGAATTATGTTATTATCATGTGGTGGCTTACAAAGTAATGATTAATGAGGGCCCTGTACAAGCATTATTAGCTGATACAAAGAAAGAAAGAGGTCAGCAACTGCTTATGATTGATGTTGTATAAGTGCAAAATTGTAAACTTGTATATCAAATCATCATGTAAATAACAATCCATTTATCCACTACCGGATCAAAATGTGATAAAGGATCGTTTTCACAGGCGACTCTTTTACACAGCCAATAAAACGATCACTAAAGGACTTAATGAACAAGAGGTCAACATGCCATTAAACAATTACCTTGAAGTAACGGGGCCCTTGATTGACCTGAGCCTGCAAAGTACATCGAACTTAGTGCCATTACTATAAACAAAGTCCAGCACGAGTCTCCATACATAATACATTGTAAATCTGGACAAGTGCTAGCGCTGTCGGTTCAATGAACTTTAGTACCAATTTTCGGGTATAGAGAGAGTGGTTAGTTATGTAGTAGGGAAAATGTACAAGACATTGTAGAAGTCTAGGAATAGACATTAAAGTTATGAATTGATATCAGATATTCTTCCTTATCTATTCGTAGGCTTCTAAGAATTTGAAGTAATATACCATGACTATAGATACTAAAGTTATGAATTGATATCAGATATTCTTCAATATCTATTCGTAGGCTTCTAAGAATTCGAAGTGGTTATACCATAACTATAGGTATTAAAGTTATGAATTGATATCATATTCTTCGATATTCTTCATATATTTGGAGGCTTCTAAGAATTCAAAGTAGCGTTATACCATAACTGCTTGTTTGAATTATGTGGGGTGAAAAATCGACACTAGACTATGTAAGATAGGAATACAGATTAAGTATGTAAGAAGATGAATGTTTACTTGTTTTTGATAATCCTTGCTAGTAAATTCTTGTGAAATCTAATCCCTTGTTTGCCCCTGGTAAGAAAAAAGGCACGAGATCGATGAAGCTGAAAAATGACACGCGTGAGAACACCGATTTTATCACACTCGTAACTGCTGAGATAACCGTGATGATTATTTAGAGATCAATACTGGACATTCTGTTAAGCCCTTGATGATCGAATAGTTCCTACCACAGGATATAAACATTCAATTTTCATCAACATCCATCAATCAAAATGAGCCAATAAGGGAAATCCAATAGACTACTGTCAGCACATTTTTTACTAGCAACTTTTTCTTTTAAATCTACAGAGCTAGAATAGGAAAGAATTTCAAAGTAGTCAGTGTGTTAGAAAAGCTTGTTGTAAAGTTTACTTTACTTCAGATTTTGTAGGAAAAAAAAATTCGAAGTACATGTAGTTTATCAATCTGGTCCAGATGAATCCTAGCTGTTTTGTATCATTTGTATCATTTTGATTATACAATTTTATTTGAGTTCCCCTTCTTTCTAAAAGATGACTTGTCATTCTATTGGGGAAAAACAACCTTTTTCATGAATTACCATGATTAATGGTCTGTCTTCTGTTTACTTGTCCTTCTATGTGACATTTCTTTCTTAGTCTAGGGAAGAAAACCAAATAATGATTTTTCACAGCCTATGCAAAATATATTTATAGAATAAGTAGGAAAATTAATTAGTGAGAGGTATACTGATATGGAAAGCTCACTTTAGACAACTAGATCCAATTTCCAAAGCACATACTAAGTAGAAGCATCAGCAGTACTAGTGGTCAATGACCCCACAGCAAGCTTTGTCCCAGAAAAGGATTACTCATCCTAATGCCTTAAGTCTCTTGTGATCTCTATTTCCTTGGTTGGAGGCTTTGTGTGTGGGTGTATATATCGAGTTAACTTCTCAGGATATTGAGTGACATACATTGTGTCTTTGTAGGGGCCCATAATGAAAGAAGATGGAAATTATAGATTAGGAAACTGCGTATTCGAAGTTTGAAACATAAAGGAGCAATTAGAAAGACTCAGGTGTTCATGTTTGTAAGTGATGGAAAAAATTGATTTATTTGCTTGACCTGGTCCAGGAGTCTAATTACGTTGAAATGATTATTGGGTTTGGTTTTACTAAGTCTTCAGGGATTTTTATCAATGTTTGGGTCATGGATCGAAAGTTGTCTAGTAGAATTTGTCAGAATAAGACTGTCATATTATGATGGAAAATCATCAGTGATTGTTGAAATGTCAGTTTAAAGTGTGTTTATCGCAGAAGCCATTATGTTAGAAGGTTGTATTGTTTTGGGATGCAGTGAGAAAATGGAGAGTGTGAATGTTGACCTAATGCTGATTTGATTAACAATGTTAACTTCAGCCCTGGAATGCCTACAGTACATGTATATGCAAAAAATATAGTGCATGTATTACAATTGTCATTTCTCTATTACCAGTACCCTTATAATTTGTAGCCTTTTGACCCGTATTGCTGATCTTACTAGCTATGTTCAAAACAGCAAATTTGTTTTAATGAAAACATAATACAATGATTTAAAATGAATTACTATAATCTAGATGGCTCCTTTTAAAGTCAAAAGAGTCTTAACAAATACAGTAATGTTCATATGTCTTCCTAACGTCTATTGAAAATTCTTTGGACTACCCATCAGATCAGTGCATGTGTAAAAGTGTGGTTCAAGCGCCACTTACTGACCTGTCTGACTGGTCCGGACCTTTTAGCCTTGTTGTAAGTGCGTTGGGTTTGTGAGCTGGCGGGCCCAGGTTCGATTCCCGGGGAGCCAGGAGTTTCAATGTTTCCCACACCAGGAATTGAACCTGGGCCTTGGCGGTGAGGGTGCCAAATCCTAACCACTAGATAATATGGGACTTGTGCCTTTCACATGATGTAATACTGACCATAGATTTTGTGTTCTTGTTAAGTGGAACAGAGTGAGATGGCGATGCCGGGGCAGGTGGAGCAGCTGAAACAGAACCTGAAACACCAGGACGACAGGCTGGAGACTCTGAGCACAGGTGAAACTGGACTGAGCGTCGCCAACAAACACCTGGCACAGCTCGACAAACAGGTGAGCTGGCACCTGTGCACCTGTTTATAGAACATGCACTTGTTTGTAGAACATTTGTATATTGTTAATGGCTTGCTTTACACACATGTTTTCCAAGTCGACTCAAGACTGTGTGAACTGTAATTTAGACTCTAAGAGTACTCATAGACAGGTACCCTTTTCCCAGAGTCGACTTAAGTAACTTTGAATCTTGTCTCTAGTCTGCAAGTTACGTTGACTCCTGGTGAATTTTGCAATACTCAGGTCAGGTCATGTGAAAATCAGTGAATGAGTCGATTCCAAAATGCATGTGTATACCCAGCCTATGACATTTGAAGTTGTGTTGCTGTTTACCTTTAACTAAATGTCTTTAAGGCCTTAGTTTTGTTAAGTACTGGTTAAGATGGATCAATCTTTCCTTTGTTATAGCTTTCATGTTATAAAGATATTGACCGGAGGGGTTACTCACAACGAATTCGTTTATCTAAAAGTCAAACAATATCTAATAGAAAAAATAAAATAAAAGTCATGATGTATTTGCATATTAAGAGATAATATAAATTTTCTGTCAGTGCCCTGTATTGAATTTCCATGTAAATCTCACAGACCAATGAATGTGATACAGAAGGCAATATTTCATATCAGCTTTGTATTTCCTGAAACTTCCTGTGCATGGGAACATAAGACCATTTTTGCTGACTGCTAGACGGAAATTATATCATATATCTACGCCCACAAAGTTTCAGGAGATACAAAGCCGCTAAGATATTGCTTTGCTGACGTATATCGGATACTTTATAGATTGAAACAGCAATATAAAGATTAGTCTGACCTACATGTTTATCATTACACTAGTAGTAGGCATTTTTTAATCATTTTTCTAAATGTTTCATATTAAAAGACAAAGACTGTAACTGACACTGAGTGATGGCGAGAAGGCACAAGCCCTGCAATGTTCTCAAATTTGGCCAGAGCACATCATAATAAACACCCAGTCTTATCAACAAGTGTGGTAGGATCTTAAACATGCTGAAATAAAATTTCCTCAAACATGGTACTTCCATATTAATATCCTTATCTATAGGGTGATCTGATTGCTGGTCTGCAGTCCCTTACACACTGTAAATAACAGCACAAACAAACAAACAAATAAACAAACTCTTATCAAGTTGGAGGTTGTCGTGGCGTCGTGTGGCGTAATGGATAGAACATCCGACTGTCAAACAAGGGGACCCCAGTTCGAACCCGAGCTGCCCCCAGACATGTCTGAACATGCGCCCGGACGTTGTGCCCTTGGGAAAGGCACTTAACACAAATTCCCTCACTTCACTCAGGTGTAAATGAGTACCTAGCTCTTCTAGAGTTGGGGACGTCCCTCGGATAGGACGTTAAATGGAGGTCCCGTGTTTTGGGGAGAGCCACACCCCGCGCACGTTAAAGAACCCACCACATCTTTCGAAAAAGAGTAGGGGCATGCCCCGGTGTGCGATGGTCCAAAACCTTACAATCTTGTGTACGTCTTACCTACCGTGCTAGAGTCCTCAAATTAATGAGGTTGAGCACGTAATGAGAAGAAGAAGAAGAAGAAGGTCCAAACTTATGAACCCAGGTTTTCACACCGTTTCGAAAAGCGAGACCACCTATAGATGTATTGTGTTTGTTATTCGTTTTCCAGGTAGTTTCACTGAATATGAGGAACATTTTATAGCACTGTTATAAAATACTAAATAATCCACAATATCGATTGCAGATTGCGAAGCTCAACAAGACCACAATCAGTATCAGTGCGAGTGTGTCCTCCTCACAGAAGCTGGTGGCTTTACCATCAACAGTTGAAGATCTTTCAAAGGTACATGTTGTTGCTTGTTGTTCACGTTGTAGTGCCTATAGTGGTGCATACATGTAGGTCAGCAAGTTTCCTTGCTGTTTCTGTATCAGGGTATGTTTCTACCAACCGAGATGTCCTGCCCCAGGATGTGATGTTCATATATTAGCCCATATACACTTATTCCTCAGCTTATCATCATCAACAGCAGTACTGGAAATAGATGATAAACAGGCTTGGACAAGTTTTTAAAAATTCACTTGTCCTATAGGCAAGTACATTAGAAATCCATTTTTTCAACAACTCGCAATTTAGATGACATATTTCTATGCATTTTTATTTGTAGCAAGGAAATCCTTTTATTTTTTATTTAAAAAAAGTCTACCAGCAGTACCATGCAGGGATGGCTCATGACGCTTGCATATTATTTACCAGTATTTGGAAGTTCAGGGCCAGCTAGCTTTATGGGCGCCTGACAAGCTTCAGTAAGCCGCTGGGAGCCAAGTCAGGCTAATATCTACCCACATCTACCTATGGGAATATTTCACACATGAAAAATTGCGCTGGCCCTGCAGGGCATGCACTTTGCCCGATCTTTCACTTGCCTCGGGTATCTAGGCCAATGAACTTATCCGACCCTGTGTTAAATATGGTCAAAGGCCAATAGTTCATGGCTTTGAAAATAATAGGGTGGACTCAGACCTCTCCCTGACACAATTAAGTCACAGTTTATTATTGGTTTTTTTTTACAACATCCGCCGCAAAGACATTCCAAACCTTCCCTAAATGACTGTTAAACCAAAGTGATGAATCTGCTATGGCATCTGACCTATTACCCTATGTTGGAGCAATTGCAGTCAAAATGGATGACTTCCGTTTTGTAGTGTATTTTGCTGTCACTGAGGACCAATTGATCTTCGGGGTGACTATGAACGATCTTTGGTTGACTGTGAACAGAAATGTGATCAGCTCATCACTCTGCCCTAATGATCACAGTTGGGATTCCCAAGCCTGCGCATGGAACTCGTGTAGTTAACTTGATGAACTACTGTAAAGGGGGAAATGATCGGGGTGGTTTTATGTTTGCATTTTTTATGGTGACCTCTATTAAAGGAAACCCAAGCAATACAAGGGCCCGAAAATCGGATTTTGAAAGTCAATCTATTTTGTGATTTCTACACATGATTAGTTCAAACAGCACTATCACAATGTATAGCGACGTCCATGATGCAAAAATATGACATCTTTGTGATGTGAGAACTCACTGAAAATCATCAACGGGGTTTTTGTAGACTTATGAAACTAAGGGGATCATCATACGGCAGTGATTTTAAAATGCTCAAAGTATTAAGTTATTACGGAAACATGCTAAACAGTGCTAGTAAAGATCACTAGCAAAACGATTTCAGCTTTTTTTTATTCCCATTTTTTTAACCCTAGTATTGCTTTGGTTGCCTTTAACATTAACTTTTTCACTGCAAACTTAAAACCACTGCAAACATTTCACCTTTTACAGTAAAACCTTGCATGCCAGTTTCTACTGCAAACTTGAAACCACTGCAAACACTTAATTTTTCTCGATCTCGAAATTAAATTCCCTCTAGCTTTTTCTATTTTACAGTAACTCATCTTTTGTTTGTCTGTTTTTCAATCAACAACTATTCTTCTTTTTTCCTGGTGTGCTATGTTAATTTACATAAATTTCATTACAGAAATTTAATTCATCGCACAGTTTACAGTACCTTTAAGTTGGTGTTCAATCAATAGTAGGAACACAATGGAAATGCCACTACCTGATTTCAGATATTAAAGATATACACCAACTGTCTGATTCTTAGTTTTGTTTCTTAATTGTCATATTTTTTTATTTTGATAACATGTGTTCTCTCTGTAGTAGCTGAAATTGACACTGTCAAAGATATAGAGAAAGTATGCTATATTGGAAATAGTTTGTGTTCTCTAGTTGTTTTTGATGATGGAGATTAGAATCCAATCATCTTCAATCATAATCAGGCATTCCTCCTTCTAATGTGAAATCAAAAACCGAGCAATTGTCAATTGAGTGTGGAATTGGTAAGGCCAGTTACCACACTTCATTGGCCATCTCAGCCTGGTGTTAAGTCTTTATTGAATGGGCACTCTATCATCAAATCTTTCAAAGTACGTTTTCCAACACAGCCTATTTAAAGATTGTATCCCAAAGAGAGGGAAAGGCTGCATGTGCATCCCTTCAGGGTATTTAGAAAAAACTTTCATTGCTAATTCAAAAGATTGGGAATTTAGACAGGATTGTACAATAGTCATGCTAAAGTATGTAGAGTCCAGGGTCTGTATTGATCCGAACATTACAAAGCGATGCCTTATTACCATTTTGTAAAGGGAATCTTCGATCTAGAAGAGCGAAACTAATAGACAGAGATAAAAAAAGAGATATCATTCAGATGTGTTCAACAGATTGTGACAGAATGAGACCGCCATTCTTGCTGGTGTCTTTGTTGATAAATTGGCTCGCCAGTGTGGCCATTACTCATTGTGGAACCAACGTATAAACAGGCAAATTTGTTTGAAATATGAAGTAATCAATATAGATCAATGGAAGAATGACCTATTTTTCTAAAAGAAAAAAATCAATGTAGTCAATTAAGTACTTCTTTATTGACGAAAACGAACCCATCCCTCAAAAAATCATTGACATTTAAAGAATGGAATTGGAAAAAGTCGTTGACAAAAGATTGATGGTGGTTGAAAATGACTGCAAAAGTTTTCTTTTACAAAGTTTTGCACTAGTGATGTGTAGTTGCGATTTTTAATGCCTTACTTGCAACTTCGTGCAGTTTACATTATACATTCCAACAGTGAACATTTGTAAGTGACAGAATCTCTTTGTTGGGTCACATGCAAAGCCTTCAACATTTTGAATTGATGATGAACTTTTAGAAAACTTCAGTGCCAGTGACCTACAATCTTGCATCCGATTCCTCATGTTGATATACGATGGTGTCAGATAGACCATGCTCTTTTATTCCCTATAGAGTTGAACTGTAGGTGGTGGCTATTATTTATTGGCAATATGAGCCCCAAACTATTTCATGATGTATGATCATTACCTGAGTTGTATGCCCACTGAGCACTATGATGGCATGCCAAATAGGTCGTGATTTCCATCTGATTAGATTCATCAATACTGCAAACTAGGTGAATTTTAACTAGCAACTGACCTAACTTATTTTGCAGTATCTAGTCTTTTTTTAGTGCTTAGTGGCTGTAAGCTGTGTTATGCAGCCAGATTTGAATTAGTTGTAGTGTAAGTAATTAGGGATAAGGTGAAAAGAAATCGAGCCACAGAAAACCAGCTTTATTGTTCTTCTCCAACTAAGTTGTATGTATCAATTCTTTTAAAGTTGAAGTGCTCACAAGTATTTCTCAAGAGAACTGTGAATTGTATAGCTGCAATAGAAATGGGATATTCTTATAAAGTTTAAAGTTAATTGTTAATTAGATACTATCTAAGGTTTAGAGAATTAGATACTAGATAATTAAATACTAATTAATTAGATACTATCTAAGGTTTAGAGAAACCTGAATGAACATAATACTATGTACTGTAATCTACTTTATCTTCACGATATCAAAATTTCACAGTGTAAGGATAATGGACATCTACACTGAACTTTAACTTCACGGTGGCGGCAAGTGATTTACAGAACTGATGTGTGAAGGAACAGTTTTTTTCACGGTGATAACTAGTTCACAGTACAGAGGTGACCGTGAAAACAGTGAACTTAAAGTAATTACTATAACAGTGAAAGAAACAGGAATTACAGTATGTATACAGTATGTATATATATAACAATGCTGCCTTTGTATTTCTCTTGCAGCAAACGGCTTCAATTGGGAGTGAGATTGAATCCATGAAAGAAGAAATGTCAACAACAACAAGCACGCAGAGACAACTTCAGCAGCAAGTAGAAGACATGAGGGCAGAACTAGACCAATTAAAGGTATATATCACCTTTTTTTTAATATCAGTTAGGCCATACATATATATTATTACATCCTCTGGGTACCACAGAACTGATGAGAGCATGCAAAGAAAGAATGCTGGGCACAAAAAAAGTTGCCTTCTTTATGAAATCTAAGTGGTCAGGAAGGTTGAACACACAGAACATGGTATGCCAAACAAGAATTTTTGTTGTTTTTTCTATCATCTTCTTCTTTGACTTAAGAAAAGTTTGCTCAGAGCCTTAGATACATTTTGCGGCCTGCTTATTCTGACAAACCTTGTCTAGAAATGACTTGCACAACACAAACTTCAGTAAGTTTGCAAAGAAATCAGTACATTTTATGATGGGAAAAGAGGCATTCTTCCAATATTTTTCAAAAATTAACGGCGTATATTTGCTTATTTTGTGCAGCATCTTTGTCTGATTTACAGCGTGGTTACCAAGTCCTTTTTTTTGTAAAGGGACGAAAATCGAATTGGGGGCAGATGTCATCCATATAATCGAGTAATTGTGGCCTCAATCCTGTGTCAATTATCACTTATTACTCACTTAATCATGTGTTGTTTTAGACTCAAAGTGTCTAAAGTGCTTAGTGAATTAGTTATGAGTTAGATGTATGGCAATTTTCACCGATCGATACTCCATACTCAAACTGGATAGCCTTACCCAGGTCAGCTGCATTTCCTAATGGATCACTGGAAGGTTACAGGTCAACACAGAGTAACATACTTTACAGGGCTTTTTTGGGGGAAAATTGCAAGGGGGAGCATTACAAGTGAGCAGAGGGACCAAGCAAGGGGATGGGGTGGAAAAAAGGGGATTTTGGCCTACCACAGTGTTGAGTCTTAGATATTGTTAAGTTAAAGACTTAGCGGCTTCTTGAAGGAAGAGATTACTGTCAGACAGGTCTCAGTTGAAGATAGTGGTAGCCGCCATATGTGGCCTGTTGGCATCTTTGGTCAATCAGAATTTCATGAGGATCTACTTGGTCCCAATTGCATCGGTGTCCGTCGGGGGTGTTGTCCCGGCCAGGCCCCAAAGCCAGAAATTTGGCACGGTGAACTGCCGGGTATGGGGGTTACCTTCCGATGTTCGCACGATTAGCCCACGGCGTCTATTTGTTACCGGGTCCCGCGTTCAATTTAAGTCCGAGTTTAACTCACTATGGGTCCAAAAATAGCCACGTAGGGGTTCAGGCCCAAATGTGCCAATACATGTAAGTCCATATACGTGCTGGGTTTTATGCCATTAAACCAATGGCATCTTAAAGGAGATTAAACTAACACTAAATGTTTCCATGCTGTAATTTGATTCATAGTTTAGGTCTGAAAGCTAAATGGGATCTATGGTAAGTCCTTTACAGTTTTAAAAGAACCAACACAATGGTAGGCAAAGCTATGCCATGTGTTACTCCATTTGGAACCCCCAAAAAGTGTGAAAGGATGGCAGCTAAGTAGACCTACACATATATCAGCACCAAGGACAGACGCAAATGCTGATACAGTTTTAAAGCCTTGTAAAATCTTTGTAAAAGATTTGGTTCTTTCCTTCAAAGAAACCTGAAGTGTGGTGCTTCATATCTATAGGGGCTCTTGGAATATCAAAGAGAATATCTCTACAGCCATCAAGGACACTATCTAGATAAGGAGGAACCTTTGGAGTCTGATTGCATTCCATTCCCTAAGTTTTTTGCAGAAGTTAAGCCCAAATTTAAGGAGTCTGTGCCAGTTTTCAATTAGAGTCTAGATTCCTTCCATCTTTGGAATTCAAAACCCCGGAAATTGGATCCCTTAAGGGTTTGAAAGAGGTCTGGTATAGAATGGAAGTAGTGTAAGTAGGTGCTGTGACTTGCACATGGATTGACATGTGTGAGCTTGTTGAGGTACCCTGCAGCCCCTTTCCAAGGCTAATCTTCAGGGCTCATAAGACAACATAGTACAGGGCTCATAAGGTCTTGGACCGGAGTTTTCTTTTACGATTTCATATGTAGGCCGACAGCCTCAGGCTGAAGGGCTTTAATGCCGCCAAGAAAAGAAGGACGGAACATGAAATCATTCTGGCAAAAAATGGTTTAGTTGCTGCTTTCTGGTGTACTTCTTGGTATCGTCTGTTGTACCTTTATTTTGGGTAGAAACTGCAGTAAAATGTTGATTTTGGGTCCGAAAATGCTAATATTTTACACTTTTTTTATCAAAGCTGTTTGAAAAGAAACCATGATTTTGCTAGGTAATGGCTTATCTGCTGGAGAATTGTTGGTATATTACCATGCCCTGACCCGAACCCCGGTAAGATTCCAACTCCGACCCAGAACCTTAGGACAACAGACAATACATAAAACATGTACATATACAAGCAGAGGTTACGGTTCAGCATCGTTAAACTAATACGTGAAATTGTGTGTGCTTTCTACAGCGGAACGAAGCTGTGACCGAGGTTCCTGCATCTGTAGCTGTAGCGCCTGTACCTGGCGTCTCCCCGACGACCTTGTCACCTGTCCAACAGCTGACAGCTGCGGCCACCAAGGCGCGTGCTGAGCTGGAAGATGGCGGCGTACTTGGCAGTTATGTGGAGAAGGTGGGGAGATCTTGGGAACAAAACAAGCTAACTAATAAACTGTTTGTCTTCAGTTAAGGGCTGTTGAAACACAACAGTTTGACCCTCAAAAAAGTACCAAAAAAAGTAGCTTATGAGAATGCCCAGGTTTTAAAAACAGTGCCACACATACAAAGCTAGGTATAATAAAACTGTCTTGACTTGGCTGTCAAAACTCAACAGTTTCTTAAAATTCCAAAATCCATAAGAAGGTAAAGAAAAAAGTAAATTACCAGAATGCACTAGTTTTGAAAACAGTACCACACAAACATGTTCAAAGCTAGGTATAATAAAAGTTTAAGAGAGAATTTGAGCTTGCTTACGTTTACTTTCAGTCCTTTGACAAAAGATCTGGAAAACATTATCAAAGCTACTGCAGATATAGTTTTCCTGTCTGGAAAAAGGTTGTAAAATTACCAAGGTTTTTTTTTAATTTGATGTACATGTACCTGAAATAGATTTAAACTTCTTCATAACTGCCAAATATCTTACAGGAGGTTGCCAGTTTAACAGAGATGGTTCACCAGTTGAATGACACCTTGCAGGCATGTGCCAACAAATATTCGGTAGGACTGCTGTCTTTCTTTTTCTGTTCTTGCATAGTTTGCTCCTCTATTAAGCTACATAATTTTGATTATGATATCATATTGATTATTATCCCCTGATTCAGTCCTTTTTATTTTAGCAAATCTAATAAGTTTACAAAGCATTAAGTTTTGATGCTACACACTGTAGTTTACCTAGACAATACAATGCTAAAGGGTTTTCTTGCAATTGTTTAACATTTGAGGTTCCAGAAAAGAATACAATAACTTAACTTTCTTTATCCATTGTCTTCTTTCCTTATCAAGGTTGCGATAGCTGATATAAGGACTAACGTGAGCATGCTGACAAACAGAGTGTCTGTTCTGGAAGCGGGCGGAGTCAGCGTGACATCAGGGAATGTCACCCACTCACCGGTGGACCTCCTCCAGTTGAGAGCTGACATGGATAAGTTGGTAGGAGGGAGTCATCAATTTGTTACATACGGGGTATGGTAAAACCTCAGAGGTTTGAGCTAATTGGTTCGATTTTAGCAACAGTGCAATACATGTGAGACACAGGCAACTGTTGCTGGTGTTGTGACCCACTCACATAATATACCCGTTTTTACACTTGGGTGGAGTGAGGAAAGTCGTGTAAAGTTCCTTTTTCCCAAGGGCACAAGGTCAATGGCATTAGGGAATTCGAACCCGGGATCGCTGGGTTCTGGGCCGAAAACCCTGCCATTGCGCCACACAACCCCATATCAACCCCACATGGTTGATGTAGCCTTGTGTTTTTCTCTGTTGGTTTAAGAAGGTTTGGCTATTTTTCTGCAAGGTATATATTAGAAGGAGCTTTATCTATCACAGCATACACAATATTCTGTTGGTCAAAATAAAAAGAAGGACAACACCAGTTTTTTCTTCAATCCTAGCTGCAGGGTGTTGGAGGTGGCAACAGCACTGCTGGTCTTGGTGACAACAGCTTCAACACTCTGATGACACAGATTAGGAACATCACTGTGGCCATGGAGGCACTGAAGGCACAAGTGGCACAAGTAAGGCCATTGTGATAATGCTTTCATCACATTTGCGCTGAAGGGGGTGTAGTCCGGGCCGGGCCTGAAGCCACAAATTTGTCTCGGGGGAATGCCGGGTACCAGGGGTACCTCTCGGTGTTCACAGGATTAGCTGCGCCTATTTGTTTCCGGGTCCCGTGTTGATTTTAAGTCCAAGTTAAAGTCACCCGGGGCCCGGCCATGCCCAAAAATAGCCTGGTAGCTGCAGGGTGTCCCATGGGGCCAAGTAGAGGTCACGCCTGAAAGTGCAAAAAAAACAGCTGGTAAAATACCTGGCATTCGCATTTTTTATCTTAAGTTTGTTTTCAAACAAGAGAACTCATCTCATTAATCTATTTGTATGTGAGAAGGCCTTCTTTAATGAGGTACAAATCAAATTTGCATGTTATGTAAAAGAATGTCCTTCTATGGAGGTGGGATTTTTGTAAAATGTTAAATAATGTTTTGTCATGTTCTGCCTGTGTAGTTTTTTTTTTTGGCGATTATCGTTGGAGAGTGGCCCCACAAGGTCTACCATATACCCTTGTCTCGCCATGCAATCAGACTATGCTAATGCAGATCCATTTCAGAAACTGTCCAAACTATACACAGGCAGTCTGTTTGGGCAGGTATTGATTAAAATCTTACAGACTGTTTCAGACTTGTCTAACATATGTTACATTGGCGACTCTGGACCTAAATTGCTGGCTTAAGCAGACTTTATGTTCTTGATAAGAGCAAAACGCTACGTTCACAGAGCGATAAGAAACGCATTACCTCTCT
The DNA here is from genome assembly GCF_035083965.1 of Branchiostoma lanceolatum. NCBI lineage: Eukaryota > Metazoa > Chordata > Leptocardii > Amphioxiformes > Branchiostomatidae > Branchiostoma > Branchiostoma lanceolatum. The sequence goes on from NC_089732.1 coordinate 9,958,646, forward strand.
CTGGCCAAGCTAATCTGGTATAAGACAGGTCAAAAGCATTTGAAATTATGTTTGCCAACTTTAAAGGTTACGGTCAAAGAGGTAACTTTTTGTTGAAGATAGCGTATAATGTAGGGGTCACTAAGGCTTCGGTGTCAATTTAGGCCAACACGATCGGCAGTAGTGGTGGCTATGTGGATATTAGACCGGGCTTGTGTTCAGTATTGTGCCTAAGCTGCTTTTAGTATCAGGGAAGAGTTGAAGTTTGTCTGATGTATCTACATCTTAAGCTGCTTCCGAAGTTCAGAACTTCCTGTTAAAGTAGCTCAGTCTGTTTAGATCAAGTCTCCGTAATCACAAAATCAATGAAAATGATTTTCTTCAAGCAAACCTTTGCAAAATTTTGACACAAAAGGACCCAAGGACCTTTTGGGGGCTGAAGGTCAGAGACCTAGAGGTCATAGACCCAGAGGTCACAGACCTTAAGACCCTTTTATCCATATTTTGAAAGCAACCTTTTGACATGCCTTGTGATCCAAAGCTTCATTTTTTTGTGAGACCAAATCAGATGCCAGGAATGCTAAGAATGGCAGAGGTCCCCATTATCACAAAATCATTGAAAAATTATTCTTTGAGCAGACCTTTGCAAAATTTTGACACAGAAGGACTCAAGGACATTTGGGGTGCTGAAGGTCAGAGTTCTAGAGGTCACAGACCTTAACTTATCATAAGGCCTTTCTATCCATCTTTTGAAACCAACATCTTGGCATGCCTTATGATTCAAAGCTTTAGAATTTTTGTGAGACAAAAGCAGGTGCCAGGAATAACGTGTAAGGGAGGATGGAAAAGCACACAATGCAGTCCTTTTTGAGAAGAGTCCGTTTAGATTTCTCTCTCTTAAATTTTTTTAGCTAGAAGCTTCCCCGTCTAATTGGCATAAGGAAGTAGTACTAGTAATTAAAGCTGATATGACTGCTCGGTTTACATGTAGCTGTCACATGCAGAGTTTTCATAACCTACATAAAGCTCTTTGATAAAATATGTGTAAATGTTTGTGATGAATGCAAAGCTTTCCACGGCCCTTGATAGTCCACTGTCCCTCTCTGTTTTTAATTTGTCACCCAATTGATGCTACAGTATTACCATTATGACATATGTGATTGTCAATCTTGTATATATATTATATATTATATTCTATAAAACATGATTGAATGTCATTTGCTGCTACATTTTGTACAGTGTAGATACCAAGTACATTGATTGAATGTCAGTATATCATAATCATTATCTTTGCTGCATATCATTAGCTTAATGTGCCAAAGCAGGCTGTCATTGTTCTCCATTGTCTTGTCATTTGCAAGTTGTTGTACCCCCTCCCATGTGCAACCCTGTCAGTATATAAATCAGCCTAGGCATTAGAGGCAATGACCTACTATATGGATGTTCATTACTCTTGTCAAACTTCGAGTGAAGACAAATTGTTCCCAACATGCGGAAAGTTTGGAGTGTGCCCAAAAGTATGAAACGATTAGCCACCAACAAAAAATTGTCAGGGCCATGTGAAAATTTGCGAAACTTGTAATTAAGACGGATTGTTCCCAACATTTTCCACGTGAAAAAAACTTTGTAGTGTGCCCAAAGGCCAGTGTGAAACATTTTTTCTGTCCAAATCTATCTGAGAACTTTCACAGAAGAGCTTGCATTGCTCACGCTTTGTATAACCTACCAACGTAAAGATCAGGCCCTCAAGAAACAGGCACATATGGTCAAGTGAGGTTTCTCCCCTCAAAGGGGTGATTCATTCGAACATATCAGGATTGAATGTACAGAGGATAACTCAACAGATACTAGATTAGTGGGAAGGCTAGTACTAGGTCTGTCCCAAGATAAAATTGAGCGTGCATGTACCCTTATTGAGTCACATTGAGCTAACATGTATTGGATTACCCATGACATAAGGTTATGTAGGACTAGTGTAGTTTCTTGTAATTTCTGTTTCTGGGTAAGGAGAAAGAATGGTGGGCTTACATGAGGTCGGGTTCACCCAAGTTCAAGTAAAGAAAGTTGTTTGAGCGACAGCTCGACATCCTGGGGATTAGAGATAGTGAGGGACCAACATCAGAGTTGACCTCTCCTGTCACAAGAGCTTTCAGGGTTGCTGTTTTTGACGCCACACAGCAGATTGGGCTTGGAAACCAAGATATGTTTGAGTGTTTCCGCAAGGCTGAGAGCTTTTGTTTCAATCTTTTGAGTTGACCTTGATCATCTCACATACGGTGGCTGGACTGCGTGAACAACTTTTGAGGCTCTGACAAATTCCGAGGCTCTGGGAGACATGTATTATACAGGTGTGAAAGTTCTGAAGTGTATAGCTTGAAAGCCAGACAACAATCACATTTGAAAGAAAAGCTTAGTTTGTTTGACATTTTGATAGCATGTTTGTACTTTGAATTTTACCTTTCTGACAGGTAAACTTAATGTTTCTCCTCTATGGTTGGTCACATTCTTTGTGGGACGTTGTGGGATTTTAATGTTGTACAATTTTAAAACCCTTGTCCTGCTATGCCCGGCAATTGCCGGGTTGTACATTCTTGTTCTGTATGCTAGCCCAGACAATTGCTGGGTTGGGAATATTTCTACAATGCGCTAGTTGCACCCGCGCGGTTGTTGTACAGCGTGGTAACTAAAATTGAGCAATATCAAACGAGTACCCTTTCTTTCAAATTTTTCTGCGCACTTCAGCAGTGGGGGTATATTTTTGCTCTGGAACTCCAGCAGGACAAGGGTTAAAGCAGGCTTTGACACAGCAAACTGCTGACAAGGATCTTAGATAGCCTTTTTGATAACAACACAGCAGAATTTTATGACATGCCCTCAGTTTGCGATGGTACGACGCAAATTGAATGTGACCAGGCCCTTATAATCAAGCAATATTGAGTCATAGGACTTCAAAGCATCTGTCATATTGTCATAGGATGGACCAATATAATGGCCATTCCATCATTTTGACAAGCGAAATTGGCATGTTAAATATGAAAAAGATTCTAATTAAGTCTGATCACACCCAGGAGGTGAGCATGGGTTTACCAGATGACAGAAAAAAAATTGCAGCTGGGCAGAACTTTGTGGTACATGTAAAGCCATAATCAGGGTTTGACAAGTCCATCGGCCCGATTGCCCGGGGCACGTGAAAGTGCCGATCGGGTAAGTGCATGTCCTACCCTACTGACCTGATCAGTTTAGTGTGATTTTTCCATGGGTAGATGTGGGTAGATATTAAATCCACAAGCCGGACTTTGCTCTCAGCGGCTCACCCAACTGACCAGCCCTAGAAGCTTGTCAGATGCCTGTTAATAAAGCTAGTTAGTCCTGGCCTTCTAGATATTGGTTGATAATATGCAAGCGTCAGTAGCCATCCCCTGACAGTACCACTGAGAGATTTTTTTACCAAAAAAAAAGGATTTCCTTGCTGCAAATAAGAATGCAATGAAATACGTCATTCAGATTTGAGGCCATTGGAGAGTTGGTTTGGGCCAGTAGTTTTTAGATTTTTAAAACTTGTCCAACCCTGTTAAGATTATTATCAGCACATGCATCAATTTTTGTCTAAAGAAGAAGATGTGAAAGATCAAAAATGAAGAATCTATTATTTGGTACACTATACTCTGTGTGTTTTGTTTTGTTCACCCTGCCTGTCCACATAGATTTTATGATGAAGGCAGTTCTGCCAAACTTTGTTTTTATTTGTACCCTCCCATCAGTTTGGGGGGTTCCCAGTGGATGTCATCCATATGATCAAATTAATGTATGATATTTTTTTTAACAGTCCCAAGCGGATGACCTGAACGACCTGAACAGCAACCTCCTGAGTAACCGGACGGTCGCCTCCCTGCAGGGTATCCTGGCTAAGGCAGCCAATCAGTTCAAAAAGGAGAATGGTGTGAAGGGGGAGGAGTTTACACAGCTGGAGGAGGCTGTGCACAACCTGTGGGAGGTGAATATTATGGTCTATTGCAGAATATTATGGTCTGTCCACTTTGTAGATTATCATGGTCTATTACCAGGTAGCATGCATAGTCCAGTGGTTAGTGGCCTTGCCTCTGGAACAAGAAGCATTAAGTTTGATTCCAGCAGTGTCGCTCACCCGACTTGCATATAAAGGGTCGCAATCCTTAGGACGGGACTTCACTGTTCATTGTGCTTGTTGAAAAGAGCTAGGGGAATTTCCCAGTACAATGAACCTGTAAATACTGTACACAGTGTCTGTCTGCTCTGTAACGACCAGCTGAAAAATACCTCTTCATTGAGCTAAACTAGATCGATATCACTTTCATCCACCTGATACAAGGCCCAAGGTTAAGTAACATCTTTATGTAAAGTGAAAGCTTAATCTGAAATCATTACAACACCAAGTGTTACTTCAATACTATCAAGTGGAAATTAAGCTGCCCAAACGGGAGATGTGTGTTGACTTTATAAGTAACTTTTGTTATTGGTAGAATGCCACAATCGTTTAACCTTGGTTAAACTATTACATTGGTATATGTCAATCATTTAGCTAGGGAATTAAAATATTACTTGCAAGAGCATTACAGGATTTTGAATTATTTCACCTCAATTTACTTACTGTAGGATAGATCTTGTAGGGTCAGGTAGGACAAGTGATGAATTGTTGAAAGTTGTATGCTGTCATGACAAGTCTATTTGTTCACTGCCAGTGGAAGTAGAATCACTACATCTTCAGCACCTCGGACAAACCAACACTGTCAGTAATGGCATAGAAATTCATCACACTGAAGATGATAGATATACTGTTACTACCTCTGAATTTGTCATTTCTAAAGGCCCTAAATCACCCATACGTGCATAAATGTCTTGTCCTTCAGCCTTCAATGGTAGCCGTTTGGTCCTATATTTGTATGTGGTTGAGTAAGACAGCAGGAAGAATGTTAAATGTTGGCTGTTTTCTACAGTCTCTTTCAATTAACAACAAAATCATCCAAGGTCTTGTAATTGATTGGCTTGGCAAGGGTATGAAGGATTTTATTGCTAACTTTATGTGTTGAAATGGCCCAAATACATCACTGTGTGAAGGGATACAGTATGTAATCTAACGGTTCATGGTTTTTGTAGTGACCTCCATTCCATAAAATCATTACCCTGCAAAAAATGAGGTAACAGTTACTTTGTCTTGACTGTCTTGTTTTGAAAAAAATGGTCCCTATTGGACTTGCATGGAATGTGCAGGAATGTTCTAACCTTCAGTCCTCTATGGTAGCTGTAAAACAAATTTGTATTGTTTGTTGGGTTAGACAGCAGTGAGAAGGTTGAATGTTGGCTGTTTTCCACAGATTACGTCCCAACATAGCAACGACATGGTAGTGGTGAAGGCACAGGTGAACCAGCTGTTGGGAACAGTGCAGAACGTTCTGGACAACATGGACATGGAACTTCAGACCAACAGCAACTTCACAACAGGCAACAACACCCTGGATATTGGGACAGGTTAGTTCAGGAAATCTATTTTCGTTAAGAAGCTGTAAGCATTGGATGCTGTAAAAAGGGAAATGTTCGCAGAGATTTGATTTCACGGTAGGCAGAAAATGTTAGTGTTCACTGTGGTTTAAGTTTGTGGTTGAAACTGCCATACTATTCATCAGAAATGTTCACTGTGGTATTAAGTTTGCGGTGAAGAGATCACTGAAAATCACGAGCATAAAACTACCACAAACATTTTCTCTGTTACAGCATTCTCAATTTGCAGTATCCAGTACTTTGAGTACTACAATACTCGTAGATGAAGACAGCCATTTGTAAGATTAGCAGTCTTGTCTCAATATCAAACAAAATTTGTGACTTTTAAAGTTTTTATACCTGTCTGACCATGTTAGAGAATATCAAATACACAATCGTCTAACCTTCATCAACTAAATCATCATTGTTTTAAAGTGACTAAATTTGTGTCACATAGAAGCATATTGATGAAGCATATTTCGGAACTTAAAGAAATCTGCTTATGGTATGGTAAAGTATGGTGAGGTGGAAGAAGACATGAAGGCTTATAAAAATGGATGGCATTACATATTATTTATTCACAGATATAGATTTTGAAGATATTGAGACTGGAGTCGATGTAGAATGGCCGACAGTTGTAGAGCCGACAATGAATGCACAAACTGTAGACCTGACAGAATGCCAGAGAGAAAACCTAGAGGCAGTGGAAAGCAATCTGCTGGGGGTGTACATACCCCAATGTCTGGAGGATGGGAGGTACCAGCCTCTACAGTGCAACCCCAGTACCGGGTACTGCTGGTGTGTGGACCAGTACGGACAAGTGATTGAAGGCACCAATCTCGGCATGGGCATGTTGCCTAACTGTGAAGGTGAAACATTCAAAAACAAAACCTTTGGATTTCCACGTTTCTGTCATAAATATCCTACCTTGCAAATTTTACTGTTAAAACTGTCAAAGGTTTCCCACATTTCTATCCAATTATCTTGCCTTAAAAATTTCACTTTTTAAAACTTGTCAGAATTTCCCCACATTTCTGTCCAAATGTGCTACTGCAAAAATCTCACTTTTATCAAAACTGTCCAAATCTCACCTTCCTTTCTAAATTTGCATACTGAAAATATTTCACTGTGAATAAAATAATCTAAAAGCTTTCTGTCACAACAGTTCAGCTCCAATAACGCTCCAATAATCAAGTCTATACATCTTTTAATCAACAGTGCAGATCGTTAGTGCTCCTTTTGTTTGAAGTTGTTCAATTTGATGAGTCTTCTTTTAGTCAGCCGCTTTATCTAATGATGTCAAAACACAACAATCATTAATTACTGTGGAGAGTGTGACAAGATATATGACTTGATGACTCAACAATCAGAGCATGATATTCTGATGGATGTAGTCTACTACACATGGAAAATTAGCTGTGATTCAAACTCACCTCCATTTCTCGGTTCTGTGGGCATATGGCCTCCTTTTGTCCAGATGTATTGTTACCTGTCTTTCAGAATTTTTGTTTATGATTATCAGCCCTTTGTCAACACGTGAAGGGTCAAGGCCCTCAAAATTTATACCGATCTGTGTTTAGTTTTAAATGAGAAGTCGTCCAGCCTTTTATATACAATAATACTGTAGCCCTTCACATAGTGATGTATTTAGGCCATTTCAACACATAAAGCTAACAGTAAAATCATTCAATGCCTTGTGATTGTTATTGGCTTGGCAAGGATATGGATTATTTTACTGTTACTGTACATGTAACTTTACGTGTTGAAATGGCCCAAATACATCACTATGTGGAGGGCTACAGTATGTAATCTAACGGTTCATGGTTTTTGTACATGAAGTGATCTCCCTGCCAAAAAATGATTGCCTTTTTTATATCACAATCAAAAACAAAATTATTCAAAGCCTTGTAATTGTAATTAGCTTAGCAAGGGTATGGCTGATTTTATTGTTAACTTTATGTGTTTAAATGGCCCAAATACATCACTGTGTGAAGGGCTGCAGCACATGTATGTAATCTAACGGTCCATAGTTGTTGTAGTGAGTCCCTACCAAAAATTATAACACTGCAAAGAATACACAAGGTAACAGGTACTTTGTCTCATTTTTTTCCTATTGGACTACTAGTGCAGTTGTATCTGAATTTCTAACTGTTTCTAAGAACGACTGTTAGTATCAGTTCCTTGAGTAAACTTACTGTAACCTTAGATATCTTATTACCTGGAATTTCATTGATGCAAAGAATACAGATTTTCTTCCTGATCAGTTTCTGCCCACTGAGGGTTTAATACACCATACTTGCCTGATTTATCCCCCTACTACGAAATTAAGTTTCCTTGAATATATCATTTATAGACAATCTTACTGTATGATTAAGGAAGGGAAGGGGAGTGCAAGTGCAGTTTTAATATCCTTCGACATCTGTTCCAAAAATTAAGAAAAAGGTGCAACATGGCACATGATATAAGAATGACCCAATGACATAAAGGGGCAAAAGGTAATGTTATCAGAAATGGCTGGTTGGCTGACATTATTGGCTGACATTTTGTGGAAGCGTGTTATGACTAAGTTTTAGCACATTGCTTACCAGCAGACATCCACAAATTGATGCCAGACTGCCCCTGTAAAGTTTAAAAGGGCAGGGTTTGCAATAACCATATGGGCAATAAAGCTCGTGGTTGTATTAGCCAATAAATAGTACCGCAGTGGAATAACTAATCAGTTTTCTTAGCACTTTGTTGTAGGAAAAAAATGATAAAGTTTACTCTTGTGTTGAAGTAGCCAAGTGTTATTAAAGAAAGTTGAAGATCTTGAAACAACTTGTACGTTTGAAAATTGGTGCTTGAGGATAAGCAGGAAAGACGCCTGCAATGTCCCCAAGAGTCCACAATGCCTTACGTTATATCATAGATGACGCAGGTGACCTAAATTCCAGTTACACAAGCAGTCGTTCCCACGCAAAATCCTTGTATGTAATATTCATTTCTGGAGATCAAATGTTGTGCATTAAAAGCTTGAAATTTCTTTAGAAGCATAACAACCCTTTAATCATGCACTCTATATTAAAAGCTTCTCTATTGAGCGGAAAATGCAGCAATTTGCCAAATTAGTCCCTGTTGGATTGGCCAATTAATTAATTTGTCCTGTTGATTGACTTTTGGCAGACTAAATACTTCATCGCTGTCTTCTTTGTCGGTGTTAAATAGGAATCTTTGAAGATTATCAGCATGATGTTAGATGTCACCTAATTGTGAGGCACGCTCATTTCAGTTCATAGCGGGAGATACATATAGAGTGCATATTCTGGAAATCCGTTTCTCAAAAAGAAAATAATTACTCATGTATGAATAATTCAACTGCTCTTGTAAGTGAGTGGAGATGCCACTTCGGTGAGTCAATTAGCTCGACACTCATTATTCAAGATAAGTTTTGTCAAACTTGATTCTTTGATCTAAATGCTACAAATAAAGGTCCACTTACTCTCTGTATAATGTATGATTAATCTCCGTTAATCAGAGATATTCCCAAGGGCTGGAACATATTGTAGATTCATGTATAAACAAATGACTGATTTGACAAAGTGAAGAAAGAAGTTATTTGAACAGAGTAATGAAGTACAACAAAGGAAAATCTAGTGGTAAAACTTTTCACAAAAACTCCATATCTCTATGTATATAGATTGCTTTGTTTTTCTTCAGTCAAACAGCTACTTGTACGTTGAGAGAGAATGTTCAATGCGCTTCATAGAACAACACAGGCTTGAAAAGGACTTTTTTCAAGGATACTTTCTACATCTATAAAAGATGGCTCAGAAAAGTTGTGACAACAGCAGCCATTGATGAATTTGTGCTGTAGACTTCCAAGGACATGCCAATGTTTTTATGCACCTGGAGGATCTGATATGATGTCAAATCGTTGATACTAGTCTATGCTTCTTTCAGCTGTCATCTAAAATGGCAAACCAAGAGATCTCAGATCCTTTGACCTGTTAGTCAATACAAAGGGAGCGACCTTGATAATCAATACAAATACAAGTACACTGTTGAGGGCTATGGAAAATTTATAAAGGCCAACTTGTTCCACTGTCTTCTGACTGAGCTCTTCAACTTACCACCTTACTCTTATTAAGACTCAACAAGTTCATGTTGGGGCTCTCCCAGCATAATCCTTGCACCGCTACATTTTAACAATCAGCGTAATACAGAATGTATGACTTGTGTAAATGTGAATGAAAGGCTCTGGTGTTATTGCCTTTGGGGATGTTGAGGATTGTTGAGACTGAAGTCATGATAAGAGACTTTATCTCCAAGCAGATGTTGCTAGGCAAATTCGTTACGTTTTTCTAATCTTCAATCAGATCTATACATGTCATGTAGGTGGCAAGGCAGTATCAAAAGGGCCAACGAGTTAATCCAAAGCCACCTGGCTGCATGTTTTTGTGCCAAATCTCCTCTTACGTTGAGCCCGTTGTTTGTCACAGAAGGCAGCTACTGTAGGAAAAGTAACGATGTTGCCTCCCGACATCTGCTTGGAGATTACAAAGATTGTCATGTTTGGAAAAGAACAGCATAATATGTATTTTGTAAGACTTTGTGGTGTACTTCTGTCCTCAGGCTGGCTAAAATTTACTTCCAGAAGTTTTATCCAGTTATAGAGTTTGAATTGTCTTTATATATTGTTTACCTGTATGTCTAAGCTTCATAAACGTTCTGTCCTATAGATTACAGTGCCGAGGTTGTGACATCCCCTTCAGTGTCCATCCAATCGCTGCTCAGCTCCACCAAGGCTATCCTGGATGGGCTGGAGTCCACCAAACCAGCGCAGGCCAACAAAACGGACGTGGCTGAGATCTTGCTGAACGGTACTCTCGCCACCCACGTCAATGGCTCGTCCCTCAATGTCACTGTGTCCTTCAATGTCACCGAACTAGACATCACGTTGCATGATGGGAATGGCACAAACTCAACAGCTATCATGAGTGTGGATGGTGAATTGCATGATGGGAATGAAACATTGCATGCTGGGAATGGAACTTTAAATGAAACAGAGGCTGTTGGGAATGTTACAGGTACTAATATGTGTTTCATTTTGTTCACGTTCTTAATATATAAGAAAATGTTTGTCTTTAACTTTCATTAACATTCATTCTTTGATTTTCTTTTTTTAAAGCTTATAATAATTTTATTCATTCAGACCTTCAGGGCTGTAACATCTACAACATAATTCCACCTGAGGGTACATAATTCCGCCACCCTAAAAAGATACGTCCAAACAGATCTCCAACCCAACGTCCTACTTTATAATGCACTCCTGTGCATACCTGGGAGTTGCTGCACTAGAGATCTGTCAAACACACTGTTTTTCAAAGTGGCGTATTTATGTAAACCGGTGGATTGATATTAATGGGAGTTATATCCCTTGTACATGTCATGTTTATATTCAAGATACTGCACAAAAGTAGAATAATCATCATGTACGATCCTAACCACTTGCTGGCTACCAATGTGACCTAATTATAAAAGATTGACTCTAAACAGGAGAGTCGATGTTCACCTAATTAATTCTTTCCCCAGCGTGGAGTAGGGACCGCAATAATCATGCTTATGGATTTTCGCTCAGACAAAATTGTTCTATAAATGCCCTATTTTGTGATCTGTACAGATTTGACCTACATCTAACTGATACTTATTTTCCTTAATTGTGCATTTTAGCCTTATTAGGTCTATAGTACGTTTATTCCTTAATCATGACCCATTGGTAGTTTCCAAGTAACTTTGAGACTCATTTCATTGCAGGGGACCAGGAATTGAGTGCATTCAGGGCCACATAATGATATACCATTAGCCTGTATCGGTACTGTACATCAAGAAAAAGTACTGCACTGGAGATATTGATCAAACAATTGATTTTTTTCTTCTTTTCTTTGGAAAGATATTGGTTTGTTATTACATTTTTGTAACTTACTTAACTACAAATCTATGCAGTTTCAAAGTAGTATGATTGGTTCATTGGCTACTACTTACCCAGTCTGACCCAGAATTAGAAGTTGATTGAAGGTCAATCAGGGCATGTACTAGTATCTGACCTTCAACTCTTATATTTTTTCAAGTTCAAAGGTCACATTCAGGGCCATTCAGTTAACAAATTTTCAGTAGTCATGTAGTAGTGTGTTTTTTTTTACCCTGCTTCCCTCTTTCGTATTGTTAAGCATTTCAGAATAATATTGAAATTAACCCACCCACCTGAGAAAAAAGAGGAACAACCCTTAGGCAAGCTTAAGCTTTCCCATTCTTGGGTAATCTTCTTGTGACCAACGTCATGAGATACATTTGAGTTTTAACTGTTAAGATGAAGCAAATTCTGAATGAGTCAAAAACTTTGTTATTTAGTACCGCGAGACTTGTTTCATTAATCTGTAGATGTTACGAGTGATATACACAATATATATGTAACAGTTAATCATAAGTCATCATGTATTGTATGACAGTTTCTGTATTCATGTAGTCTTGTTTTCCCCATTAGAGCCTACCGTAGTGACGGAAGTGACAACTGAGTGGCCACATCTCCCCCCTATAAACGGATACGAAACACCACATGGTACAACCCTTTTTTAAAATAATTTCATGCAAACTTGACTTAGAGTTAACTCTCTAGACTACTTATAAAAATCACTTGGACATTCTCACTCTGTTTTTGCAGTAGAATTATTTTGTGACATTGTTAATTTTTCAACAGTTTCCTCAAATAACTAATTAAATGAATGATATTCTGACATTTTGCACTTGACATATCACCAGCAACTGCCAGATTTGCAATGACTTTTTGCCAGCATGCCTGTATGTAGAGATGTTGACTGCTGCCTCATTGGACAGATGTACAAATTTATACTCCATGACTTTCGTTTTGAGCAGTGATTCTTAGGCAAAATTTAACATCTACGAACATAATTCCACCAGGGTACATAATTCCCCCAGCCTGAAAAGATATGACCAACAGATCTCCAACCCAACGTCCCCCAGTATAATGCACTCCTGTATATCTAAACTGTGCATACCTCAGGGTGCTACACTAGAGATCTCTAAAACACACTGTTTTTCAAAGTGGCAGATTTAGGTAACCCGGGAGATTAATATTGAATGGAGGTTACGGGAAGAACATGACATGTGATGATGAACTGTCAAGTTGAACTTTTCTTGCCTTTTTTAACACACAGCTTTAGAGATAGGATTCTTTCGTTGGGATGTCAACGGGGACGGGCACGTAAATTATGAAGACATGGCCGACTTCTTGGGTCCTAAACTGCCGCGCAGGGAAGATCTGATGGCCTTCGACGCTAATGGAAACGGACAGCTTGAGCTCCCAGAATTCTACAGGGCTTTCGGCTTCCATGAAGAGGTAAGAGATAGGATTTGTGTTTTACCCTGTTCCCGCTGCGTACTCATCCATGCAGCCTTGTTTGTATTGGTTACAGCTGATGTCAATAGGAAGGGGGTTAAAGTACTTAATAGAGCGTTCATGTATATTTCAGCCCAAAGAGTATGTAAGATGTTGATGATCATCTGAGTTGACAGGAGGAATACCTGTATTGCTCCAGTGGGTATTGAAGATGAACGTTGCGACATATTGGGTAGAATGGAGAAAACACACTGCTTTCCCCTCCTTCAGGTCAAAAAAACCTGTCCTGTCTTTCATAACGTGTTTGGGAAACTGATACATTTGTAACGTATCAGTCCACTGCCTGTGCAGCGGATTTTAATGTGTGTTTGGAGACATATTAAAAAGGTTACGGTATTCTGTATAGTGACTTTGAAGTACACAAGGCCATGTTTTTACCCATTTGACTTTCCTTTCCTTCGGATGAGAAATGATATTTTCATTCTGTGATTGTGGTTTATTAAGTTGCATACAGACCTACAGGAAAAGTGTCAACCGTTCTCAAAAAACAGGTTGAAGTATTTTCTTATTAATCATCATCATTTGGCCCGTGTATGGGCAATAATTACGCCAAATACAAACACTAACACAGAAAGATGGATTTGAACAATCATCTCTCGGGTATGGCTTAATCAATAGCATTGTACTCATTCAAAAGCTAAATATACTGTCCCTCTCACGGATATTCCGTTTGTCACGATCATATGTTCATGGTTTTTTATAATTAGCATTACCGTATATGTCTTATCATTAAAAACATGATTTGCACAATTGAAATATCATGCAAAATGTAAAAGTATAGCTGTAAAGACAACAAAACACGCAAAGCATAAAAAGATTTGTTTCTTATCTATGGAATTCGTTGAGCACTCTGTTAGATTTGAGGTTGCAGAGAGTAAGTGGCAAGAGCACCACCCTACTGGAATGGGGGTATTTAGCAGTACAATTGAATGTGACCTTTAGCCTCCTTGGTGGAAGTGACTCCAAACAAAGTCATCACAGAGTACGCCAGTCAAGTCATCTGAGACACGTATACACAAACCCTTTAACTTTTAAGGCTCCCTAGATATGGAGTACTTAGTCTACTTCTTTCTTTGGATGAAGAATAATCCACAGAAAATGAGAAGGAAAGACCCTATCGCCATATCGAAGGCTTAACCCAGCTCTAAACGGTGGAAAGGATTTCCCTCCTGGGACGCTGAATCCTGAACTGATGGGAAACTGAATAACTGCCCTTCTTATCTCATGTCATATCACAGTTTAACTGGCCCATTGCTGCTGCTGCTGAAAGTAGGGTACGCTCTTGTACTGCCATGAAGCTCAGATATGATCCCTTTGGGGGAGGGGGGATGTACTTTATGGCCCATGTTCCAGGAGAGACACTCATCGAGTATATCAGGCCACAGCCCTCGCACCGATTGATTTCTAAGGCTCCCTGAATTTGCTAATAACTCACGAAGCAGGTAGAGGGAATAAAAATGAACATAAAACTGTCATTCTATGGTATGGTTTCACTGTACTGTGCAGAAACTTTTGATACATGAATAAGTGGCCGTAGAACAAAATTCTAACATGCACAACAGAGGTAAAGATATTTCAATTAAAACATAAACAACAAAGAATCCAAGGATTCAACAATTTTTTTAGGTTGAGACATGTAATACTGTGTTACGAATCTTTCTTCTTTTTCAAATGAGAATTAATGATTTCAGCCAATCTGAGAACTAAGAAATCAAATTGGTGTGGTCTTATATAAAACATGGTACATGAACATCGTGACAAGAGGCAAGTCTACTTCTGTTGGACGTCAGGAAGACTGAAAATTGGCTAAATCCTTCTGCACTATGGTTTCACTGTAGTGTGCAGAAACTTTTGATGCATGAATAAGCATATAGAACAAAATTCTAACATGCATAATAGCTCAGAGTAAAAGATATTTCATCAATAAAAACTTAAAAAACTAAGAATGCAATGTTTCAAACATTTTTTTTTTTGAGGTTGATATGTGTGAAGAATATTTTTTTTCAAATCAGAAAAAAGTTATTTAGACCAATCTGAGAATTAAGAAATCAAATTGGTGTGGCCCTATATAAAACATGGTACATTGGGACATTAGGCAAGGTTCCTTTTGGTCATCGGGAAGGCTGAAAATTGACTAAATCATCTCTCACGAGCCCAATTATCTGCATGTAATTGCCATAGATTTCAGCGGTTGGATAATCTAACTTTCTTTATGCATAACCTATGGGGTTTCATTTTCACGATGAGACGGCTTACGAAACCATCCCAATTAGACAGTTCTTTGGCGGCTAGAATTAGGGCAAGACTTGATCTCAAAGTATGTCTGACAGACTCATAATGCTCGTTGTAGGATCACAAACTAAATGTAGTGGTCTTTTTGTGATACTCATGCATGTGCAAGGCTCGAAATATTGGTTGCAATTTGTGCACCCAAAATTGGAGCTGTGCACCTAATTTTTGACGGTAGTCAATGTAGGTCCGTCTGAGTCGCCTGACTCTGGAGTGACCATAAGTTGGTGTCCAGAGCAAGAGTTAACTTATAAGCTCATCTTTGTTTCTGTAGCAATGCCCTGAAAACCTTCTCTCTGGCTCATATGGTTGATGATACGGTAATGTTCCATACAATTCCGCTTTAGTCGGGTGGTGTTTCCAGAATTTGTTGAGCATAGCTCGTAGTATGTGGGTGTACATACATGTACAGTGTACCTGTTCCCAAAAATGACTTTTGAGCCTTGCATGATGTGACTTGCAAAATTCATCTGTCTTGTTACATGAAAGATTCTCTTAGATACTTTTTATTTGTAGGTTCTGTCTGCCTGCTTGGAGATTCTACAACATGAAAATGGTACAACGACCTATGATAAATGAGTCTGCCACATGATTGATGCTGCTAATGGTTTGTTTGAAAACGGGACCCTTATAACCCCCAAAAGTTCATGAATAAGTAAGAAAACCTCACTCTAATCCCTTTGCAGTAGATTGCTAGACTAGCAATCTATTGCAAAGGGATTTGTATTTAATGTAGTAATACCTCATCCATATAGTCATGAATGTTGCAAAACATTGTCTTCAGTGGGTCACTGGGCCACTTTGTG
This sequence comes from Branchiostoma lanceolatum, assembly GCF_035083965.1. Classification (NCBI taxonomy): domain Eukaryota; kingdom Metazoa; phylum Chordata; class Leptocardii; order Amphioxiformes; family Branchiostomatidae; genus Branchiostoma; species Branchiostoma lanceolatum. The sequence goes on from NC_089732.1 coordinate 9,974,687, forward strand.
TGACTCAAGACAAAACAGCATGATAAGAACTTATAAGAAAGGTTGAGATATTGACATGGGTGTAGAAATAAGACAGGCCAATCGATCAATCAATGGTTTATCAATGAAAACAAGAAACTTGCAGACAGAGCTAGAGGCTGAATTACATCTCAGGCAAAGCACCACCTCATTATCATAGTCGATTTTAAATCCTTTTAAATCCATTACACAATGTTATTAAGAACTAAATTAAAATATTTGTCAAAGTACGTAGTCTAAAATGTGGTCACACATTTTTTTAGAGTACGGTTCTTGGTGGCAAATGTGCTAAATGTTGGCTCATGGGTGCACCAAATCCATAGTGTGTGTCACACATTAAAACTAAGAAAGTAGGCCAATTGTATGGAACTGTCACAGGGCAATCAGACGTCTTTGGTTTCATGTTGGTAGTAATGATTGATCACGATGTCAAATTACTCAGACATAGATGTAGCTTTGTCTGATATACATAGATCTCCAAGCAGTCCCAACAGATTAAGCGAGTACAGGGCCTCGGCCATTGTGTGATGTATGGTTACCATTAATTGGAAGATAAGTTGGGCACTACTACCATTGATTGCTATGATAACAGAATAACAGCATGGTAATTGCAACCAATTTATTTCTGTCAGTGTCGAATTCTGAATCAATATTAGGAAGGTCTATAGTGAACAATTCTTAGGGAGTGGCATCTTTAAAAGACAGAAGATTAGTCAATAGATAGGGCTATGATGGGGATACATTAGTTCTTCACCTTGTAGTGCGGCCTAGTGGCACATAGATCAACACGTGTCCTTGCTGTTTTAGTGGTAGGGTATATTTTCACAGGGAGGGATAGCTAGCCCTTCCCCTTTAACGTGCTTGAGGCACCTCCTCAACCACTAAATAGATTGGTGTCACCTTACATCACTGGTGAAGCTAACTTTTGATTTGATGAGATAAGAAGAAAAGTTATAAGTTTATGAGAAGCAGTTTGAATAATTCATTTGATGAAAGCTGTCGTGTTATGCTGTCGTGTTACGCTTAAGGAAAGTTGTACCAGCTATACAGATACAGATACATTTGAACTGCGATGGGTTTGAATTATGACAGCATCATATCATGTGATCTTGATTGAGAGCTGTCATTCCTTCTCTTCCAGCCGATGCACATTCCCACGGAGGAAGAGGAGATGGCTGAGAACTCTGACGAGAACCTCCCTCCTGTCCTGGCAGGTAAACGAGCGAGTACTGATGGTGGTAGGTGTTCCTGGGGACTCCTCACTCCTCTCTTTAACCTTCTCCCTGCTGCCTAACTCTGTAACTAATAGGGAAGTGAAGTGCCAAATGGCTACTTTAGTGTGCTAAAGGTTAAATGACTTTCTCAGTTTGTTACATAGTTGTGTCAAAAAACCAAAAAACTAAGTAAATTAAACTTAAATCTCTGCTTCAGTAGATTTGACTGGCACAAAAATATTGATAGCAAAAAGAAATATATAAAAGGTAATGTCAAATTAAGGGATCTTACAAATAGCCAAGCTGAAAAAGTGCTCCAAGATTTATGCACAGCCTTCCTCCTCTTATGCTGCATCTTTCAGTAACTTTTCTATCACATTGTCATCATTGCTATTCATGATAACATGCTGGCTGCTGTTCTGTTGGAGACTGCTAGGTGGTGCTGTTGTCTGATCCCATCTGTTCTACCTTATCCACACCAGGCGAGACCAAGTGTATGCAGGCCAGACTGGAGGCCCAGGCGAAGGCTCTGATTGGCCAGTACGTGCCCCAGTGTACGGAGGACGGGAGGTACCGCCCGCTGCAGTGCCACGCCAGCACCGGGTACTGCTGGTGCGTGGACGAACTGGGAACAACGATAGAAGGGACCAAGGCGGGGAGAGGGATGATACCCCACTGTGATGAGTCTTTTGGTAAATATGGCCAGTGTTTATTCAGGTTATCAGTTTGTAGTAGGATCTACTATTCTGTGTGTATTTAACATTTTGTAAAGAAAGAATGACTTTATTAATTTTGAGAATTCACTTCATCACACCATTCAGCATAAACAACCTCACATACATACTCTTTAGTCTGAAGTGCTTTGGTTGAAGCGATGCTATTTTCCACTTGTTTAAAGTAGAGTAGGGTTTTCTGGTTGTTTCAAGTACTCACATTGTGCTAATCAATCAATCAATCAATCAGTCAACCAACCAACTAACCAGTCAATCAATGAATTCTTCTCTTCAGGAGAGCCCCTGCTAGGGGTTTTCTAGTTTTTTTTCAAGTGCTAACATTGTATCAATCAATCAATCAATCAATCAATCAATCAACCAACCAACCAATCAACAATTCCTCCCTACAGGAGAGCCCCTGCCCATCCCAGTGGAGGCTGATGGAGATGCCGACAGTGAGGGAGACATCAACAGCCTCTCTAACCTGCTCAAGGACTTCAAGCGGAGCCAACCAGATCCCACTAACTAGGGCTGCCCCCTCCTCCTTCCCAACAACCAGATCTAAATATGTGTATAGTCATTTAATCAGATAAGATATTCTGGACTTGAATGAAAAAAAACTAAAAGCTCTAGTTGTAGCAAAGCAGTATTTTTCAACAGACAGAAATGTGAATCTAAATCTAAGTTGATATACCTGCAGCATCATAAATATTTTAAAGGTGGCAACTGAAATGATAGTGGTAGCACCAGGTTCAAACATAGAGAACTAATATGTGTTTGGGGCATCAAATTCAGTTGAAATGTAAACTATGCATATCTTGAAAGACCAGTAATTTTACCAGTGTGTGTTTTAGATATCATGCTAATGGTTGTTTGTCTTACCTTAAAGTAAGTGTAACCAGGATAACCGTATTAGACATCCCTGTCCTGTAGTTTATTAGATGTAGATTATTATTGCTTGTGAAGGACAGACCAGGAAAGACAAAAGAAATGGTTTAGAAATATAATAATGCCACACCTTTTTGTTTCGTTTGTTCTCAGACATTATTTTTCAAGATCCGAGAACCAACAAATAAAATTGGTGTGGCCGATGGAATGTGCAGAAGCAAGTTGACAGAAGAAAGATACATTGATTATGATAAGGACCAAGAACATTATATGATATTTCTTATATTTAGGGTAAACTGTTAATCAACACATTTTCACACAAAAACACTTCCTCTGTGAATGAACATTGGTAGATGCCAACTCTGTCTAGTTTCAACATGATATGAGAGCTTTTGGGGCAGTGTTACATGGTGAAATCAGAGTTTTCCCTAGCCATTTTTCTGTCATCTCAGTAAAACTATGCTGACCTCCTGGCTTATTTGTATCCACCAGTAGTTTTAATCTGTTTCATATTAGACTCACTAGTATGACAGAATGGTTATAATTTTTTGTCAATCATATAATGGATGCTGGGCAACACCGTGATTAGAATTAGTGATAGACCGCAAAGCATTGTGTGTAATACAAACCCCGCTGTATCATGGTGTCAAGACATGTAGAAAGTAGAAGCCAGTATTCTAAGCACTTTGTTAGTTCTTACTTAGCTCTGTTTCCTGTGATGTGTATCAACTGTATAACTTCAACAGTTCCTAAACATGGTGGTGTTATGTTTCTGTTAGAAATTGTGATGATTTAAGATAGAAGTCATTTGATTTTCTTGAAGCAGGGCTGTGATCGCCTCGGAAGCTATTAATGGTACTTATTAATTGTCTGTTGTTGTCAACACTGTATCTCTGTTTTGTAGGCATACATTTATGTTCAATAGCATCTGACTTGCACTGGTAAATAGACACAGTAGAGGTAGTTTGTCTTTTATGGTACATTCTCTGTAATGACATGTAAAAACTATGCTGCAGAAGGCAGTTTGCAGGTTCTGCCTAGAACTGATGAAATTTTGCAACATATTCTAGGACTGTGACAAACCATACACATATTAATGGTCAATACTCAATACCATGAACAAGACTTACATGTGTAGTGATTGACATGATAGTAAAGTTGATCAGGAAAATGTCAAAGTGCACCATACTATTCACACATGGTACTGTCTAATGAATGGTTTTTATTTCTAAGATTAATATTTCTGCTTGGTGCTGTCAATGACATTGGTGTTATGGATGGAAGATAGGAAGCTTTTTATTTGAAAAGGCAAAGATTGTTTGCTTGTTCCATTCTCATCCCTTCTTTGAAAAATGATCTCAGTTTAGGGTTTACCTAGATGTTGATTTAGTAACAAAAGATACGAATGAAGAGTATAGCAAACCTGTATTCAAACTTTTAATGACAACCCTACAAAGCATGCCAATAGAAACTTATTGTGGTTATACTATGTAGTCTGCAGAACAATGGGTGTCATGAAGACCGCATATTTTTAATTTTGTTTAGTGGAAGTGGAATTTGCACAAATCATTACACCGGAAAAGATGGCTTATGATGTATTCTTGCTGCGTGATTATGAGGTATCATAAATGTTCCTTCCCTTCCCTCAAAGTAGTATTTTGATTTATACATTTAACATGCATTTGTAGGGATATTATGCATCATCACTTGCAACCCATAGTTCTTTTCTCTCTCAGTATAGCTGCATTTCTTGTGTTAAAAAGTTTGTGATTAACTTTCAAGTGTAAATATCCCTCCGGGCAAGCTTACTAGTAAACATTTGATTGTAAATATGCTTTGGAGTGGAAGCCTGTACCTTTGTAAGTAAACCTAAAAGTAGACAATCAGCAAAGTTGCGAGTAGATGCCAGAAAAAGTGTGAATAAAAGGGTTAAAAAAAGCGTTGTCTTCTGTTTTTTCTGATTGATTATTTCTTTACCTGTGTTTAAGTTTTACTATGGATAAGTTGGCCTTAAGCTTGCTGACAAACACAGTAATTCCAAAGGTTCAATCTGAGAACTTTGATCATAACTTTGATCAATAGCTTGTACGTCACTTTCTTATTTGCATGATGATTTTTTGGTAGAAAATCAGATGTGGAAAACTCTTTTTGTGTTCTTGCTTTCTGATAAAACTGTTTATGTTACTGTCAGGAAAGTTATTTAGTTTTTTTAACAGTATTTCAAAATTGGCTCGAGGAAAACATTAGGATGTATCGTAGACTTATACAGGTCTTTTTACCATACCTTAGTAAGAGATTGTTCGTATATTCATAGATATGTATGTTATGTGTACAGCATACTTATGTAACGTTATAGATTTGGCGGGGGGGGGGGGGGCCCAACACTTAACGACAGTCAGTAAATTTCTAGCGAGGTCCAATCAAATGGCTGTTAGCAGGTCACCGAACGTCGCCAGAGCCGGTCCTTTCAAATGCAAAGTAGCCAATTAACGCCAATCTACTGGCACGCGAGGGACAAGAATGAATATTTCACACCCATTGTCCGTCGATTACTGGTTCATTGTTAATAGCGGCAATACATTACGAAGTAACTTTACGTGGGACTTGCAGCACATGACTTTTAATCCTGTTTATGTAGAGCAGAACTACGCACTGAACAAGTTTTAAACATCGACAAGACCTGACTACACAACGCCTTATATTTGATAATGCAGTATAGCCATAACGCCACGCTTCGGAGAGAGCATTTTGGTATCTTTAGCATGGTTAAAGTTCTAAGCTGTAGCACTTCGTATCATGCATTTTCTTTAAATTTCATGTACGGAAATAATGCTCGGTGATAGACAATGTGACATACAAAACTTTACATTTATTGTCATCAGAAAATACAGGGAAGTAATGTCGCTATCGTGTTTGGCTGACCATAGTCTGCGCATGTATAGATTCAACAAAGGTAAGTATACAATGTCGAAGGAAAAACAAAACTAGATGCATATGTAATACTTAACGATGATAAACAAAAGCGGGTTTATCGGCTCTTTTGAATGCCTGCGGCTGGCTCATCCCAAAATGCCGTGTCAAATTAATTAGGCAAGGTCATACGTACGACTGAACAAAATTCGCGATCTAATTCATACAACCTCAAAGCCGACTTGTTCTTAATGTAACATGAACTACGCACAATATTTGCCATGCTTTTTACATTTTACAATTTCTACGTATGTGTTAGTCTTGAGCGTCCAAATAACATCCACATTTCACACTTCTTCAATTCCAACTATGTTCTGTGACCTTTGTCGGTAAAGATATGAAAGAAGGGTTTACTGTAGTTTTCAGTCATTGATCACTTGTGTCCATCTTTAGGGCAAGCCCAGGTCACTTCCTCGTCACAGTTTTTGCATGTTGTAGTGGCTTCTGTAGCTTTTCCGTTGACACAAACATAGTTTGAGGTTCCGCAGTTGGCACACTTTACGCGCTTGAACTTGCTGTGATGTTCTCCTGGCAGGACAATCCGTTTGTGGGTCTGTTTGATCTTTTTTCGATGTTTTGTTTGCTGGTCTGGTTGTCTGGCGATGATTCTGTTGGCTGGTTGGGTGTCAGGGTCCTGTGTGCTGCTTGTAGGACGCCGCGCAGCAGTGTTTGCCTGCTGAATTGTGCGAACAAGCCTAGCCTGTACGACTCTCTCATCCCGGGTGAGTGGCTTTTGTACTGATTGAACTGTCTGGAGCTGTTTAACAAAGTTCTTCATTAAGATTGTAGTCTGCGCTGCTTGGTAGCTAGTCATTCCCTCCCATTGCATATCGCGCAAGGTTGCTTCCACTTGCAGACGAGCATTATCTAGGTCTTCACAGATGTCCGAACTTTCAGGTGTGGGAACTTGTGACTCTGTCGTCTCGTCTGTATTGTCAGTACTGGATCCACAGTTTGGAACTAAAAAACTAGTTGGGTTTCTAGCGTCCGGGGGAGCTATGTTTGCAAGCAGGTGGGGTTTGAACTTATGTACATACAGGCGGCATGCGCAGATGTGTTTGCAGATGATGGCATTGTTGAAGTTGTCGCTGCAGTCACAGATCATTGTTGTTAAGCAAACATTGTACCGTACCCCCTTTTTGCTACTGCTTTTGATTTTGAACAGAAGCAGAGCCTCGCTTTGTAGCCGGAGTACAGAGCTGTCCTTGCTGTGTGCCTGCATGTACATCTCTGCCCTGCTCTGTCTGTTCCTCTCCGCTACCGTGGCCCGAGCGCTATGGAGTCCCATATCTACTTCCTTCTGTTTCTCCATGTAGAAACCCACTGAACTTTGCCCTCCATGGAAAGTGCCATCGTCCGGATTTCCGATCAGAGCGTCCATAAGAACATCTAAGCGATGGTTGGCCCTACCATTGAGTGTTGTATACTTGATTAACTCCCAGTGACGCTCTACAAGGTTCGTGGTGTCAGTATCTCCGTGGGGGAACATGCGGCCAGCACAGACCCACATGCTACGCCATTCGTCGCAGTCCCACCCACGCATGTACTTAGTGACCTGTTGCGCGTTCTCAAATTCGGAGTAGAACTGCTCCAGGTTTTCCTCAAAGCCCTGCCACGTCGGGTGCATCATAAGTCCGCATAGTTTTTCGTACACATCTGCTGCCATCTGTCCTTCCAACTTTGGCAACAAGTTCTCCGTCCATGCCTTCTTCACGTGAAACCAACATAAGAGAAGGTGGCATTTGGACTGAGTGCCGTCTTCCCACGACAAGGGGTCGTTCTGTACGGCACTCTCAATTGCCCTCTTCTCTGTTAGAGACTTGTCAATAATGATGGCGTTCGGTCGTGCACTCATTCGTTCCAGGAGAGCTTCGAACCCAAGCCGGACCCCAGTCTCCTCGTGCTTGGTCTTCTTGTCATTTGACGTTATCAGGTAGAATATTGGCAGTCCTTGGCGGTTTTGGTTGGGCACTACTGCGCTGAAGACGGGTAGGCCGTACGAATTCAGGCCGAAGGTGGAGTCCACTGTCCAGACGCTGTTGGGGCTGAAGCGTTCTGCCGCCTGCCGCTGCCATTCTGTCTGGAGAACCAGGACAAATGGTCTCTTGTCGGGGTCTTCATTGTCAGGGTCGTACTCTTGGAAGAAGATACACACGCCCTGGTCTCGGAGACGCTCTGCCTTGGCGTAGGTGCCGACCCAGTCATCCTGGTGGACCCTCTTACTGCAGCGCATTTCATACTGAAGCTGAGTCAGTTCTTTCCTTGTCAGAGTTGTCCTCCAGCGGCCTTTGTTTATGATTTCAATAGTCCCAGATTGTTGCATGGACTGTAGCATGTTGGATGTTTGCTGTACAGTCATACCTACGCCAAGACAGTCAGTGGCCACTTGTTTCACAGTCTGATGAACGGGCATGTAGCAGCTGTCCTCCTCTGAACCGGGGGTGTGATTACAATGGTGTGGATAGAGGCGAACTTGCAGTGGCTGGCTCTCGTCATTCGGGGTGAAAACCTTCACCCGGAAGGAGCATCCAACTGCACGACTTTTCCTCCTCCGCCGTTTGCACAGCCGTTTTCTTCTCGGGGTGCCGGCCCTGTGACACGCAAACGTCTTCATGGTGCCAAGTAGATGGATTGTTTCGTTGTCGCGGATTTTCATACTGACTGTGGTCTTTTGCGTATGCACTACCTTCAGATGTACATTGTGGGTGTCCGATAGGTTTTCAATGTGTTCTTCTAAAGTGTCCCTGGAAATGGTGATGTTTTGGTAGTCATGGCGACTGACGGTGCGGGGTCTGGTGTGGATCTTGATTCCGGCTTTAGGATCTCTCACAGAAATGTCCATCTCTTCGAAAAGATCATAGCTTTCTGTTTCAGAGCCCTCACTGTCACTGTCGCTCTCGTCTGGAAACCCCACAAACTCATCCTCGCTTTCAGACTCGTCATTACCGTCTGCGGTTGTCTGCGCTGTCTGTGGTTGTGCCGGCGTGACGCTCACCTTGCAAGAACAGGTGTCCAGCTGATGTTCGAAGCCCTCTCTTGTGATGCCAAACTTCTTGACATTTGTTTGGTACATTGAAGATATCTGAAATAATATTGGACGTTACTTCAGGAGCTGTCAGCTAAACGTTACTGGCCTCAAAATCCGAGGCGTGTTTGGGTTACTGACTTAATAAGAACTCTTCAAAGTCGCCTATTTATCTCCGTTTGGTTACAAAAATAATCATTAGCATGTTATCCTACTATCATCCTATCTAAGTGGCTTTGTTACCTTTATTGTTATTCTATGAATAAATTATCGTGCTTTAAAGTTCAGAAAGCTGAAAGACTCGACGACTGGCCGACATATTCAAATTCAGCAAATGCTTTTACATCACACAGAAGCAAGGTAAACCTCTTTGAACGTTATATTGTAAGCGGGTTTTGCATACATGCAAGTATAAGAACATGTCACAAATTACAAAAAGCAAAAGAAGTCGATTGACCGATAATACGGTGCGTAATTTAGACTGATTGTATTGCATATAAAAACGGTTTCTACATTATGTTTTGTGCATTTTGTAACATTTTAGCACCAACGTCCGTCAAAGTGTGCAATAAAGCGAAAACATCATATACTAGTATATTCAGAATAGTTTATGCGTGGAAATAAACAATCATAACGATGTTCTTGTGCGGTTATATGATAAAGTTACACCTTCATGTAACGTTACATGTATAGTTCAAATTTTGTTGGTTCCAGCAAGGAGGGTTCAGCGAACATATTGTAAAACAATCATGATTTTTGACAAATATTGTTCACAAGAAGTTTGGTATTACTTACCAATTCCCAAGTCTCACGCCATGGCCGGTGACTCGAAGACGCGCCGCTGTCGCACTCTGGATTCGTTCTTAGGTGACTTTGCCGGAAAATCCGTTCAATGTCTTCTCTCGCCGGCAGTCGGTGATTTGGGGCCTCACAATGTGCCACAAAATCCTGACCCAGGACTAGCTTGGACTTGATTTCCCTCCATTTCTGTACGCGGCCCGTCTTCGAGAGCTTGCTTTTGGTGGGAAATGTTGGGTCGACTCGAAGAATTTCACCTTCGTCGGGATCTATTCCCTCCCGCAATGACAGCTCCATTAGCGCTAGTGCAGCGCCATTGAAGCTGTAAAACTTCATCTCTTCAGTCCCTTCGCGTTTTGGTGGTGAAAGTTAACTTTACAAACTGATCTAGATGTATACGTACGGAAGTAGTGGGAATAACAACTGAAATGCGCTTGGTTTGAGTTGATGACATTTACATAAGACCAGGGGTGTTAACAACCCAAAACTCGACCGTCATTGGCTAATTGTCGGTGACGTTCGGTGACCTGCGAGCAGCCATATGATTGGACCTCGCTAGAAAGTTACTGCCCGACATTTAGTGTACACGGGGGGGGGGGCGACGACTGCAAGCAACCTGCACACGTTCTGCCGCTGTGACAGCTAGACGTCGAATCAGCATTAGGGCGCATATGTATAGATTATGCTTATCTACCATGCACAGTCAATCGATTGTCTGCCTTTTGGTTTATTCTTGAATGATACAAGTGATTATCAAGGGTTCGACACACACGTGCACACAGGCGCCTCTGCTGGGATCAACACTTAAACGTCCATGCATTGCAAGTCAAGACGATTTCAAAGAGTTGCATGACGCTAGGCAACATTTAAGGTAAGATAAGAAGCCATAAAAGCTATATTATGCCACCAAAGTTACCTTTATTGCATAGTTTCCCAACTTCTCTCCGTTCAACAATAGAAAACAAAACATTGGCTGCAATCGGACAATCGTCACCCTTTCTTCCTGCGTGTCAAGGGCGTCACTATGCGGATTACGATAGAATGGCACGTAAGTAATGTTGGCAATACGATTTTACGTTAGATATTTAAGAGCGACACCTAGCAGTCAATGAAATAAATGCCACAGGTTGACTAAGACTTCATGATAGCTGCACATTGATTGGTCAATAAATTCTACATTGACCAATCAGCATACAACAGTGGCTGATGTGCGGCAGCATCGATGGTAAATTATCCGTATGTGTATGAAGAAAACCAATCAGCATCCACATTACCCTTGAGCCGCACAACACAGTATGTATCCGCGACTGAGCGGTTAGAAAATAGTACGACCGAAATCTTTGAACCATTTGTTAAAATCTCTAACATGAAAGCCAGCGAGGAATTAACTTAACTGTACGGGAGTATGATAAGTCGGCTTTTAGATCGTACAAATAAGATTATGAAGTTTGACCAGTTGGCGTAAAAATGGGCGGACCTTTTCAGCTGACTGCTGGGGTGAGTCGGCAGAACGGAGAAGAGTCACATTGATTGGTCAATAAAGTCTGATTGACCAATCAGCATACAACAGTGGCTGATGTGCGGTAATACCTACAATATTATCCGTATGTTTATCAAAGAGAACCAATCAGCATCCACAGCACTCTTGAGCCGCACAGCACAGTATATTTCCGCCACTGAACGGTAAGAAAAAATAGTGCCACCGAAATCTTTGAACCGTTTGTAAAAACTTTAATGTGAAAGCCAGCGAGGAATTAACTTAACTGTACGGTAGTATAATACGTCGGCTTTTAGATCGTACAAATAAGATTATGAAGTTTGACCAGTCGGCGTAAAAATGGGCGGACCTTTTCAGCTGACTGCAGGGGTGAGTCGGCAGAACGGAGAAGAGTCTCATTGATTGGTCAATAAAGTCTGATTGACCAATCAGCATACAACAGTGTCTGATGTGCAGTAATACCTACAATATTATCCGTATGATTATCAAAGAGAACCAATCAGCATCCACGTCACCCTTGAGCCGCACAGCACAGTATATTTCCGCCACTGAACGGTAAGAAAAAGTAGTGCGACCGAAATCTTTGAACCATTTGTAAAAACTTTAATGTGAAAGCCAGCGAGGCATTAACTTTACTGAACAGTTTTATAATAAGTCGGCTTTTAGATTGAGAAATAAGATTATGATTGAAGTTTGGCCAGTCGACCAAAGTGCAAATGGGCGGACCCCCTTACTGCTGACTGCTGGGGTGAGTCCGCAGAGGGCATTGAAATGTAAAACAACCATTTTTTTCGTTTACTGCTATTTTTCTATTGTACTCTCAATTCAGCAAACTGATCCGTCGTACTTCTCCAGGGTATCATACTTTAATTTTATCCACGTCGGTGTCGGTCACTTTATTGGCTTTAACTCTGGAAATCCCCATAGGCAAAAAAATGTGTTCTGCTGCCTTGACAGGTTAGGTTGTAGTTCTACTTTATTCCGCTAAGTGATAGTGGCGTCCTTGTACCGCAGCGAGTTACCTACTCGAAATTGCTTGAACTTTGCCGCTTATTAGCCGTGTAAAAGGCAAATAAACACCCTAACAGGCTAGAAGAAGAGTTTGCAAGCGGATTAACATTCATATGAACGTTCACATGTATGTTTGTTTCGATCAAATGTATTTCCAGATATATACCACGGAGGAGAAAGGCTTAGAGCCAAAAGAAACATGACCGAGGTGGAATGGCCCCAAACATCTACTGGCGATGGAAACTTGGAATGAAGCAGGTGCTATGAAGTGGGTTACGAAAGACGCCGCCCAACGACTGGAAGAAAATGTGCTGCAAACCTGTCCGCCACCATGAAATGCTCAAGGCTGAATTTTTGCAAGAGAAAGTATTTTTTACTACTTAGTTTCAATAAATAAATCAAACTTTGTATGATATATAACTGTTACATAGAGATTCAGGTACAGTAGTTTTTATTGGTCTATGACTCAATAGAAGCGTTCTCACGCTACACTAAATTACAAACTTCGGAATAATTCTGTTCCAGCATTGTCTAATGGAAACGCATTTCTGTTGCAGCACACGGCTCAAAAGCTCTACCAAACGGAAAGACCGCATCCAGCAGCTGCAGCGCAGAGGCAAAAATAACATGAAGGTCTTCATTGACAGGTGAACGAACTAAGATAACTGACATACTGCGACAATATATGACCAAAATTTTAATTTACAATTAATGAAGGTTAAAGGTTGCAACCTTTGACCGCACGAAGTTGGTTTGTTGATCCTGAAGTCCAGGTGAGTTATGAATCTGTAAGCTGTCAGGTAAACAGTAATGTTTATGCGAATGATAATAGGCAACAGCTAACGTGTAAGTGCGAGAGATAATCTTGCGTTGTCGTCCATAGTTGGATTTGCTTTTTATGAGAAAGTTTTACTATTTTTTTAGAATTTTAATATGCGTATGTTTTCCATTTTTGTGTCACAGTAACTTTTTATGGAGATCCTGAGACTGTACACATCGAATTATTCAACCTTGGGCCAGAGCTGCAAACCAGACTGTGTCCATATATACACGTACATTTACATGGAGGAAGAAGGGAGGGAGTTTGTATTGAGTTTCCGTTTTTGGTAGTTGTGACAGCCTGACAGGCAGAGACACCGTTTGTGACCGATCATTTGCATGTTGACTTATAGTCTTGTGGATTAAAGATATACCCCTGTGTTCTGAAACGTATCAAAAGTAACTTATGATAATGAGCTTGTCCAGGTGAACCCGTGACCATGACTCCTGCTGGGGAACTAGTGCAGAAGTTCAAGTTCAATCTGTATCATAGAAAGAACTTTATTGCGCGACTATTGTAGCAGGTACATATATGATCCTGTGTATGATTACGTAGTCATGATTGCCTGTGCTTGACGCACCAACATAGAATACCAGTTGTAAGAAAATACTTCTATGTCAAGTTGTTGTACTTATTGTGATAGTTGATGTGCTTTACATGTATTGGCAGATGGTACAGTTATGTGACATAATTTTGCATTTACATAAAGATACATCGAATTAGGAAAATCTAATGAAATCTACAGTCAAATAAATATCTCTATGGCTATATATGAAGATTTGGACAGAAACAAATACCAGTGTGGAGGAAATATTGTTCTTATGAATTGTATATGTAATTTACTGGAGATGAAGTTAAACGTTAAAGAACACAGACTTATTAACTGTTACTAGATTTACAAATTCCCATAGTAGAGTGACACACAGTAAGAATTATCATCAGTTATCATCGGTGATAAGGAGAGTTATGAATTACTGTTATTGTGGAAAAATGACACATCTCGTTTGTGATATTATGATTCCCTCTTTGATAGTTTTACCATGGATAATTAATTATGAATTGTTTGTTTATTTGTTTGTTTGTTTTATTAAGACCTTCATTAGCGTTCAAATATAACAAATTTCACACTATTCTACTTGGAGTCCGCTTACACATTAAATACAATTCAATTCAATTCAATTCAATTCAATGTAAAGAACAAAAACAGAATAAGACGTTACTTCCAACAGTACAACTGAGCATGTACATGTATAGTAGCTATATGACAGAAAATAAAGTTTCTAACTATTCTTTGTTGTGGAATGTGTCTGTGTGAGTTGTTTCTTTACAGAAGATAGTTGACAGGGCATGATCTGGATAAATATTCAGCTTACAGCAGAGGAGGAGACCATAATTTCACAGCTTGAAGTTACACCAATTGATCTTCAAAATGTCAGGGATGAAATAAGCCTTTTTTAAAGTCTGAAACTGTTTAAAATAGAGCTATCAATGTAAAAATTGATTCGCTATCATTGTTCTTTCATTAGGAGGAATATTGAAGGCATGCCCGTATGTCCTCGTCATTTTGTGGTCTGGTATCTGGATGCTACAGCTAATTATATAAACTGATGAACAGTTAGGTTAAAGTGTAACTGCCCGCTTACTACCTAGCATCCTTAGATATCCTTACATCTGCTTGGATATTTTTTACTAAGGTCTCCAAGCAGAAGTTGGGGTGAAAGATCGTAATGTTTTCTGAATGACAACCGGGCCTCTCTGAGAGTTCCTTACCCCAAATAAGCAGGTGAGAAGTTGAGCAAAAGGCAAACATTGTTAAGGGAAAAAGAATGATGTCTTCATATATCTTACACCTACTAAAAACGTACAAGATATGATGAAAACATGAATGTAGGTGGCGCTTCGACCGGCGGACATGCTGTAACATGGGCTCCTCGCGCGGTGCCTACAAATCGATCTTTTTTGTCAACTAGTGTCTTAAAGGCCATTCTATAGATATGTAAAAATGCCTGGAACTATTTGAGAAAGTCTTTACTGGTTTCATACCTAACATCTTCTAGATTTTCATCTGTTACAAGTGAGAATTACAAACCCTATCATAGCCTAATCTGCAGTACCAGTTTCGGCCGTATCACGAAAAGTGACAAAGGAGACCGTCAAATAGCCAAATTTCGGTCTTTTCGGGAATGGGGAAATCGTGAAAGACTCGCAAAGGGGTTTAAAGTTTTGAAGCTTATTTGACCTTGAACTCGATACTGCGACCATGTAAGACCAAGAATAACGATATTCTAGACATTTTGTCCAAAATTTATGTAATGGGCCATTGGGTCATAAATCACATGTTACCCTCGCATTTCACTTTTACCACATCCAAAGTTCATTGTGATTTATGAAACAAGAAGACGTTGAACTGTTGCAACGACGTTTACGTCTGTTTGTCTATCAATAGATCCAATTTCCTTTCAAAAAGCTGTAAGATGTCTGGATTCCTTAACAGTGCAACGCTGAATGCTATGGTGATCATAATCATAATCTATTCATTTAGATACGGCTGCTGGCCAAGATATGTATGTAGTTGAATGTCGGGAATTGCATTTCTTATGTTACATTATATATGTTGTACTTATTCAATAGAAATGGTTTATCACAGTAGTTCAGAGACTTTTGTTTCTGGAATACTGATATTGCACTGATGTTTCATAAACAATACACCACATCAGACCACAAACAAAACTTTTATAGTCACAGACCTTGAACAGAGCTACTCCAGGCCCACGGTATGACAATTCTTGGGTACGTTGTACTGATGGAACTTTGTTCCTGCGAAAGGACAGCTACCTTGTGTCGTCAGTCTAGCCTGTCTGGAGTGCTGTAATCCAGACAAGATGGCTACTGTTGTTGTTTGTCTCGAAGATCGGTGGTTTCTTTAAGGAAGCTCACTACTACCTGATGAACGAAGAATACAAATGTAATATACATAATTTTACTATCATCTCATTGAATTATTACACAACTTCCTGTTCCTACTTGTTTTTCATATACTCCACGTCATTTGTACTACGTCATTTGGGGAAGTACTTTTAAGACAACATGTTCCCTTGATTAAGGAAACCGCCGATGTTTAGACATAGCCATCTTGCTCTAGGCTTGGTAGACTACACTTCGTAGCTGTAATTCCATAGGTACAACGTACCCATGAATTGTCATATCCGCGGTCCGGAGTTGCTCTCTTTAATCCCTGAGACTCTGATAGTTTTGTTTGTGGTCTGATATGGTGCCTTGTTTATGACTTATCAATGTAATATCAGTATTCCAACAACAAAAGTCACGTAATTACACCAATGAACTTATTCTATGGCATCGGCACATCATTATGTACAACATTTCACATGTGAAATGCATTTTCCCGATAAAGCAACTTCATGTCTTTGCTACCAGCATATCACATGAATAGATTATGATAATAACCACCATAGCATCCATGCAGCTTTTAATCACCGATCAGAGTTAACCGATATACCTTACAGGATTTTGAAAGGAAATTGGACCTATTTATAAATAAACAGACATGAACACCGTTACAACTGTTCAACGTCTTCTTGTTTCATAGATTACTATTGAACTTGGCATGTTTAGCCTTTCAGTAAGTGATCATTTACAGGAAATACACACTTTACTGCGTCTATTGCTAATATGCAAAGAAAACGTGTAATTTGTGACCTAATGTCCCATCGTAGTTTTGGCGAAATGACTCTGTTTTACATGCTCACAGTTTGAAGTTCAATGTCAAATAAGCCCCCAAACTTCAAACCCCTTTACGAGTCTTTTACGATTTCCCCACTCCCGAAAACACCGAAATTTGGCAATTTGACGGTCTCCTTCGTCACTTTTCGTGGTACGGCCGGGAGCGGTACTGCAGATAAGGCTATGATAGGGTATGTAATCCACACTTGTAACATTTGAAAATCTAGAAGACAATATGCATAAGGCCAGTGAAAACCTTCCCAAATATTTCCAGACATCTTTACCTACCCGTAAAATGACATTTAGGACACAAGATGACATACAACGGATCGATTTTGGGCGCCACGCGAGGAGTCCATGTAACACCATGTCCGCCAGTCGAAGCGCCACCTACATTCATGTTTTCATCAGTTCTTGTACGTTTTGAGTAGGTTAAGGATATATAAGGACATCATTCGTTTTCCCGTAACAGCTTTTGAGTTTCAACCAACGATTTAGCTGCTTATTTGGGGTAAGGGACTGTCAGAGAGGCCCGGCTGTCATTCAGAAAACATTACGATCTTTCACCCCAACATCTGCTTGGAGACCTTAGCCGAAATCTCCAAGCAGATGTAAAGATATGTAAGGATACTTAGGAGCAGGCGGACAGAACTGTTCATTAGTTCATATAATCAACTGTAACATCCATATACATGTACTAGACCACAACATGATTTGACAAGGACATACGGCCATGCCTATAATCTTCCTCGATTAGTTGTCCTACCTTCGTCATCACTTAGCTTCAAGGTATATATCAAACAACAATCTTTTATCATTGCTCTTTGATCAGAAAACGGTGTAACAAAATAACCTATGCTTCATCATCTACTCATGTTCTTTTAATGCTTCTTTATTTAAGAGTCTATCGTCTCAAACAGCTCCCCCGGCGCCCAAAACTATATCGCACCGTTACGTTGTCTGGGCACTTTACGGGATTTTGAAAGGAAAATTGGATCTACTGATAGACAGACATACAAGACACAGCTGTATCTGTTTAATGTCTTCTTGTTTCACAGAATAGGACTGAAATTCTGATGTGGTAGACTTCAGAACGTAGCAATTTACAGGGCAAGTCCGCTCTACCACTTCTATTGGTAAAGGTAAAGGCAGTATGCCATGTATGACCCAATATCTATTTTCACTGTTTGCAAAATGTCTTGAATATCGTCATTTATAATTTTGAATGGTCACATTGTCAAAATCAAGGTCAAACGAGCACAAAAATTCCAAGCCCCTTTGCGAGCCTTTCGTGATTTTACCATTCCCAAAAGAAGGAAATTTGACAATTTGACGGTCGTCTTAGACACTTTTCAGGTCGCGGCCGGGAGCGGTACTGCAGATTAGGCTCTGATAGGGTATATCGTTCCGGCTTGTAAAATGTGAAACTATACAAGACAGTATGCTTTCAGCCAGCGAACACTCTCCCATACAGGTCCAGAAAACCTCACACACATTTCTAATTACTATTCAGACTTTTAAAAACACAACTTGACATAAAAATGATTGATCTTTGAGTGCGGGTATGGAGCTCATGTCAAGTCAGCCAAAGCGCCACCTATATTCATGTCTGCAGCAACTTTTCTGTTGGTCTTGACCTTGAGGCTTAGCCGGGCCACCTGAATATCGAGAATTCATTATGGATAAACCGTTCTAGCTATAGGCTTTCTAAATTTGAGACATGCTTTACCAGAGGGCTAGAATGAACTGTTGAATATGGAGCTTTTTGTCACTTTTCAATCTTACATACCTTCTATTTGTAGCTTTACATTTGGTGCAGATGTTATTTCATGTCGTTTAAATACTTGAAAACATTTTCCTTTTCTCAAAGTCAAGACACATCTGCTGAGTGTACTTTCTATAGTTAAAATCAAATCAAAGACAAAAACATGCTCATTGGTCCAAAACTTTATTTTCTCACCACATAGCTCATATCAATTGGGTACAGTCAAAGAAAGCGAGTCAATTCATATATAATTCTGTGATCAACCCTTTGTAGAATGATCTACACAACTGAAGGTAACTGTTGTATATGAATTTTGAATGTAAGAATACGTTTTCACAAGGTTGAAATCATCTCTTATCAAAGAGGATGTGCAAAAAAGCAATGAAGATATGACAGTATATCTATACCTGTAACTGTTAAACATCAAGTATAATTTCAACAGCATTTTTTGTTCCTTCAATTTTGGTGAAAACATGGGGAAGGAAATTCGAAATTCAAAATCAACCAAATACGTTATTCCTTCATGCTACATCCTTACATCTATTGATAAAAAAAAAACAAAGAAACTGTTAGTTAATCCCCCATCAATCATGAACGTGTAGATATCAAGTGATCGCTTTGCTGGCACATAAACTACATTATCATACGACCTCCCATATCCCGACTTCTCAGACATACGATTTGCATAAAATCATGATAAACATTGATATCTATGCCTTTAGAATCGATATTGTTGGAATATTTACCTCAAAAGAGACTTTGGAAGTTTTCTAAATCAAAGATCTACATGTAATACCTCCATAAAATATAACAGTAGTTTTTGTGAACTGTTTGAAAAATGTATAACAAAATCATACCTTTTCACACATTACGTACTCATTTATAAAGGATTAGTAATGGCCAATCACCAACACCTGCCTTACATGTAAATGCCCTTGAGTGACCTTGAAGTTGAATGACCTTATCCTTCAGTTCACCTCCTCTATGTAATGCCATGTCATTGACCAATAGCTCATTATAACTCTGCTGCAGTTGCCTTCCATTCGACGGCCACGGCCAAATGGTGTTTTAGTTTACCCCTGTGATTACAAGCGCCAGAAGGTAAGCGGTCAAAGTATAAACTGCAGCGTGCTGTGGCTGTAGGGCCGTAGAACCACCAACAGGGTCACCAGGGGTCGGTGTTGCGCTCCGGCTGCAGATGTCTTCTGTAGGCTGCTTGGTCCCGCGGGGAAAGCGGTCGGCGTAACCTGTCAGCGCACCCTGTTCATTTACCGGTCAGTCCAAAGGAGAAGAGAAAGACGTTAGAACATTCTGATGGCGAGGCGCATACATACAAATACATACATGTAACGCTGAACATAAAACAAAGGGTTTGCAAAAGCAACAGCTCCATTTAATGTTCAAGTATCATCTATTGTTTAAAGTGTCAATACGAAATTGTCAATAATCATTAGATATTGTCTCGACCATATGATAGGTATATATCATTTTGTATTTATCACGCCTGAACTAGCTGTTTTCGTTTGACTGCAGTGTATCATTTACCATGTACATTTGTGATTATCTTTACTTTATGACATTTTCTTGAATACAATATTTCTTTAAAAGGAAAAAAAATATATATAGTTGGTCTTACAACATCGACATTAGACTGATGGGTGGCCTGGCAGATCGAGTAGAAGGTTGAGTTCAGGAGGTATTCGGAGAAGATCTGTCCATTCTCGCTCGTCCACGGCACGGCCTCCATAGCCTCCTCGTAGGTCATGTTGACCATGTGCGCAGGCGCCGTGATGATGATGTCCCCGGAATCTGCGGTACTGTAAACACCAAGTGGAGAAAAACAAATCAGCAGGTGTCTGACGTATACAAGAAACATGCGTATGGCTAGCCTCCATAGCAGGTTATCTGAGCCTTTTTGGTGCTTATGATACACTTTTTGCATTTAGTAATACGTTTTGCACTGGGTCGTTTGTGCAGCCAGTCGTGACATTAGGCCCAGAGAGCCTGCTATGGAGGCTACGTACGTAATGGCTTTGTTGGAAAAAATTGAACGTTTTTGTTCCGTTGGTTGTACAGCCATGGTAGGGGATCCCAACATCGACAGAAACTTCTAGTTGTCCCTATAGCATAGCTAAATCGCAATGATTAAATGTTCTGTTCCCGTTGTCGGTTAATGGGTGCCATTGAATGATTTGTACGCTTCTTGTAAGGGCACAGCATGTCAATCTTTTGGATGACATCAGCGCGCTCATTAATTTCCGCCGCCTGGTTTTCGAGATTCCTAACTAAGTCAGGAATGTTTTCAATCTAACCTTGAATCTTTTTATTTTCAAAGGGTACAAGGTCAAAACGTGAAAAAAAAAAAACGTGCATAAAAGGAAGGCCACTGTCGTATAAAACATTATCGCCTTTAGGCATGTTCTGCCTAATTCGTCATACGCACAATGTAAAATCTTGAACACCAGCGAAGCCGACAGTGTGGACCACGTTTGGGCCAGCGTCACACCTACTCAGGTTGAACTTCGGGTAGTACATGAAAAAGGTCTCACACATCTCTTGTGGGGTACCGAGACCGCCCTGAACAAAATAAATAGAAAACATATCATTAACGTGCCCAGGCAGTGTAAAACCCTACCAATACGTGTGAATGACTAACACAATTCTTTGTACACAACGAATTGTCTAATTCATACCGACGTTGACCGTCTCTCGCATTCATCAGGGCAATCCTGACTGGTTCATTTTGCACTGCAGCTATAGGTGTCGCTGCTTACAGATGCGGTCCCAAACGTAAAGTATTTACATAGTGTAACAATAATAACAGTACAGTGCAAAAATTATTATCTACTTTTTCTTAACCATGTGTGAAACGTCAGACACCCTTCCATGGGAATTCATATCTTGTTAATCTTCTTTAAATTTCTTTTTTAAGAAATCTGAACTTTTGCCAAGGCAAGGAAACAACAGAGAAGATGTGAAAACTAAAGGTTCTACTTACATACGTAACGGAGTCTTTGTGAGACGAATCGTAGATGCATTCTGTAATCAGAATGTCTCCCTGAAGAAAAGGCACGAGTGTGAGATTTTGTTACATTGGCGACCATCACTTGTTACTAACTACATCCGATTGAGGAAAAGGATACTTCTTCATTTCTTCAGACTGCCTGGAAAGCTTGACTTTGCTAAAATTCCTCACTAATTATGCAAATCAAGTCCTAATTTGCGGGATCGTGACTAGCATACCATTAAGTTGGTTAAAGTTACCTATATGTCAAACATTTTTAATCAAATGAGTTGAGGAATATATAGTTCAGGAACAGCAGCAAGGTGTGTACGATTAGAGGATTTATGTGTTATAACGTTACAGGACTTGTCTCACTCATATGGTAATGACTCTATGATAATAACGTTAATGACACGCTTTC
Organism: Branchiostoma lanceolatum; assembly: GCF_035083965.1. NCBI lineage: Eukaryota > Metazoa > Chordata > Leptocardii > Amphioxiformes > Branchiostomatidae > Branchiostoma > Branchiostoma lanceolatum. Next base: position 9,996,573 of record NC_089732.1, read on the forward strand.
CTTCGGTCTATTCGGTGTCATAAAGCATGTTCGCTTCCTGTAGCCACCTCATAAACAGCCTCGTGCGCTTTGCGGACTCGATTGCTCATTCGGTGGTTATTGGGAACTGACCGTGCCTTATGACACCGTATACACCTAAGGACATGCCATTAACAATATATTATAACGGGACAATCAATTGCTTACCGTACCTTTTTAACGAAAGTCTTTTACTACCAATGTGTAAATGTCAAGGAAATGCTACCAACTCAGAGTGACTCACGGGGTAGATGGTGAGCTCCTCCTTCAGCTTCCTCTCGTACTGCAGGTTGAAGTCGTAGTTGTCGTCCCGGACGATGTCGATCTCAACACCGTCACGGAGCAGCCGGGCGCTCAGCTTCACTCCCAGCAGGTGGGAATGCAGGTTTGCACTGATGATGTGGATGGGCTGTCCGTGCTCCTCGAGGAACTAGAGAAAAACAACAAAAATACCCCTGCAGTTTTAGTATGTAATGGTAGGTGGCCCAAACTTATGTGACCTCTTCCTGAACACAAGAGCTACCTAACATCTAAAAAGCATGTCCAGAACGCGAGATATCAGAACAGGAAGTTCCGCTGCAGTACCTAGGAAACCACTAGAGGGCCCAAAATCTAACTATTTCCAGTTTTTGTCACACCCTAAAACCACACCAAATATGAAATCATTCCATCCAACCATTTTCGAGTTATCTTGTTCACCAACAGACAGACAAACGCGACTGAAAGTATAGCCACCATATGCATGACATTTCATGGAGGTAATGATCTTGTTTCAGGCATCTCAAACTTTCTCTAAATATAAAAGATTTTAAGAATAGAACTGCAAATCGTACTAGCTGGAGTTGGCACACGGACTGGATTTTCGTTTAACGACTAAATCTCATGGGACAAGCTCATGCGAATGTGTCTCTCAGGTATGTACTAACCGCGTTCAAGCACCGCGTGCTGCAGAAGCCTGCCGATGTGAACTCCTGCACATGCGGTGGGATGACTTGGAATTTGCTCACCAGCCCGCCCACCTCCAACGTCCCCAGGTCGTTATCTCTCAACTCGGGCGTGTACGTGAGTCTGATGCCTGAACTGTCCCGGATGCCTGTGTACGTGTACACAAAGGTCATATATGTAAAAGCCCATTCTCATCCCACACTATACACTCTTGAGTCTTGTATTAGATAGATCAGCCTTATGGAAAAGTAGTTTATATGTACCAACTAACCATTGATCTGCAACCTTCTGGTGAGAAACAAGTTTGTTTGGAAAGTTTTGGAATCTCTGACCTGAAGCCAAGAGCGGGTTGTCGTAGTGCATCTCCATCATCACATAACCGCTGTCATCGTCTTCACTGATGGGGTAACCAACATGCTCTGGGAAAACGATAGGCTGGGGAAAAAAAGATAAGGAATTGTTAAACAGGTATTAAAACTACTGGCACGAGTGTACAGGAAAAGGTAACACGGTAGTTGGTTTCACATACTACAAATGCAAAATTTCAGATACATTTGTATTTACGATCGCATTTATGTAATACAATGTGCTTGTAAACACCCTGTCTGCGGAAGACATGTAGGCTGGTTGAAGGGTTGGCGGAAAGACCTGTCCGGTCCGGACAGCGAAAAAGCTGTCCGATCCGATTAGACAGGTTGCGTCCCCTGGCAGAAAGCGATAGAATTGCAAGCAGTATGACGTGTATCAGTGTTGCCGTATATCCCAATATAAAGCGCATTGATTGGATAAATGGGGGTCTGCATGCAAATCTCATTGTTTACGCCGCATTTAGAAAGATTAGCGACAGTCTTTTCAACCTCCTTGGCGACACATCGCCCAGCGGAGAGGGGCCATACAAGCCCCGGACAGCGGGAGTTTGTGCTACACAGACTAGGGAGACATGTGGTCATCATCACAATACTTGATATTTAATAGCGGCGACTTTTATCTATCACAACGAACTAAAATTCAAGCATGTTCCTACCCCTGACCCGATGGCCCAGGCCAACATGATGCTTCCTTGATAACATTCCATCCAGTCGCCGGGCATGTTGGGAGTGTAGCACTGATGTCCCGGGTGTCCCTCCGGCATGATGGTGATGTTCGGGTTCTTCTTACAGGTGTAGACCAATAAATGGTGAACCGTACCCTCGTTCCCAGGCTGAACGATTGGTTCAGCCTAAAGCCAGAAAGAGAGAGAGACTAAATGCATGACGTTAAAACATATATTAACACTAATCTCCAAGCAGATCCACGCCGGGCGCGAAAATGCTAGTATGCTAGCCAGAGAAGGTCCAGTCAGCCAGAGAGGGTCCAATAGCCCGAGATTATATCAACACAACTATGCCCCCCCCCCCAGAAGTTACTTAAGCAACTGGATAAAGGTTTGAAAAAGTCAGACGTTTCAGACAGCATCCGCTGTCTTTCGTTAGTGACTAAAGGATCGAACTGGACAACCAGGATTAATACCAAAACTCGAAATGATAATGACGTGAAGACAATTAAGGATGGTTCAATAGAAGACTATGTAACGACAAACATAACTGTTGCTTAATGGGATTGTTCTTGACAGCATTTTCTTTGGAATGGGCCGGATGAAGCAAATCGTTCTATAGAATATCCACTCACACCGCTGTGTCTTTGTTAACATGTTAGTAAAACATCACGCGCACGCGCGCACGCACCTTTATCACGTGGTGTTTACTGGCCAGTTCAGGCATCTTAAACAATTGACACCAGTACGTTGTGTCTTGATTACCAGGAACTGCGACCTGGGAAGAAATAAGTGAAAGTTTTATTGCAAGTTCTTACCCGTAGGTAATGTTACACGGAAATAACATATACTGATAATGATGAACAGCTTATAGTACAATGTACGTGACTACTCTAGTCCAACTTCTGCCACTGTAGTCTTCAATGGCTCTTCAATTAAGATTGTATATCAGATTTAACAAACAATGAAAGTAATTCTATATATCAAAACGAACCTTAAAAGAACCAAATTGGACAGAAGATTCGAATGTTAATAACTATGTTTAGTTGAAAACATTATATCGAAAGATCACTGCTACTGTGGGTTAGATACAGCTAGCTCTCAGTTGAGTAGCAACTTGACTAGTATACGCAAAAATCTGGCTAGCTTTCTGTTAAGTTTAAATATTCATTGGCATAGGCATAAATTTCAGACACAATAAAGATGCGGTTGTATTTCAAAGATTGGCCGTAAGGCCATGTTGTTTGATTGTATGGATGGCTTCGTCTGGGAACCCCAAAACTGATGCGAGCGTGACAATATAACAAAAGAAGTTTGGCAAAAAAAGTTCCAGAGTATGGTACAGCGTATAACGAATAATAGAATCTTCATTTTCATATCTTCACATCTTCTTCTTTGACTTTGGAATTGATTTTTGCATTCTACGACATTGAGTATCTTTTTCCAATATTTTTTTTTAAATTTACGGCATAATATTTAAGCATTTGTAGCTGCTTTGTGCGGTTTACAGTAAGGTTGAAAACTTTTTGTTTGCTGGAAACGGATACAAATCGATGGCGCGCGCGGATGTCACAAATATAACCAAATCGACATGGTCTAAGATGAGTAGAAATAAACCTTACATTGTTCATCAGCAAATCATGTGTGTAGGTTGTTCCTATTGAAATGGTCTGCTCCGGGACGATCCTTTGTAGAAGACGTGTCGCTCTGGTTCCCCTGTTGGATCCATGGTAGGACGGGCCGCTTACCCCAGACGCCTCGTCCGGGTCCTGGTCGTGCCACGCCCATATCACCCGCATGGTGTCCTCCTGGAGACCACAAACATTCGTCAACATGTGTCAATATATCTTATCTAGTCATTTCACAACTATTGACGCATACCACCTGTCCTCAGCAACCATTTTTGCTCAGTCCCTTGAGTGGCTGCTCCCAACAAGTCGCTCCTAGAAGGCAGGCTCGCGCGAATCTAGCACGGTCGGTGGTAACTGCGTGTCGCTGCCGAAGGAATTAGCCTGGGTGCCATCCTATTTCTACCGGGGGTCCTAAACATTCAAGATTCAAGAGTAGCGAATGTAGGAGCCCCGGTAGAAATAGGATGGCACCCAGGCTAGAAGGAATTAGCTGCCCTGGCCCGGTAGAATATAACGCCCCTTTCTAATTGTGATATGACAAACTAAGATTTGAAAAAGATGGAAAACTGTACAAGAGAAAAAGGGGCTTTTTCCATTATTTTTCATTTTTTGTGTACTTTTCAACGTTACCAAGACATATCAAACAAACCCAAACAATAGAAGCTCACGGTAACCGTGCCGACAGAAATCCTCATTTAAAATGGCTGCTAGCTGCTGTCAATCAATTTTGGTTGTTGAGCAGAGGGTGAATATCCCTTTGAGACTGCAAAAAAAGTGGGTTAGACAGTTGGTTGCTTGGGAGATGGTCTTAACTATGTAAAAATGGCCGGGACTGTTTCAATGTGTCCTCTGACGGCAGATGATTGCCTGCGCCAGGTGGTTACTCGGCCAGGTTTGGCTGTAGTTGGTAATTTGCGGAGCTGTTTCTTCGACTGTGATGTCATACTTACACTGATGACGCGACTGTGATGTCATACTTACACTGATGACGCGATCCTTCTCGTCACATGTCGTCAGTTTCCTGTTGAACCTCAGCACGGTATGGGTCCCGTTCTCGTACCCAGACACCAGCTCCCAGTCCTGACTCTCGTCCACAGGGGGCTGTGCCTTCGCGTCAGCGTAGTGGTCCTGGAATACAGCATGTTACAAATCATACAATGAATGGTGTTTTGATATTCCTGTCTTTCTGCTGATTACTAGAAAATCACTAGAATGGTACCCAAACTATGATAAATGATGCGCCGATGCACCACCCCCCCCCCCCCAAACCCCCACGAAAAAGAACACAACAGGACAATAAAGCAAACGGCCAGGTCAGGCTTAGCACGGTTACTAGAATCCAGGGATTTTGTTGTTTTCGAATTGTAAACTACATTTTTATGTTTCAATCTGTGCTCTCTGACAGTTTATTGACCGTTGCCGTGAGCATTTTCGATACATGGTATGAATAACTCACTGACACAATAGGTTTATGTAACGTACAGTTAACGCAAATAAACCTACAGGATGTTGACCTTTATGTTTGGTAGGCGAGCTCGAATGCCTGCTTTTACATAGGCCTAACAGTCATATTCGTCCAGGTCATACTCTTCAAATCCCTGTCACCAGTTTTAAATCCAGCTCCTTTGGTTGATATACTTCATTCATGTGTAGGCACCACAACTTCCTTGTCAGTAGTTGACAAGTAGTTTTCTATACGACTTGGGCCTCCCTTCCACTAAACGTTGATCGTTGAGCATCCGTACGGTGACCAAAATCGGACTTGTGTGACCCTTGATTTCATCATTCGAATATGATGCAAGATGTATGTTTAAATCTAAGTATGACCTAAAAGACGGAAAACGTCAGAATATTCGTTATACATTTTTTTTTATATATCCATGAAGTTCGTTGAATGATCTATGAAACCTTAGATAACTCCGCGGCCGCAGCATGGTCACAGTCTTTAGCTAGTAGAAAGGAGGTTGCAATTTGACAAAGCACACATAATACATGATACTACATCATTCTTTCGGGGGTTGATAGTTTAAAAAGTGAACGGCCGCGTTTTTTGTCTTTGCCTAGACGGTGCTGTTGCAATCGACCCTCGAAGAAACTGTCAACAGACCTACGTTACTAGTGCGGTATGAATCTCTAAGCAGATCTATTGGTGCCAAAACGCCATTTTAAAACTCATTTTGCCAGTTGGATACGGTCTTTGTCACTGATAGATCTGCTTGAAGATCTGCGAGGTATCATAGTACTGGCGAAATGCCTAGATATTTGTTAACATGGACAAATAGACAAATGCAACGACGTGTTACCGTGAGGTGCGCTTTCCCGTCTTTTACCCAGCCGATGGCGATGTCGGATCCCGGCATGCCTCCGTTAGGAGACAGACCCATGCCGAACCATCCTGTCGTCTGCACATGGGCTTCGAACTCGATCTTTTCGTCATCAAACTTCCAGAACAGGTGGAACTTTTCTTCCTCGTCTAGAGACTCGTGGTGTGTAAAATCGTCGGCTCGCACAGCCTGCCCCCCATAATGAAGGGCTATGATCAAAACTAGAACACAGCTCCCAGCGATTCTAGCCATACTGTCTGCTGCAACTTGACAACGCGTAATGCGATTTTATGGACAGGTGTCTCTGGAATATTTGAAGTATGACGAAAGCGTTTCCAAGACAACAGACTATCATTGATTAACCTCCCAGTACGCAAACAGGTTGGGAAATGAGTCATCAAATAGAGACTTTGTGCTGCTTTTTAGGTGTAAGCTCTGTACTATGTGAACTTTAACAACCAGAAACACATATGTAGGTTGACACTGGACAGTTATGGACGAAATGCGTTAGCAGGTTATTGTTTTATATAGCTAGCTGTACAATAGAATGGAAAATGAAGCATTTGCACTTTGAACCTCTATGATGGTGACTTTAGCAGAAATGTCACCACATCCAGTCTTGTAGTGGTCGCACCGCTAAATGAGATTAACTTGTGTGATTTTATTCTGTAAATTTATGATCCCATCTTCTGTAGCAAGCTAAATACTCAATGACATACAAACCCTGTCTGTCAACATTCTTCATTTATTGAGAATATAATTGTTTCTATATTGAGGATCCCCACACATCAGAATTTTCCATGTTTATACATATTCTATATGTATACTCTTTCCATAGATACAGTAATACTTGGGAGACTCAGAGATATAGATTCACTGTTGCTAAAAGCGATGGAATGTGGGCTAATCATACATTTCTCCAACTCAACAATAAATTCAACAGTAAATGAAGTGTCCAATAGATACAGGGTGCAGAATGTAACTCAAAAGTAGGACCCTATCTTGTGGGTGGAGGGGGGATGGGGTTGGGGGGTGCCGGAGGGGGAGGGCCCCCTGGTGGTGCCCCTGGTGGTGGGGCTCCTGGAGGGGGTCCAGTTGGGGGCAGGCCTGTGGGAGATGGCCCTACAGGAGGGGGGGGGGGCACCAGGTGGCAGACTAGGCGGCCTTCCTTGGGCAGGCCGGCCTTCCTTGGGCAGACTAGGCGGCCTTCCTAGGGCAGGCCGGGCATGTTGGGGGGTCCTCCCGGCGGCCCCATGGGTTGGCTTGTGGGTGGCGGTCCAGGCTGGGACGTGGGGGAACCCCCTGGTTGCCCGGGAGGCATTCCCATGAAGCCTCGGGGTGGGCCATGGTGGAACCCCGGGGGCATGTTCGGTGGTTCCCTGTGTGGTCCCCCCTCCCCCGGTGGTCCCCTATGGTGGAACATGCCAGGGTGGCCAGGGTGCATCCCAAACGGAGGGGGTGGTGGGCCACTGGGTCCCCCTGGTGGGGCCATGTGATCAACCCTTTGTAGAATTATCTACACAACTGAAGGTAACTGTTGTATATGAATGCTGAATGTAAGAATACGTTTTCACAAAGTTGAAATCATCTCCTATCAAAGAGGCTGTGCAAAAAAGCAGAAAAACAGTATATGTATACCTGTTACTGTTATACATCAAGTATGATTTCAACAGCATTTTTGTTCCTTCAATTTTGGTGAAAACATGGGGAAGGAAATTGTACAAAAGTCAACCAAATACGTTATTCCTTCGTGCAGACTTGATTATCTAAAAAAAACAAAGAAACTGTTAGTTAATCCCCCAGCAATCATGAACGTGTAGATATCAAGTGATCGCTTTGCTGGCACATAAGCTACATTATTATACGACTTCCCACTCTCAGACATACGATTTGCATTAAATCATGATAAACATTGATATCTATGCCTTTAGAATCGATATTGTTGGAATATTTACCTCAAAAGAGACTTTGGAAGTTTTCTAAATCAAAGATCTAATGCCTCCATAAAACATAACAGTAGTTTTTGTGAATTGTTTAAAAAATGTATAAGTAAATCATACCGTTTCACACATTACGTACTCATTTATAAAAGATTAGTAATGGCCAATCACCAACACCTGTCTTACATGTAAATGTCCTTTTTGAAAATCAAGGCAAAACACACACACACACACACACACACACACACACACACACACACACACACACACACACACACACACATACACACACACACACACACAACACACACACGCACACTTGCTTTCCATTCGACGGCCACAGCCAAATGGTGTTTTAGTTCATTCCTGTGATTACAAGCGCCAGAAGGTAAGCGGTCAAAGTATAAACTGCAGCGTGCTGTGGCTGTAGGGCCGTAGAACCACCAACAGGGTCGGGGGTCGGTGTTGCACTCCGGCTGCAGATGTCTTCTGTAGGCCGCTTGGTCCCACGTGGAAAGCGGTCGGCATAACCTACCAGCGGACCCTAGTCATTTGCCGATTCCAGAAGAGAAGAGAAAGCCGTTAGAACATTCTCATATCACAAGGAAGTAGGAGTCAAGTCAAGTCAAGTCAAAGTTTATAGCACGAGTTTGGGTTCGAAGTGCATACAGGCAAATGCAAACATGTAACGCTGAACATAAAACGAAGAGCTGCCCTTACAAAGGCAACAGTTCCATTCAATGTGCAATTATCATCTACAGTTTTAAGTGTCAATACGACATTGTCAATGAACATTATCTAATAACCCATATCATTTCAATATACTTAGTCTTATCTAGGAAAGGGAAGCTGCAGAAGCAGTGGGATAGGTTCAGTACTTTGTTGTATCTTTAACGTTTGTTCTTGACCATATAAAAGACACCACAAGGCACACATCCTATTTTGTTTATCGCGACTGAACTAGCTGTCCTGGTTTTCTGGAGTGTATCACTTACCATGTACATTTGTGATTATCTGTACTTGTATGACATTTTCTTGAATACAGTATTTTTAAAAAACGGTGTTGGTCTTACAGTATCGACATTAGACTGATGGGTGGCCTGGCAGATCGAGTAGAAGGTTGAATTCAGGAGGTATTCGGAGAAGATCTGTCCATTCTCGCTCGTCCACGGCACGGCCTCCATAGCCTCCTCGTAGGTCATGTTGACCATGTGCGCAGGCGCCGTAATGATGATGCCCGGCTCGCCATTATCGGTCCTGTAAACACCAAGTGGAGAAAAACAAATCAGGTGTCTGACGAATACAAGAAACATGCATAATGGCTAGCCTCCATAACAGGTGCTCTGGGCCTTTCTTTCGCTTATGATATACTTTTTGAATTGACTTTTTGCACTGGGTCATCTGTGAAGCCAGCCCGTAACCATTGACCCAGAGAGCCTGCTATGGAGGCTACGTAATGGCTTCAATTTGTTGAAAAAATTGAACGTTTTGTACCGTCGGTTTTATAGCTGTGGAATGGGATCCCAAAATCGACAGGTGTTATAAAGAAACTTCCGATAGCTGATTAAACCTCTATCATAGCTAAACTGCAATGATTAGATGTTCTGTTCCCGTTGTCGGTTAACAGGTGCCATCAAATGACGCTTCTTGTAAGGCCACAGCATGTGACTCTTTTGGATGACATCAGCGAGCTCAATCTTTAGTTTGAATGTTTTTTTATTTTCAAAGGGTACACGGTCAATAAGTAGTCACACTTGCGCTGGCGTTTTGCATAGAAAGAATGGCACTGTCGTATAAAACATTCACACCCTATGGCATGTTGAGACTACAACAAAGCTAATTAATAATACACACAATGTAAAATCCTGAACTCCAGCGAAGCCGACAGTGTGGTACACGTTTGGCAAACTGTCACACCTACTCAGGTTGAACTTCGGGTAGTACATGAAAAACGTCTCACACATCTCTTCTGGGGTACCGAGACCGCCCTGAACAAAAGAAATAAACCAATCATTAAAGTTGTCCCCAAACTAGCCTCCGTTGCAGTCCTTCCCACAGCGATCTTTAAAAACTTTTTGGTGGGGGGGGGGGGGGGCGCCGCGTATCTGCTTGAGCCCCCGTATCTGCTTGGGATCCCGAAACTGCCACAGCGGTCACAGGGTCACAGCGGTTTCGGGATCCCAAGCAGATACGGGGGCTCAAGCAGATACGCGGCCAAGCGAGAGACCTTCAGAAGATCGGTAGTTACAGTGCCTTGGGTTTTCACCGCCAGACACACGTACGGCTCCGAATCTGACTTCCTTTAAGAGACTCTTGAACAAAACGAACGGACACGGACAATGAACCAGCTTTCGCCCTACTAACGTTTATGTTACATGTTGTAGAAATCTACATATTGTTGTACCATAAATATGTAATGATATATGTTCATAGAGTTATTAGGACTCAAATGACTGTGTATCTCTGTTATATTGTATCTGACCCATACCTCTTACCTCATGACCTCAATGAAATCGGCCTGCGTGCCGATTTGATCTTATCATGAATAAACAAAGGCTCAAACAAACAAACGTGTCCAGGCAGTGTAAAACCCTACCACTACGTGTGAATGAATAACACAATTCTTTGTACACAACAAAGTGTTTAATTCACAGTGACGTTGACCGTCTCTCGCATTCATCAGGGCAATCCTGACTGGTCCAATTTGCACTGCAGCTATAGGTGTCGCTGCTTACAGATGCGGTCCCAAACGTAAAGTATCCACATATATACTGTACATACATAGGGTAACAATAATAAACGTACAGTGAAACAATTATCATCTACTTTTTCTTAACCATTTGTGAAACGTCAGACACCCTTGCATGGAAATATATATCAGCAGTGTATCTTGTTTATCTTCTTTAATTTTCTTTTTTAAGACATCATTCTGAACTTTTGTCAAGGCAAGGAAACAACAGAGAAGATGTGAAAACTGAAGGTTCTACTTACATACGTAACGAAGTCTTTGTGAGACGAATCGTAGATGCATTCTGTAATCAGAATGTCTCCCTGAAGAAAAGACACCGGAGTGGAGTTTATGTTACATTGGCGACCATCACTTGTTGCTAACTACATCCGATTGAGGAAAAGGACACTTCTTAAGATTGCATGGAAAGCTTGACTTTGCTAAAAAATACCTCACTAATTATGCAAATCAAGTCCTTATTTGCGTGACTAGCATACCATTAAGTTGGTTAAAGTTACTTATATGATCCTATATGTCAAACATTTTTTTTAACTAAATGAGTTGAGGAACAGCAGCAAGGTGTGTAAGATTACAAGATTTATGTGTTATGACGTTACAGGACTTGTCTCACTCATGTGTTTGATAACGTTATTTGGTAATGACTATATGATAATAACGTTAATTAATGACCCGCTTTCCTTCGGTCTATTTGGTGTCATAAAGTATGTTCGATTCCTGTAACCACTTCATAAACAACCTCGTACGCTTCGCGGACTAGGTTACTCATTCGGTGGTTATCGGGGACTAGTACTGACCATGCCTTATGGCACCGTATACACCTAAGGACAGGTCATAAACCCTATATTATAACGGTACAATCAATTGCTTACCGTACATAATTCACGAAAATCTAGCTATCACTGCCAATGTGTAAATGTCAAGGAAATGTTACCAACTCAGAGTGACTCACGGGGTAGATGGTGAGCTCCTCCTTCAGCTTCCTCTCGTACTGCAGGTTGAAGTCGTAGTTGTCGTCCCGGACGATGTCGATCTCCACGCCGTCACGGATCAGCCGGGCGTTCAGCTTCACTCCCAGCAGGTGGGAATGCAGGTTTGCACTGATGATGTGGATGGGCTGTCCGTGCTCCTCGAGGAACTAGAGAAAAATAACAAAAACGCCCCTGCAGTTTTAGAATGTAATGCTAGGTGGCCCAAACTTATGTGACCTCTTCCTGAACACAAGAGCTACCTAACATCCAAAAAGCATGTCCAGAACGCGAGATATCAAAACAGGAAGTTCCGCTGCAGTACCTAGGAAACCACTAGAGGGCCCAAAATCTAACTATTTCCAGTTTTTGTCACACCCTAAAACCACACCAAATATGAAATCATTCCATCCAACCATTTTCTAGTTATCTTGTTCACCAACAGACAGACAAACGCTACTGAAAGTATAGCCACCATATGCATGACATTTCATGGAGGTAATGATCTTGTTTCAGGCATCTCAAACTTTCTCTAAAAATAAAAGATTTTAAGAATAGAACTGCAAATCGTACTAGCTGGAGTTGGCACACGGACTGGATTTTCATTTAACGACTAAATCTCATGGGACAAGCTCATGCGAAAGTGTCTCTCAGGTATGTACCAAGGTATGTACTAACCGCGTTCAAGCACCGCGTGCTGCAGAATCCTGCCGATGTGAACTCCTGGACATGTGGTGGGATGACTTGGAATTTGCTCACCAGCCCGCCCACCTCCAACGTTCCCAGGTCGTTATCTCTCAACTCGGGCGTGTACGTGAGTCTGATGCCTGAACTGTCCCGGATACCTGTGTACGTGTACACAAAGGCCATATATGTAAAAGCCCATTCTCATCCCACACTATACACTCTTGTATTAAATAAATCAGCCTTATGGAACTGTAGTTTCTATGTACCAGCTCAACATTGATCTGCAACCTTCTGGTGAGAAACAAGCATGTTTGGAAAGCTTTGGAATCTCTGACCTGAAGCCAAGAGCGGGTTGTCGTAGTGCATCTCCATCAGCACATAACCACTGTCATCCTCATCACTGATGGGGTAACCGACATGCTCTGGGAAAACGATAGGCTGGGGGAAAAAAAGATAAGGATTTGTTAAACAGGTATTAAAACTACTGGCACGAGTGTACATGAAAAGGTAACACGGTAGTTGGTTTCACATACTACAAATGCAAAATTCCAGATACATTTGTATTTACGATCGCATTTATGTAATACAATGTGCTTGTAAACACCCTGTCTGCGGAAGACATGTAGCCTGGTTGAAGGGTTGGCGGAAAAAGCTGTCCGGTCCGGACAGCGAAAAAGCTGTCCGATCCGATTAGACAGGTTGCGTCCCCTGGCAGAAAGCGATAGAATTGCAAGCAGTATGACGTGTATCAGTGTTGCCGTATATCCCAATATAAAGCGCATTGATTGGATAAATGGGGGTCTGCATGCAAATCTCATTGTTTACGCCGCATTTAGAAAGATTAGCGACAGTCTTTTCAACCTCCTTGGCGACACATCGCCCAGCGGAGAGGGGCCATACAAGCCCCGGACAACGGGAGTTTGCGCTACACAGACTAGGGAGACATGTGGTCATCATCACAATACTTGATATTTAATAGCGACGACTTTTATCTATCACAACGAACTAAAATTCAAACTTGTTCCTACCCCTGACCCGATGGCCCAGGCCAACATGATGCTTCCTTGATAACATTCCATCCAGTCGCCGGGCATGTTGGGAGTGTAGCACTGATGTCCCGGATGTCCCTCCGGCATGATGGTGATGTTCGGGTTCTTCTTACAGGTGTAGACCAATAAATGGTGAACCGTACCCTCGTTCCCAGGCTGAACGATTGGTTCAGCCTAAAGCCAGAAAGAGAGAGAGACTAAATGCATGACGTTAAAACATATATCAACACTAATCTCCAAGCAGATCCACGCCGGGCGCGAAAATCGTAGTATGCTAGCCAGAGAAGGTCCAGTCAGCCAGAGAGGGTCCAATAGCCCGAGATTATATCAACACAACTATGCCCCCCCCCCCCCAGAAGTTACTCAAGCAACTGGATAAAGGTTTGAAAAAGTCAGACGTTTCAGACAGCATCCGCTGTCTTTCGTTAGTGACTAAAGGATCGAACTGGACAACCAGGATTAATACCAAAACTCGAAATGATAATGACGTGAAGACAATTAAGGATGGTTCAATAGAAGACTAAGTAACGACAAACATAACTGTTGCTTAATGGGATTGTTCTTGACAGCATTTTCTTTGGAATGGGCCGGATGAAGCAAATCGTTCTATAGAATATCCACTCACACCGCTGTGTCTTTGTTAACATGTTAGTAAAACATCACGCGCACGCGCGCACGCACCTTTATCACGTGGTGTTTACTGGCCAGTTCAGGCATCTTAAACAATTGACACCAGTACGTCGTGTCTTGATTACCAGGAACTGCGACCTGGGAAGAAATAAGTGAAAGTTTTATTGCAAGTTCTTACCCGTAGGTAATGTTACACGGAAATAACATGTACTAATAATGATGAACAGTTTATAGTACAATGTATGTGACTACTCTAGTCCAACTTCTGCCACTGTAGTCTTCAATGGCTCTTCAATTAAGATTGTATATCAGATTTAACAAACAATAAAAGTAATTCTATATATCAAAATGAACCTTAAAAGAACCAAATTGGACAGTAGATTCGAACGTTAATAACTATGTTTAGCTAAATACATTATATGAAAGATCACTGCTACTGTGGGTTAGATATAGCTAGCTCTCAGTTGAGAAGCAACTTGACTAGTATACGCGAAAATCTGGCTAGCTTTCTGTTAAGTTTAAGTATTCATTGGCCTAGGCATAAATTTCAGACACAATAAAGGTGCGGTTGTATTTCAAAGATTGGCCGTAAGGCCATGTTGTTTGATTGTATGGATGGCTTCGTCTGGGAACCCCAAAACTGATGCGAGGGTGCCAATAACAAAAGAAGTTTGGCAAAAAAAGAGTTTCAGAGTATGGTACAGCGTATAACGAATAATAGAATCTTCATTTTCATATCTTCACATCTTCTTCTTTGACTTTGGAATTGATTTTAGCATTCTACGACATTAAGTATCATTTTCCAATATTTTTTTGCAATTTACGGCATGATATATAAGCATTTGTAGCTGCTTTGTGCGGTTTACAGTAAGGTTGAAAACTTTTTGTTTGCTGGAAACGGATACAAATCGATGGCGCGCGCGGATGTCACAAATATAACCTAATCGACATGGTCTAAGATGAGTAGAAATAAACCTTACATTGTTCATCAGCAAATCATGTGTGTAGGTTGTTCCTATTGAAATGGTCTGCTCCGGGACGATCCTTTGTAGAAGACGTGTCGCTCTGGTTCCCCTGTTGGATCCGTGGTAGGACGGGCCGCTCACCCCAGACGCCTCGTCCGGGTCCTGGTCGTGCCACGCCCAGATCACCCGCATGGTGTCCTCCTGGAGACCACAAACATTCGTCAACATGTGTCAATATATGTTATCTAGTCATTCTACTACTGTTGACACATACCACCTGTCCTCAGCAACCATTTTGCTCAGTCCCTTGAGTGGTTGCTCCCAACAAGTCGCTCCTAGAAGGCAGGCTTGCGCGAATCTAGCACGGTCGGCGGGTAACTGCGTGTCGCTGCCGAAGGAATTAGCCTGGGTGCCATCCTATTTCTGCCGGGGCTCCTTGCATTCAGGATTCAGGGTAGCGAATGTAGGAGCCCCGGTAGAAATAGGATGGCACCCAGGCTAGAAGGAATTACTGCCCTGGCCCGGTAGAATATAACGCCCCTTTCTAATTGTGATATGACAAACTAAGATTTGAAAAAGATGGAAAACTATACAAGAGAAAAAGGGGCTTTTTCCATTATTTTTCATTTTTTGTGTACTTTTCAACGTTACCAAGACATATCAAACAAACCCAAACAATAGAAGCTCACGGTAACCGTGCCGACAGAAATCCTCATCTAAAATGGCTGCTAGCTGCTGTCAATCAATTTTGGTTGTTGAGCAGTGGGTGAATACCCCTTTGAGACTGCAAAAAAAGTGGGTTAGACAGTTGGTTGCTTTGGAGATGGTCTTAACTATGACTATAACTAAAATGGACGGGACTGTTTCAACGTGTCCTTTGACGGCAGATGATTGCCTGCGCCAAGTGGTTGCTCGGCCAGGTTTGGCTGTAGTTGGTAATTTGCGGAGCTGTTTCTTCGACTGTGATGTCATACTTACGCTGATGACGCGACTGTGATGTCATACTTACACTGATGACGCGATCCTTTTCGTCACATGTCGTCAGCTTCCTGTTGAACCTCAGCACGGTATGGGTCCCGTTCTCGTACCCAGACACCAGCTCCCAGTCCTGACTCTCGTCCACAGGGGGCTGTGCCTTCGCGTCAGCATAGTGGTCCTGGAATACAGCATGTTACAAATCATACAGTGAATGGTGTTTTGATATTCCTGTCTTTCTGCTGATTACTAGAAAATCACTAGAATGGTACCCAAACTATGATAAATAACATAATGCACCGACGAAAAAGAACACAACAGGACAATGAAGCAAACGGCCAGGTCAGGCCTAGAATCCAGGGATTTTGTTGTTTTCGAATTGTAAACTACATTTTTATGTTTTAATCTGTGCTCTCTG
Source organism: Branchiostoma lanceolatum (assembly GCF_035083965.1). Classification (NCBI taxonomy): domain Eukaryota; kingdom Metazoa; phylum Chordata; class Leptocardii; order Amphioxiformes; family Branchiostomatidae; genus Branchiostoma; species Branchiostoma lanceolatum. Next base: position 10,012,902 of record NC_089732.1, read on the forward strand.
ACAGTTTATTGACCGTTTCCGTGAGCATTTTCGATACATGGTATGAATAACTCACTGACACAATAGGTTTATGTAACGTTAACGCAAATAAACCTATAGGATGTTAACCTTTATGTTTGGTAGGCGAGCTCGAATGCCTGCTTTTACATAACGGCCTAACAGTCATATTCGTCCAGGTCATACTCTTCAAATCCCTGTCACCAGTTTTAAATCCAGCTCCTTTGGTTGATATATTTCATTCATGTGTAGGCACCACAGCTTCCTTGTCAGTAGTTGACAAATAGTTTTCTATACGACTAGGGCCTCCCTTCCACTAAACGTTGATTGTTGAGCATCCGTACGGTGACCAAAATTGGATTTGTGTGACCCTTGATTTTATCATTCGAATATGATGCAAGATGTATGTTTAAATCTAAGTATGACCTAAAAGACGGAAAACGTCAGAATATTCGTTATACATTTTTTTTATATATCCATGAAATTCGTTGAATGATCTATGAAACCTTAGATAACTCCGCGGCCGCAGCATGGTCACAGTCTTTAGCTAGTAGAAAGGAGGTTGAAATTTGACAAAGCACACATAATACATGATACTACATCATTCTTTCGGGGGTTGATAGTTTAAAAAGTGAACGGCTGCGTTTTTTGTCTTTGCCTAGACGGTGCTGTTGCCATCGACCCTCGAAGAAACTGTCAACAGACCTACGTTACTAGTGCGGTATGAATCTCTAAGCAGATCTATTGGTAGCAAAACGCCATTTTAAAACTCCTTTTGCCAGTTGGATACGGTCTTTGGTACCGATAGATCTGCTTGCAGATCTGCGCGGTATCATAGTACTGGCGAAATGCCTAGATATTTGTTAACATGGACAAATAGATAAATGCAACACTAAGTCAAATGATGTGTTACCGTGAGGTGCGCTTTCCCGTCTTTGACCCAGCCGATGGCGATGTCTGATCCCGGCATGCCTCCGTTAGGAGACAGACCCATGCCGAACCATCCTGTCGTCTGCACATGGGCTTCGAACTCGATCTTTTCGTCATCAAACTTCCAGAACAGGTGGAACTTTTCTTCCTCGTCAAGAGCCTCGTGGTGTGTAAAATCATCGGCTCGCACAGCCTGCCCCCCATAATGAAGGGCTATGATCAAAACTAGAACACAGAAACTCCCAGTGATTTTGGCCATACTGCCTGCTGTAGCCTAACGATGCGTAATGAGATTTTATGGACAGGTGTCTCTGCAATATTCAATGTACAATATGACGTATGCGTTTCCAAGACAACAGGCTATTCTGTTTATCATTGACGAGAGGGCCCACGTGAAGGCAAACAGGTACGAAGGAAAACGAGTCACCAAATAGATAAACTTAGGTATAAGCTCTGTCTACTAAGTGACTTTATCAAACACACAAACAGGCACGGGCTGTTACTGAACAGTTATGGACGACACGAGTTAGCAAGCTTGTCAAGCATTTGCACTTTGAACCTCTATGATAGCGATTTCAGCAGCAATGTCCCCAAATCCAGTCTTGTAGTGGGCGCACTGCAAAATGAGATTAATTACTCTATGACATACAAACCATCATTCATAGAGAAGTGAATTGAATGTAATAGATACAACAGTGTACAGAATGTAACTCAAAAATTAGTCATGCAAAACTGAGTCTGAACCTAAATGGAACAAAGATATCATGATCAATTACAGTCATCATATTAGATGACAAAACCTGTGTTATTTCTTACTCCTGCACAATTTCAAACTAAAAAGTTGAAGTAAAATGTTGTTACCACAGCGTCAGTGATTATCAATCTCTTCCTCATTTCCTGCTCACAGCCCAAAAGCTCTGCCTAATGGCTAGAAATATCATCGCAATAAAAAAATGCACACAGCAGCGGCAAAAATGATAGAGACATATCTCCTGGGTCTACTTGGTATAGTTAAAATCAAATCAAAGACAAAAACATTATTTTCTCACCACATAGCTCATATCAATTGGGTACAGTCAAAGAAAGCGAGTCAATTCATATATAATGCTGTGATCAAACCTTTGTAGAATGATCTACACAACTGAAGGTAACTGTTGTATATGAATGCTGAATGTAAGAATACGTTTTCACAAGGTTGAAATCATCTCCTATCAAAGAGGCTGTGCAAAAAAGCAAGGACCCTAAAGATATGACAGTATATGTAAGCCTGTAACTGTTATACATCAAGTATGATTTCAACAGCATTTTTGTTCCTTCAATTTTGGTGAAAACATGGGGAAGGAAATTGTACAAAAGTCAACCAAATACGTTATTCCGTCATGCTACATCCGTAACATCTATTGATAAAAAAACAAAGAACCTGTGAGTCAATCCCCCATCAATCATGAACGTGTAGATATCAAGTCATCGCTTTGCTGGCACATAAGCTACATTATTATACGACTTCCCACTCTCAGACTTATGATTTGCATAAAATCATGATAAACATTGATATCTATGCCTTTAGAATCGATATTGTTGGAATATTTACCTCAAAAGAGACTTTGGAAGTTTTCTAAATCAAACATCTAATGCCTCCATAAAACATAACAGTAAATCATACCGTTTCACACATTACATACTCATTTATAAAGGATTAGTAATGGCCAATCACCAACACCTGTCTTACATGTAAATGTCCTTTTTGAAAATCAAGGCAAAACACACACACACACACACACACACACACACACACACACACACACACACACACACACACACACACACAACACACACACACTTGCTTTCCATTCGACGGCCACAGCCAAATGGTGTTTTAGTTCATCCCTGTGATTACAAGCGCCAGAAGGTAAGCGGTCAAAGTATAAACTGCAGCGTGCTGTGGCTGTAGGGCCGTAGAACCACCAACAGGGTCGGGGGTCGGTGTTGCGCTCCGGCTGCAGATGTCTTCTGTAGGCCGCTTGGTCCCACGTGGAAAGCGGTCGGCGTAACCTACCAGCGGACCCTAGTCATTTGCCGATTCCAGAGGAGAAGAGAAAGCCGTTAGAAAATTCTCATATCACAAGGAAGTAGGAGTCAAGTCAAGTCAAGTCAAAGTTTATAGCACGAGTTTGGGTTCGAAGTGCATACAGGCAAATGCATACATGTAACGCTGAACATAAAACGAAGAGCTGCCCTTACAAAGGCAACAGTTCCATTCAATGTGCAATTATCATCTACAGTTTTAAGTGTCAATACGACATTGTCAATGAACATTGTTTAATAACCCATATCATTTCAATATACTTAGTCTTATCTAGGAAAGGGAAGCTGCAGAAGCAGTGGGATAGGTTCAGTACTTTGTTGTATCTTTAACGTTTGTTCTTGACCATATAAAAGACACCACAAGGCACACATCCTATTTTGTTTATCGCGACTGAACTAGCTGTCCTGGTTTTTCTGTAGTGTATCACTTACCATGTACATTTGTGATTATCTGTACTTGTATGACATTTTCTTGAATACAGTATTTTTAAAAAACGGTGTTGGTCTTACAGTATCGACATTAGACTGATGGGTGGCCTGGCAGATCGAGTAGAAGGTTGAGTTCAGGAGGTACTCGGAGAAGATCTGTCCATTCTCGCTCGTCCACGGCACGGCCTCCATAGCCTCCTCGTAGGTCATGTTGACCATGTGCGCAGGCGCCGTGATGATGATGCCCGGCTCGCCATTATCGGTCCTGTAAACACCAAGTGGAGAAAAACAAATCAGCAGGTGTCTGACGAATACAAGAAACATGCGTAATGGCTAGCCTCCATAACAGGTTCTCTGGGCCTTTCTTTCGCTTATGATATACTTTTTGAATTGACTTTTTGCACTGGGTCATCTGTGAAGCCAGCCCGTAACCATTTGACCCAGGGAGCATGCTATGGAGGCTACGTAATGGCTTCAATTTGTTGAAAAAATTGAACGTTTTGTACCGTCGGTTTTATAGCTGTGGAATGGGATCCCAAAATCGACAGGTGTTATAAAGAAACTTCCGATAGCTAGTTAAACCTCTACCATAGCTAAACTGCAATGATTAAATGTTCTGTTCCCGTGGTCGGTTAACATTAAATGACGCTTCTTGTAAGGCCACAGCATGTAAATCTTTTGGATGACATCAGCGCGCTCAATCTTCAGTTTGAATCTTTTTATTTTCAAAGGGTACACGGTCAAAAAGTAGTCATACTTGGGCTGGCGTTTTGCATAGAAAGAAGGCCACTGTCGTATAAAACATTCTCGCCCTATGGCATGTTGAGACTACAACAAAGCTAATTAATAATACGCACAATGTAAAATCCTGAACTCCAGCGAAGCCGACAGTGTGGTACACGTTTGGCAAACTGTCACACCTACTCAGGTTGAACTTCGGGTAGTACATGAAAAACGTCTCACACATCTCTTCTGGGGTACCGAGACCGCCCTGAACAAAAGAAATAAACCAATCATTAAAGTTGTCCCCAAACTAGCCTCCGTTGCAGTCCTTCCCACAGCGATCTTTAAAAACTTTTTGGTGGGGGGGGGGGGGGGGGGCGCCGCGTATCTGCTTGAGCCCCCGTATCTGCTTGGGATCCCGAAACTGCTGTGACCCTGTGCCACAGCGGTCACAGGGTCACAGCGGTGTCGCTGCTTACAGATGCGGTCCCAAACGTTAAGTGTCCACATATATACATATATAGGGTAACGATAATAAACGTACAGTGAAACAATTATCATCTACTTTTTCTTAACCATGTGTGAAACGTCAGACACCCTTGCATTGAAATATATATCAGCAGTGTATCTTGTTTATCTTCTTTAATTTTCTTTTTAAGACATCATTCTGAACTTTTGTCAAGGCAAGGAAACAACAGAGAAGATGTGAAAACTGAAGGTTTTACTTACATACGTAACGGAGTCTTTGTGAGACGAATCGTAGATGCATTCTGTAATCAGAATGTCTCCCTGAAGAAAAGGCACGAGTGTGAGATTTTGTTACATTGGCGACCATCACTTGTTACTAACTACATCAGATTGAGGAAAAGGATACTTCTTAAGACTGCCTGGAAAGCTTGACTTTGCTAAAATTCCTCACTAATTATGCAAATCAAGTCATAATTTGCGTGATCGTGACTAGCATACCATTAAGTTGGTTAAAGTTACCTATATGTCAAACATTTTTGATCAAATGAGTTGAGGAATATATAGTTCAGGAACAGCAGCAAGGTGTGTACGATTAGAGGATTTATGTGTTATAACGTTACAGGACTTGTCTCACCCATATGGTTATGACTATATGATATCGATAATAACGTTAATGACACGCTTTCCTTCGGTCTATACGGTGTCATAAAGCATGTTCGATTCCTATAACCACCTCATCAACATCGTACGCTTTGCGGATTCGGTGATTATCGGGGACTGACCATGCCTTATGACACCGTATACACCTAAGGACAGGTCATTAACCCTATATTATAACGGGACAATCAATTGCTTACCGTACATATTTCTTTTTATCTATCCGTAAGAGCCTGATGTTGCCATCGATTTACGAAGAAAGGCGGCTCAATTGTTACTGTAGCAGCATTTCTTCACCCTAGGTCAGAAATATCAATGCTCGAGACAAGTATTGACTTCACTGACCCATTAGGAGAAGCAGGGGTTACGAAGGCTGCTCGGGAAATTCCCTACCCCATTTAGGCCGGAATGTTTTTGGTCCACTCACACCGGGGCATGCCCCTGCTCTTTTTCGAAAGATGTGGTGGGTTCTTTTATGTGCTCAAGGTGTGACTCTCCTCAAACACGGGACCTCCATTTAACGTCCTATCCGAGGGACGTCCCTAACCTGAGTGGGGTGAGGAAATTTTAAAGTCGTGTTAAGTGCCTTTCCCAAGGGCACAACGTCGGGGCGCAAGTTCGGACATGTCTCTGGGCACAACCTGGGATTAGATCCCGGGTCCCATTGTTTGACAGCCGCGCGCTCTACACTTGCGCCACACGACGCCACTTTTAACGAAAGTCTTTTACTACCAATGTGTAAATGTCAAGAAATGTTACCAACTCAGAGTGACTCACGGGGTAGATGGTGAGCTCCTCCTTCAACTTCCTCTCGTACTGCAGGTTGAAGTCGTAGTTGTCGTCTCGGACGATGTCGATCTCAACACCGTCACGGATCAGCCGGGCGTTCAGCTTCACTCCCAGCAGGTGGGAATGGAGGTTTGCACTGATGATGTGGATGGGATGTCCGTGCTCCTCGAGGAACTAGAGAAAAATAACAAAAACGCCCCTGCAGTTTTAGAATGTAATGCTAGGTGGCCCAAACTTATGTGACTTTTTCCTGAGCACAAGAGCTTTTCAACACCCAAAAATCGTGACCATAGCATTAGCATGTCCAGGACACGGTATCAAAACCGGAAGTTTCACTGCAGAACCTAGGAAAGCCACTCACTCACTCACTCACTCACTCACTCACTCACTCACTCACTCACTCACTCACTCACTCACTCAATCAATCAATCAATCACTCACTCACTCACTCACTCACTCACTCACTCACTCTCTCCCATAGCTTAGTCAGCCGTCGGGGCAGCATAGCTCTCAGTGAAAGCTCTCCATTGCTGGCGGTCTTCCGCCAGTCTGGTCATCTGGTTGGCTGAATGATCTGTGATCCACGACCGACGGGGACGCCCCCGCGGCCGCGCACCCTCCGCTTTTCCCTGAAGGATTGTGTGTGCAAGAGTGCCTTTCGCCCTAGACACATGCCCGAACCACAGCAGTTTTTTTTCTTTTTAACTACGGACAAGAAACTGTCAAGTGGGCCTTGCAGAGTATGGATGCGTTTCTTGACTTCTTTGTTTGTGGTGTGTGATGTCCAGTGAATTCGTAGCAGTCTGATAACAGTTCAATTCAAACGCATTGATTCTCTTCACCGTATTTTTGCATTTAGTGTCCACGAGTCAGCGCCATACAGGAATATTGATAACACAAGGCAACGTAGTATACGGATCTTTGTTGACATGGAGATATTATGACTGGACCATATGTGCTTGAGTTTTGACAGTGCAAGGGTTGACTTAGCAATCCTGACTTTCACCTCTTTGGCTGAACCACAGTCTTCTGTCTGGACAGAGCCAAGGTAAGTGAAAGCCACTAGAGGGCCCAAAATCTAATTATTTCCAGTTTTTGTCACACCCTAGATTCACACCAAATATTAAATCATTCCATCTAACCATTTTCGAGTTATCTTGTTCACCAACAGACACACAGACAGACAAACCCCACTGAAAATATATCCATATGAATGACATGGAGGTAAAGATCTTGTTTCAGGCAACCCAAACTTTCTCTAAAACTAAGTATAAAACTGCAAATGGTACTACGTACATGGGGCTGGCACCTTTAACCGAATAAATCCTTTTGGACAAGCTTATGAATGCCAAATTGTCTCTCAGGTATGTACTAACCGCGTTCAAGCACCGCGTGCTGCAGAATCCTGCCGATGTGAACTCCTGGACATGTGGTGGGATGACGTGGTACTTGTTCACCAGCACGCCAACCTCCAACGTCCCCAGGTCGTTATCTCTCAACTCGGGCGTGTACGTGAGTCTGATGCCTGAACTGTCCCGGATACCTGTGTAACGTTGGGTAACCTAAATTCGTGGGGTACTTAAAGTCGGGATTTTTCGAAAACGGGGTATTTAGGGATATGTGCTACATGCAAAATCAGTTATAACGCCAGCAATGCAAAGCAGATAGACTAACGTATTCAGAACACTGGCTGAAAAGCTTCGATAACCATGCATTAGAAGTTGGCGACGTCAAAAACTCTCCGTCCCTTATTGACAGAGTCTGGGGGCTTCGTGGGAGAATCACCCAGCACGGTTGTTCGCTGGTTTATAAGACAAATGTCACATCTCCTGCCTGCTAAACACAATTATTTATAAGACAACTTATTACAATCTCTTTTGCTAACCTGCAACTATATTCTAAGTGTGATCAATCATCAAAACTCCTCTCTGTTGCTACAACCTACGGCACGTGTATTTTCCCGCCGCCATATTGTTAACCAGAATCCTGTTGTCAAGCAGACGACAAAGGTTTGTGAGGAACACTTTTTTGTCTAAATGCTGCGTGTGATAGTGGACTGAGGAAGATATTTTCCTCAAAGTTTGCTCCTAACACAGCAAGGAACACATGGACATAGTAGTATTACCATTGCTACGGCATCCAGCTAACTTCCCATGAATAATGTAACGTTACACGTTGCCCGATGATGACGATGGGCCGACTTTGAGTGAAGTTCTACCGACTCAACACACGGGTTGTTCCCGAACTGGCCTGATGTGTGCGGTACGGCCGTTTCTTCGTGTATTTTTTTTACTTGGACACGTCTATATCCATAGCACTCTCCTCAAGCCAAGGATAGAACGAATAGCTGCTGTATAAAATGTGATTAGCGGTAAGATATTCAAGACGAATCTTCTCTCCCGAATTAATGTGCCCCCCTGTCCGACAGCACCACAATTGTGCGTGCGGCGCACGGTAGTTTCAAGTTGAAATATTATGGTGTCAGCACGACTAGAGACAAAATCTACCATATATATGATTAGTGCAAAGATAGTACATGATACTGACAGAATAATAGAAAAAAAGGATGGTTTATTGTTCTGCTAGATTGATTTCAGTCAACCATTATCGGAAAAATCCCGAATTTAGGTTACCCAACGTTACGCAAATGCCATATGTAAAAGAAATATATCAGAATGACTACAACAGTCCTTTGAACGAAAAAAATTGAACTACAGAAAGTGCGAAATGGACGAAATGGCGTTCCACTTTCGTTCCATTTGACACTTTCTGTACATTGCTTCACGGCATGGCTCAAGATTTTGCCGGGCAAAAAACTGCGATCGGAAAACATTCTGAACCAGCTAACCATTGATTTGCAACCTTCTAGTGAGAAACAAGCGTGTTTGGAACGTTTTGGAATCCCTGACCTGAAGCCAAGAGCGGGTTGTCGTAGTGCATCTCCATCATCACATAACCACTGTCATCGTCTTCACTGATGGGGTAACCCACATGCTCTGGGTAAACGATAGGCTGGGGGCAAGAATAGATGTGATAAAGGGTCATAAAGAATATTTGTTAAAGGGGGTAAAACTACAAGCATGAGTGTACAGGAAAAGGTATTAAACACGAAAGTTGGTTTCACATGCTGCAAATGTGGAGTTCAATATATTTACGTAATACAATGTGCTTCTTAATGCCCTGTGTAGGAAGACATTTAGCCTGGTTGAAGGGTTGGCGGAAAAAGCTGTCCGGTCCGGACAGCGAAAAAGCTGTCCGGTCTGATTAGACAGGTTGCGTCCCCTGGCAGAAGGCGATAGAATTGCAAGCAGTCTGACGTGTATCGGCGTTGCTGTATATTTCAATATAAATCGCACTGATTGGATAGATAAATGGGGGTCTGCATGCAAATCTCATTGATTCCGTCGCGTTCAGAAAGATTAGCGACAGTCTTTTCAACCTCCTTGGCGACACAGCGCCATGCGGGGAGGGGCCATACAAGCCCCGGACAGCGGGACGTTGTGCTACACAGACTAGGAAGACATGTGGTCATCATCACAATACTTGTTGTTTCACAGCGGCGACTTTTGTCTATCATATCGAACTAAAATTCAAACTTGTTCCTACCCCTGACCCGATGGCCCAGGCCAACATGATGCTTCCTTGATAACATTCCATCCAGTCGCCGGGCATGTTGGGAGTGTAGCACTGATGTCCCGGATGTCCCTCCGGCCTGACGGTCATGTTCGGGTTCTTCTTACAGGTGTAGACCAATAAATGGTGAACCGTACCCTCGTTCCCAGGCTGGACGATGGGTTCAGCCTAAAGTCACAGAAAGAGAGAGAGACTAAATGCATGACATTAGAAATATATCAACACAACTAAGCCCCCCAAAAGTTACTGAAGCAACTGGATAAAGAAGGTTTGAAACAGTCAGACGTTTCAGACATCATCCGCTGTCTTTCGTCAGTGATTAAAGGAGTGAACTGGACAACCAGGTTTTAAACCAAAACTCTGAATTGAAATGTTAATGAGGTGAAGACAATTAGGGATGGTTCAACAGAAGACTAAGTCAAGCCAAACTTAATTGTTACTTATTGTTGTTGACAGCGTTTTCTTTGCAATGGGCCGGATGAAAGAAATCATTCTATATACACCCAAGAAGGTTAAACTTTTGATACACCACAGAATATCCACTCACACTACTGTGCCTTTGTCAACATGTTAGTAAAACATCACGCGCATGCGCGCACGTACCTTTATCACGTGGTGTTTACCGCCCAGTTCAGGCATCTTAAACAATTGACACCAGTACGTCGTGTCTTGATTACCAGGAACGGAGACCTGGGAAGAAATAAGAGAAAGTTTCATTGCAAGTTCTTGCCCGTAGGCTAGATTGGCAGTACATGTTATATGGAAAGGGCGGACTGACAGTGATTAACAGTATGTGACTACTCTAGTCCAACAACTGACACTAAATTATAACTTATTCAGTTCGACTTCTTTTTCAGAGACATACTAGTAAGGCATGACAGACACAGGTAGAACAAAATGATGTCATCCGAGCTAACGGTTACATTAAGTCAACTTTTCTTAAGCTTTTGCCAAACTTTTTCTTATTCGCACGCTCGCATCATATCAGTTTTTGGGTCACCGGAGAATGTCATCCATATAATCAAATCAACATGGCCTAAGATGAATAGAAAATAAACCTTACATTGTTCATCAGCAAATCATGTGTGTAGGTTGTTCCTGTTGAAATGGTCTGCTCCGGGACGATTCTTTGTAGAAGAAGCGTCGCCCTGGTTCCCCTGTTGGATCCGTGGTAGGACGGGCCGCTTACTCCAGACGCCTCGTCCGGGTCCTGGTCGTGCCACGCCCATATCACACGCATGGTGTCGTCCTGGAGACCACAAACATTCGTCAACATGTGTCAATATATGTTATCTAGTCATTTATAATACTACTATTGACTCATAGGCAGTGTACGAAAGACCAAAACAACATGGAAAGAGGCTTCTTCAGGTCATTTCCAACACTTCCAAAACATGTCGTCCGGATCCTGGTCGTGGCACGCCCATATCACACGCGCACGCATGGTGTCGCCCTGGAGACCACAAACATTCGTCAACATGTGTCAATCTACTACTATTGACGCACACTACCTGTCCTAAGCAACGTTTCTTTCTCAGTCCCTTGAGTGGCTGCTCCCAACAAGTCGCTTTTAGAATGCGGGCTTGTGCAAATCTAGCACGGTCGGTGGGTAACTGTGTGTCGCCAGTCCGAAGGAATTGGCTGCCCTGGCCAGGTAGTAGAATAACGCCCGTTTTAACTGGGATATAACTAACTAAGATTTAAAAAAAGATGGAAAATTAGACAAGAGAAACGGGGCTTTTTTTTTATTTTTGAAGATATTTTTCAACTTTACGACGTAACAAACCCAAACAAAAGAAGCTCACGGTAAATGTGTCGACAGAAATCTTCATTTAGAATGGCTGCTAGCTGCTGTCCATCGTTTTGGTTGTTGAGCAGAGAGTGAATACCCCTGATGGTTGGGATAGGGTCTATGTAAAATGGGGACTGTTTGGTGGTTGCCTGCGCCAGGTGATTGCGGCGGCCAGGATTGACTGTAGTTGATTATTTGTGGAGCTGTTTCTTCGACTGTGATGTCATACTTACAATGATGACGGGACTGTGATGTCATACTTACACTGATGACGCGGTCCTTCTCGTCACATGTCGTCAGTTTCCGGTTGAACCTCAGCACGGTATGAGTCCCGTTCTCGTACCCAGACACCAGCTCCCAGTCCTGACTCTCGTCCACAAGGGGCTGTGCCTTCGCGTCAGCATAGCGGTCCTGAAATACAGCATATTACAACCCATAATACAGAAGTACCTACTTTTTTCTGCTGATTAAAATAAGGCAATGTTGATTGACTATATGGATGACATCCTCTGGGAACCCTAAAACTGATGTGAGCGTGCGAAGAAAAAAAAGTTTTGCAAAAAGAAAGTTTCCTTCATTATGAAATCTACGAGGTCAGGAAGGACGAAAAAAACTAAACACACATAATGTACGTGGTATACCGAAATATAGATTCTTCATTTTTGTTCCTACGAACTTTTTCTTTGACTTTGGAATTGACTTTAGCATTCTACGACATTAATATCCGTTTTCTGAAATATATATATGTTTTTAGATTTTATTTACATCATGTATTTTCTCATTTTGCAACTGCTTTTCATGATTTTCAGTATGGCCGAAAACTAATCTTTATCTGGAAAGGGACGAAAATCAGTGCTGCGCGCGTGGATGTCGTCCGTATAATGAAATCAACATGGCCTTACGGAGGATTCTAAAAGGAACATCACTAGAACATATGAATGGCATTTGAATTATGATAAATGATGCACCGATGAACCCCAAACACCCCCACCCCGCCCACCACGAACACACACAACGGGACAATAAAGTAAACGGCCGGGTCAGGCTATGCCTGGTACGGTAGAACACATGAATGGCATTTTAATTATGATAAATGGTGCACTGATGAACCCCCCACCCCGCCCCACGAACACACACAACGGGACAATAAAGCAAACGGCCAGGTCAGGCTATGCCTGGTACGGTTAGCCTGAGTGTCATCCTGTTTTAGTTCCAGGCTCTACCTTCTTTGGTGAAGGTATAGCCTGGAACTGAAACAGGATGACACTCAGGCTAGGTACGGTTACTAGGCTCTCCAACGATTTTGTTGTTGTTGACTTGTAAACTGCAGTGTTGTTTTAAGCTGTGCTTTCTGACAGTTTATTGGCCGTTGGCATGAGCAATTCACTCATGAGCATGAGTGTACATGGGCTGAATGACTAATGTTGACACAATAGGTTTTATGTAACCAAGGAGGTTTTATATAGCTATATAAAACCTCCTTGATGTAACGTTTATGGCAGAGCAAATAAACCTATAGGGTGTTGACCTTCAAAGTTTATGTTTGATAGGGGTGGTCGAATACCTGCTTTTACATAACGGCCTAACAGTCAAATTGGTCCAGGCAAGTCCTTGGTCCAGGTCATACTCTTCAAATCCCTGTCACCAGTTTTAAAGCCAGCTCCTTTGGTTGATATATTTCATTCATGTCTAGGTACCACAGCTTCCCGGTGTCAGTAGTTGACAAATAGTTTTTTATACGTCTGGGGTCTCCTTTCCACCGTTCACGTTAATCGTTGAGCAACCGTACAGCGACCAAAATCGGACTTCTGTGACCCTTGATTTTGTTATTCGAATATGATGCAAGATGTAAGTTTGAAAGAGGATAAAACGTCAGAAAATTCGTTCTTTATCCACGAAATTCGTTGAGTGATCCATAAAACCTTAGATAACTCAGCGGTCGCTTTATGGTCACAGTCTCAAGTGGAATGGAGGTGTTGACAAACCACACATAATACATGATACTACAAATACTTTTGGAGGTTAAAAAGCTAACGCTAAACTGCAGCGTTTTGTGTCTTCGCCTATAGTGCTGTTGCAACCGATCGTCGAAGAAATTGTCAAAAGACCTACATTACTAGCGCGGTATTAATCTCCAAGCAGATCTATCGGTGGCAAAACGCCATTTTAAAACTCCTTTTGCCAGTTGGATACGTTCTAAGTGCCACCGATCCGCTTGAGGTTAGCGCGGTATCATAGGACTGACGAAATGCCTAGATATTTGTTAAACAGGAACAGATAGCTATATAGAGATAAATGCAACACCAAGTCCAATGATGTGTTACCGTGAGGTGCGCTTTCCCGTCTTTGACCCAGCCGATGGCGATGTCGGATCCCGGCATGCCTCCGTTAGGAGACAGACCCATGCCGAACCATCCTGTCGTCTGCACATGGGCTTCGAACTCGATCTTTTCGTCATCAAACTTCCAGAACAGGTGGAACTTTTCTTCCTCGTCTAGAGACTCGTGGTGTGTAAAATCATCGGCTCTAACAGGCTGTACCCCATATTGAAGGGCTGTGATCAAAACTAGAACACTGAAACTCCCAGCGATTCTGGCCATACTGCCTGCTGCAACTTGACGACGCGTAATGAGATTGTATGGACAGTTGTCTCTGGAATATTTGAAGTATGACGAAAGCGTTTCCAAGACAACAGTTTATCATTGATTAACATGTTTATCATTGACGAGAGGGTCTCCAGGTACGCAAACGGGTTGGGAAATGAGTCATCAAATAGAGGCTTTGTGTTGCTTTTTAGGTGTAAGGTCTGTACTATGTGAACTTTAACTGACATATGTTAATTGTCAAACTCAATATCTATTAATGTAACAATACTTTACGTTTGGGACTACATTGTTAGCAGTAACACCTAGCTTCAGTGCACTGTGAACCAGTCAGTATTGCTCTGATGAAGATGTCAGTCATTGAAACGTAGGCCCTTGTAAAATACATGGTTTTGAAGAAAAGGACCTTGCTATTCAGAGATTCGCCAACACGATGAAATTATTCACGAATTATCAATCTCGTTTCACTATCACTTCAAAGTCTTCCATAATACCATTGTTAAACTTTGTATGATTATGACAAATTCTTTTAATGGAGTGAACAAATGAAAAAAAAACACTGATAAGTATGAAAACCCATGTTTATTTCTAGGAGGGATATTCAAAAAGTGTTATATTTGAATAAGCTTACCAGGTAAATACATGTACAGTTCTACAAAAATGCCAATTTTATTTCTACATTCCCCATAATTTTACACCTTACTTCAGACATACACATACAGATGGCTGTAATGTATTTAAATCTACCTCAATTAGTATAGAATAGCATCAACTCATACAAACTGTTTTAGCTTACAATGATAAGACCCTACAAAATAACATCTTGAATGTTTGACACTTAGTTCTTGGTTGTTTTTCCTCTTCACATCCTACTCTATGACATAAGATGAAATTAATTCATACTGTCTTTCTATCTTGTTTGTGGAGGGGGTAAGTTTTGGGGTGGGGGGTTGGTTGTTGCTGGAGGGCGAGGGTCCTATCTTGTTGGTGGAGGGGGGACAAGGTTGGAAAGTACTGGAGGGGAGAGCCCTATCTTGTGGGTGGAGGGGGGACAGGGTTGGGGGGTGCCGGAGGGGGAGGGCCACCTGGTGGTGCCCCTGGTGGTGGGGCTCCTGGAGGGGGTCCAGTTGGGGGCGGGCCTGTGGGAGGTGGCCCTGCAGGAGGGGGGGCACCAGGTGGCAGACTAGGTGGCCTTCCTTGTGGGACACCTGGAGGTGCTCCTGGAGGCAGGCCGGGCATGTTGGGGGGTCCGCCAGGTGGGCCCATGGGTTGGCTTGTGGGCGGCGGTCCAGGCTGGGACGTGGGAGGACCCCCTTGATGTCCGGGAGGCATTCCCATGAAGCCTCTGGGCGGGCCATGGTGGAACCCTGGGGGCATATTCGGTGGTTCTCTGTGTGGTCCCCCCTCCCCCGGTGGTCCCCTATGGTGGAACATGCCAGGGTGGCCAGGGTGCATCCCAAACGGAGGGGGTGGTGGGCCCCTGGGTCCCCCTGGTGGGGCCATGTTGGAGGGAGGTTCGGGCATGCGCGGTGGGCCAGGCGGTGGTCTGGATGGAGGGCCGCTCTGGGGCGGGCCGGACGGTGGCACATTCGGCTGTTGTTTGGGGTCCAGCTTGAAGTGGAACTGTAGGAAAAACTGGGGGTGGACAAGAAAGAACTGGTTAGATCCAGTGTCTATCACAATAGAATGGACTGCAAAGGTTCATGCTAACCTGATTCTTTACCATACACGTTTCCACTGAAAAAGGTTGCATGCAAATTCATCCTTACCTTCAGGCAGTCACTTTCATCATATTATTTTTGTCTTGGGATTTTCATTGAAGTTATGACAGAACAAACAATTGATTTTGATGAGGATCTATAGCATGGCTGAAATATGTGCGACACAACCATGGCTGTGGCAAGAGCCAAAACTGCCCTCAATTTCCTGTCAGGAACCGATCATACAATAAATGTGATTGGGTCACTACTCAGTTAATATTGGCAGTGAATATCATGTTTGATGGGTAAGCCTCCAAAGTTGTTTGACTGTACCTGTTTTGTCTCCCTGTTCCACTGAGTCCAGAACTTCCCTTCACTCTTATCTACCTCTCTGCTGGGGATCTGTGTGGTACAAACCATGGAACTTTATGTTACAGTGATCAAAAAGCAGAAAAGTTTACTAGTAAGTTATAATGATCTCAACTGAAGACAAGCAAGTACATAGCAGTTGATCATAGTATGATACTGCATGTACATGTATAATGTAACTCCTGCAATTGTGTTTAACCCTGTTGTTTTGTTGATTGTCAACCTAGACTTATGAAAGATTAGTGTCTCTGCTGTTTTTATAGACCTGGACCACATCAGGTGAAGAAACTGCCTCACCTTGAAGGCGATGTTCTCATATGGTTCTGCTGCGAAGATGAGGTACTGCCAGCGTCTGTCCGGGGGCTCGACTCTTTGTTCATACGCAGACATGAAGCGATGTCGAGGGGAGATGGCCTCCACCACCTCGGGGTAGTCAATCTGGGCAAAAACAAGTCACACTTCAACTTTTGTCCTCTTTTTGACCTTGGAATGGCTGTGATTTTGAGTTATAGACAATAATTTTGTTAAGACGAATCAGATTTCATTTGTTCTACTGAATGTTATCCACTTTCGTCTTCTGACTGAATGTCACATGTTTTGTGTTGTATATGCTGGGCCCCCTTTGAAATCAACTTTTACAGGTTGAAGGGGCAACCCAGCTATCTCATAAGGAAACAAGTTATTCATGTCCGAAGGTCGAAACAAAAACACCCACTGCAGTTCCAAACAAGACGCTATGAGGCCCAAACTTACACAACTTACTTCCTGTGCCATGAACTATTTACCACACAAAAATCATGACCATAGCACTTTCAGAAAATACGCCGCCAAATTTTGAAGCTCCGCTGCAGCACCTTAGGTACCCACTAGAAGGCCCATTATCGAACTTGACCTTCCCTTCTGTAAACCCTACCCATCCACTTAATATCATACAGAACCCTCAACAGTTTCTCGAGTTATGCTGGCGACATACAAATACACATCCACACAAATCCTGCTGCAGTACCGACGGAAAATGCCAGGGGAACCATTTTTGAACTTGACTTCCGTCTCCACAACATCTACACACCTACAAAAAATCATGAAGATCCATCAACGTTTCCATCACTTTTTTTGCCTACATACAAACAAACAAAAATTAAAAGTCAGCTGCAGTACTGTTGAAAAACGCAAGGTGAACCATTTTCGAACTTGACCTTCCTTTGCACAACCACTTCACACCTACCAAAAATCATAAAGATTCATCAAAGCTTTCTTGAGTTATGCTCTTGACATACATACAGACCCACCCAACAAATGTCTCAACCGAAAACATAATCTCGGCGAAGATAACAAATAAATAAATGTCATAGAATTTTCTGTGCAAGATGGGAATCTACATCTACAGTGACAGTGTGTGCTTGTCCAGACCATTGTAGTGCATAGTGGTACAGAGTGTAGCAAGTAGGGTATGTTTTTACAGAGAGGTGTTGCTAGCCATTCCCCTTCTACGGGCTCTTTATGACTTTCTGTATTGCCTTCAATAATGCAATAAAACAGTCAGGCCTACCTGATACAGCAGACTCTGTTGTCCTGTTTCTGGGTCTCTTTGTTTAGTAACTGGACAAAAAAACAAGAACTCAATGTTACATGTTGGCAGAGTTCAGCACATATTATGTATTGACCTTTACAGAAGACATAATCAAAGATGTTGTGCTTTGTGAATAGAATAAAAAGGAAGGTTTGGAAGGACACAAGATAATTCTAATATAAAAGGCAAAAGTGTATATCAAATTACAGGCATAACTTTACAGCAGAATAGCTGATACTTTTAACCTTTAGCACTCTGAAATAGCCATTAGGCACCCAGTTCCCTATTGGCCACAGGGTTAGGTAGCAGGGAGAAGGTTAAATCTGGGGATTCCAATACGATGTTCAACAAATCCGTTAAGTAACATTTCAAATTAAAAGTTACCTATGTCACACCCTCTAAGGTTGGCATGGTCTATCAAGAGCCCATCATTATGTAGCTGCTTTGAAATATCGCCATCTAGCAGAAAGAACAAGTATTACATGCAGCCCACCTTTGTAACCAGGTCTGCCAATCTTGACAAACTTCTTAGTTTCCACCCTGTCTCTGGCTGGAGCTGGTTGAGCAGGGGAGTCTTTAGCTTCCTTTGCTGCACGTCGAGCCCTAAAGAAGTGTTTGTAAGGGGAAATCATTCAATACTTCTGATTTACAGTATGCACAGTAATACAACAAGCCGGGTAAGATACTTATTACACAATTTCTTGTCTACCTATATACGGTACATATATCACTTGGGTATCCTGAAAATTATGAAAACAACATCTCAGATCTACAATGTATCAAGTTACCATCAACAGTTAAAATTGAAACTGTACATTCGGTGTAAAATGATATTTCAAAGAGAAATAAAAAGGATGAAGACAAAGAAAAGCAAAACCAATCCAATGAAAAAAATCATGTACAGTCAAACCTGTCTATAGCGGTCACTCAAGGGACTGGCCAAAACTGGCCGCTAAGGACAGGTGGCCGCTATGGAGAAAATGTGGATTAATTGATCACGAGTGACACATGTTTTCAGTACCCACTGAGATACATTTATTCACCGTACAGTACACATTTAACATTACATAGGTAAGGCACATTTTAGAAATTCGATTGTTGTTCTTTTACTTCTATTATGGGCTTGAAAAAAGAATTATTGTATCTGCAAACTCCAAAATCCATGGTCTGCTCGAGCTTCATGTCTGAACAGACCAGCATCGCCATACTCAACTCTTGATCCTTCGCGACTGCTTCGCTGCCGGCACACGCGTCACCAACGAGTTTTAATCATATGAAACAAAGTTCTTCGCAGCAAAATGCCCCCTAGTTAGTATAGAACAAAATATATGTTGCTCAGTTGCCACTTACTGTTCGTTTTCGACCGTTTTCAAACACAAAATCGTGGCGACAATTTTCCTAATCTGTTGTTGTTTGCTTGTCATGATCGGCTTCTACCATTATGCTAATAGGGTAATGAGAGGAAGGTCGCTCTTTTGAGGGCTTTTTTCTTTTCAGAAAATTGCAACAGCCCAAATTTTACAAGATAGTAATGTTATCCATATTTAGTTTGAAGCTTTTGGTTCAGTAATTATCCTCAGTGATAGTTTGCAGCAAAATAGATTTAACACACTATACCTCCGCAACAGCGGTGTCTTCCGATGACCTTTATGCTGCTCCGCCATTTTGAAAATCGTGTTTGGGCACATTTTCGGATGAATTCCCGGGGAAAACGGAAATATTGGGCCGACATTGAAATAATTCGCCAACTTAGCGCATCAGATACATGTGCGGGTTGTATTTTCCAAAAACTACCGTAATCTTTGTCCAATCCAAATGCACAGAAATAGTCAAATATGCTACGATGTACAAACGCAAGCCATGTGAAGAAATACTTGACTTCGCGCGCGTCAAACCATGGATAATCTAACGAAGATAAAACATTCTTGTTTTCTTTATTATTATCCCGTAAAGTTGAGTTCACATAAACTTGATAACTGCATTAAAAAATGAAGATTTTGAACCCGGCGTGCGGTGGCGATGCGGCTTCCACCGGCGCACATTGGCCGTTATCGGCAGTGTTACTGTACTCGCGGGACCGAAAATCGTCTGGCCGCGACCGCGTTGGACAGGTGGCCGCTATAGCCTAATTCTTAATGCTTATGTCAATGGGAAAAATCCAAGGGACCGACAAAAAGTGACCACTATGGGCAGGTGGCCGCTATGCAAAGGTGACCGCTAATACAGGTTTGACTGTACACTTTCTTACACATCAAAATCAACGTATTCATACAGGCAGAAACTTTTACTTACAAGTTGGCCTGATGCTTCTTCCCCTGGGTATGTGCCAGATAACTTCCCTGGGATCAACAGCAAAACAGTTAGTACAGGAACATTTCTTTTCAAAAAGAATTTAAACTACATAACTGCACTTGCACAAAGAATTGAATACTTTACAAAGTAAGAAGTTTTCAAGTCTTTGGGAAAGCCGTCTTATTCACGTAATTCTCAGGGAGCTGACCAAATTTTGCGTAATTGCCTTCATTGATTTTAGCATAATTACGGGGTTCTTCTGAATTCAGTGTTAAGTGTCGTTGGGATCCCCACATGAAGACCTCCTTAACTATTCCTCACCTCATTGTTATGAAGAGTGAGACACAGTTTGCACTCGTACGACCCCAGATGGTTCTTCATGAAGTACGGATCCTTGTTGAGATCAATGGTTTCCAGCGCCAACTGTCGCAGCCTCTCACGGCGGTCGCGGTTGGTCTCCGATGTGGAGGCCACCCCGCCGCTCCCCGTCTTCCCGCCGGCACGGTTCTGGAAGTCCATCGTGGCGTTGGCGTATTGTCTTCTCCCCTACGAGGAACTTGTGATGCTGTCTGGTTTGATACCTGTTGTGGGGTAGAAATAAAATTGAAGACAACTGTTGAAAGAAATAATGTAGAAATGCTGAACATGTCTAAATTCAAATCTAGTTGCTTAATTAAGGCAGTTGTATTGGGGGTAACAGTGATGTCTACAAATACTATCCATATCTGTGATCTTACAAATAGTGAGGTGCCTGAACTTATTTTGAGAGTAACATAAATTTTGTACAGGTTGCAGAATACATTACAGAATCATCGGTTACATGATATCAACGAAATACAAACTTTTCGTGTCTTGAAAAAAAGTTGAAACTCGACGTTGCAACTACGAGTCGACTGTTTCAAACAGGGTAGAATGTATAAACTCGCCGTTACTCTACCTAAAATGCGGTTTTATGCTACAAAGAAACGATGCCCCCCTCCCCCAAACTGCACACAAAACGCATGCGGCTGTTCACTTCTGACAAATCTAGGCCCTCTATAGCAAGTCGAATAGACCAATGTTACTCTATAAAGCCTTCTACACTCTCCTAATGTCAGATTTCTGTTAAAATGTCGCATAGAGAAGGAAAAGGACACAAAACTTACCAAATTTATCGCATCTCACGTTCACCAAACGCACCTTTGGCAGTAAAGGATGATGGGATATTTCAACAGGGAGGCTCCGTTTATCACATTACTGGTGGATGAAGTGCACGTTATTCATTTGCTGCACTGCAATTTTCTGCTGTCTGGAAATCTATAACGTATATTTACTTTCTTAGATCATAGATATATCATCACATTCCCCAATGTCTATTTGGGAATCGATTTACATCGTTATGAGGCTCTTTGAGAAAAGTTAATGAATGTTCCCTGTAAGGATCAGCTTACCCTTTGACCCAAATTGAGGGCCATAGAACGAAGTACATGGGTTGGAAGTAGATAGATATGAACCATAATAGGAAGGTAAACTGATCAAATATTATATCAAGTTTCCAATAAAAATCAGATTTTGTCAATTTTTATCAGTTATAACGTTAAATATTTTGCGATTACGATTTTTTTCTGAAGTTGGGGATGATAACTTCTGTGTTTTGACGCCCTCTCTTCAGCTGCTGAGTTGGACAAGTGAAAAACTCTCGAGTTTTCAGCAAAGTCCACGCTTTCTCTCCGCCTTCCTCAAATGGAAAATGGAAATTCGGAAAGATTTGCTGGAACTCCAGCTGTCCGAGCTGGATATGTTATTGAGCATGTATCCAGAGGGTGACGAGGTTGTGCTGGACAACCCGGCAGCACCAACGGACATCCGCCGGTTTGTGGACGGGCCGAGGGAGGCCCCGCCCCCGAGACTGGAGTTCACACTTAACGTTGAAGTTGATGAGCCTAAGGTACATTTTTTGTGTTCCCATGTCTCAAGAATTCATTGCAAATTTCCTTGGTTGTCTGTTGATTCTTCAAATTTAAGGTAACTTTTCGAAATCCTTGATCAGTGTTTTTCAAAGTTCAAGCCAAAGCATAAAGGTTTATCCAGAGTCGAGTTTCAGGTACTAACGTTACAAAAACAATACCCCTTCACAGTAACATTTAGTCCTTCACGGTTACAACAGCTATCGATTTGTCTTATGATTTCCAACACAGAGTAGTATGTAAGAAACTCCCGAGGTTTGTCAAATAACATAGAATTATTATTATCATTATCATTGGTAATAATCATTAGATTATTATCAATTATTAATTCATTGATTATCATTGATAATCTTTCTATTTCAATAGAATTTTGAATCTCAGATTTTTAACCAAATTTTATTTGATTTTATATCATTGTTTAATGGTAGAATGGTAACGTTAACTTGTAATGAACGTTAGATACTTCACAAGATGTTAATATGTTGTCTTCTGTCCAAACAGGCCACAGTTGCCATGTGGTGCAGCTTCCCTCCACTGTATCCCAAGGTTTTGCCAAAAATTCACCTGAGGAGCTCTGATCTATCCCGTCAGCAGCAAAAAGACATCAACGAAAAACTTATCACTTTTCTTGGCACCTTGGACTTAGGGGAACTCTGCACAATGCCAGTGGTGCAGTGGGTACAGGAAAATGCAGGAAAACATATCACCCTTTCTTATGCTGATCTGCAAAGCAAAAATACACAAACAGTTAAGGAAACAAATAAGCAGACAAGCTTGTCCAGGTTTTGGATCTACAGTCACCACATCTATAGGCAAGAACTGTTGCGTAAAATTCCTGCCTTGGCCAGGGAGCTAGACTTGACTGGTTTCTGCCTTCCAGGGAAGCCCGGGATAATTTGTGTGGAAGGCCAGACGAAGTACTGTGAGGAATACTGGCACAAGTTACGGTACCCAAACTGGAAACACATCTCGTGTAAACATAGGGAGGATGCTGAATGTAAGGATAAGAACGAAGAGGCTAGTTTCAGGCTGTTTACGATGTTTGAGGAGTTGACTTTTGAAGCTCATGGAGACTACGGACTTAGGAATGACTACCACATGGACCTGGGACGGTTCCTGGAGTACCTGAAGGAACACAAGTGTGACTACATGTTCAGCATCTTCTTTGGAGTGGAGGGAAAAGAATCCCCAAAATAAGATATAAACAATTATGATTTGACTTCAGCAGAAATTAAGCTAGTTAACGTTAACACTTACGAATAAAAGTTGTAGAACTTTCAGAAATGTTGTTGTGTTTTCTTTGTCTTTTTGCATCAAACTGCACTGTGGTTTACTTACTGCACTCTCATAGTAAGCAATAGTCTTTAAAGATAAATTCAGTCTCTTGACTTAACCTTTTTTTATAGAAAACAGTACAATCTTGCCATATTCTTGAAAATAATTCTGCGAGTTGAAGAGGCATATCTGCAGACATTGCATGTGTAATAATTCAATGATGGTATCATTAATTTTCCTCTTTTCTACTAGATTCTTTGAAAGATATTCCTTTACCATGAAATCTGGAATATAAGAAACATTTTCAAAGCGCCAAAGAATCTTCAAAATCCCACTTTATTTCTAAAAACCCCACTCTTATTACTATAATTCCTGTCACCGGTTTTCAAAACTTAATTTTTCTGGCCCAAGGCGTGATGACGTCAGGACCGTGTGACGTCACCCGTCCGACAGGACTGATGAACGAACACGGGGCAAGATGGCGGCGGGGTTGGACGTGTCAAAACTTTGTGGGCTGGTTTTCCTTGCCTGTTTCCTCCTTCTACCAACAGGTAGGTAGCTAACGTGCCGATACATCAATGCAGAACAGGTCTTGGGTATCGTTTCGTAGCTATAGTTTCGGATGTCGTCAAATACTAGTACTTTTTTGACAACAATGTCTTGAGGATCGGAGAACTAGCTTCCAGATATGATGCTACGCAGCAAGTTTTTTTTACCACCAGAACAAGAAATTAATGATTTTGGCTTAAACAACGGTGAAATGTTGACAAGATACAAGATATTTAGCTTTATTTTCTATATTACGAGTAAAGACTGCGTTTCTCCCATCTTTAGCAAGTTGTTTTTCTTCTTTTATTTTCGACTCCTGTGAATGATATGTGGTTTCCACGACTCCCGGAGAAGTATTTGCCTTTTCATAGCACAAACACAAAAGACCATGTAAAATCCGATCTCCAGATTAGATTAATTCTTTTGTGCTTTACGGCCTGGTTTCTTCTTTATTTCTTTTGTGGACTTTTTGGAATTGTTTCATTCCCCTATCTTTCACGTAGTCTTATCTAAACTTGTAAGTAAATAATGAGAAAGTAATCATAATGCAAACATCAGTATAAGTACATGTAGTACGTAAACATCCACGTTGTTGTTCAACATTTCCAACAACAATAATCGATGACCAGCAAAAATGTAACATGAAAAATAAGTAAGATATACATGCATAAATGTTGCCCCAAGGTACTAGTATACTGAAGCTTTCTCATTCTCGGAAGAAGAAGATGATGCACTATTTTTGATACCAAATAATACCCATGCCCTGTCAGAAATTATTTTGTTTTTACCCTCATTTTCCCTATCATTTGCTTGTGGAGAGGGTAGTAAAAAATTGCAATGGATTTCTCTAATTAGTAGAGGGACACAAATCTGGATCCAGAAATGTTTGAAAGGATCCTGATCAGATATTAAAACACATGTTGCCTAGATCTAGAGACCTCCATTACAGTGTTTATAGGTGCGTAGTGTGGGTGGGACCTTGTCTTACCTGTTTTTCGCGACCTTCTGACACCCGCGTGACATGTCGTGTACGTGATGTCACATGTGTGTGCGTAACAGCTCGTTAAAATGGCTCAGTGAGTGAGCAATGGGACATTGTAAGCTGCTTTTAGCAGTGTCCAGAAATTTCCAAAGATTCCCGGAGTGCATAAGAGATAATGGCACCTTCATGAGCTAAGGAATGCTACAGGCATAGCCTTATTCTACAAGTTTTCAGAACACTGTAGAAAGGTTTTTGACAATCAGTTACATAGTGTGCAGTGGGTCATTGTTTTGTCACAGATTCACACAAAATCCTGCCATCCTGGCTTTTTGTTATGTGTAAGAAGAAGAGGAACGAAAAGAAAGACAAGTATTATCACGAGAATAACTTCTAAGTGTCCTCACAGAGGCCACGTAAATACATCAGTGTGCTAAAATTAGCTCTGCAAATACTCGGTAGGTTGAAGAAAGTGGAGTAACCTTACATTGTTTGTTTTTCACCCCCTCTTCTCCCACAGTTTGTTTTGCACAGGAGGATGGTACAGGGGAACTGCAGCCAAACACAACAACAGAAAGTCTAACAACAGACCAACCAACTCAAGCTGCGAGTGACCCTACAGTGAATCAGAACTCCACTGCCTCTGGTTTAGATGTTAGCACTCCGACACCCACACCCAATGATACTGCAGCGATTACAAGTAAGGAGACCAAACCTACAGTTACATCGACCCCAACCTCTACCAATACCAGTGCTGCCGAATCAGCAGTTACCCAGGCCTCTACCAATACCAGCACCGCCAAACCAGCAGCTACCCCAGCCCCAACCTCTACAAATGCCACTACTACCAAATCATCAGATACTCCAACCCCAACCTCTACCAATGCAACCACTACCGACTCAGCAGCTACCCCGGCCCCAACCTCTACCAATGGCAGCAGTTCTACAGCACAGCCGCTAGATGGCGCCTCCACAGCGAGGAAGACGGAAAAACCATCAACACCAGAGGAGACAACCAAGGCAATAACAAAGCCTACCACAACGACAGAGTATGTAGCGCCAACGAAGAAGACTACACCGGTTCCATCAACTGTGCCAGTAACACCACCCATGGTAACCAAAACACCAGAGAAGATGACAACACAGACGGTACCACCAGAGCACACCACCATCCAAGGGGCCCTTAACAATGGCACCAACACTACCCTAGGGGACTCCCACAAAGGACCACGTGAGTACTTTAATACAGGGGAGGACATTTTGGAAATATCATGACATGCTACTTTATGCATAGTTTAGCAGGACATTGTGTTGTTAGTAAACCATGAATTTACATATGATCCATACGAGTTTGTGATAAATATAGGTAAACTAAAGCTCATCTTTATAGTTTTTTTAATGTCATTGTCACTACCATTTTCCATACCATTTCAGAGATATTTAGGATTAAAAAAAAAAAACTTTCCCCTTTCAAGTTTTGAACAGCATTCACTGTATTGATTATACACTGTATGTGTGTTTGAATTGTGTAAGTTCGTATGTCATATCAAAGCAAGGGGTGCCATTGTTCAAAGACATTGACATATGGTAACAAACAGCAGGCTTCTAACAGAGAGCAAGTCCCTTGATGGAAAATCCCACTTTCTCTCACTGACAGAATACCATGACAACGAGACGCTGGACCCTGCCCTTGCGTTCTTCGTCGCCGTGCTGGTCATCCTGGTAGTCATCGCTCTGGTCGCAACCATCTGGTGGAAACAACGACGTGCAAACTTTCAGGCTATTGGTGGAGACGTACCAATGGTAAGAGTCAGTGGTATTCTCAAAGTAGAGGTTTCGGTTCAGGGGCTGGTACTGGTACTGAGACGTTAAAAGTCGCGGATGATACTAATCCCAGACCAAGAACTCTGCTTGGAGAATATAAGTCAGTGGCACTTCATGTAGTTTGATTTCATCAAGTTACACAGTACTGTATTCTTGTAATACTTGATCATTGTTGTAATGTTAAGTATTGGATGGGAGTAAGGTATGATATTCTTTACTTGCATGTGTTGAGAAATGAAAGAGTGCTACAGGTGCATTTACAAATCATGACAATTGTGATTTTTAGATTATATGCTGATACTCAATGCATGTTATGAATTGATATATGATACCTGTGAACTGTTTGCATGTATTTATGTTGCTCCTTGTACTAAAAGGTAATAGATATGCCATTGTTTTATACAATCATTGATGCATGAGGAAGAAATGTACTATATGATACAGCTTTAGTCTCTCATTTGCCTGTAATGCTGAGAGGAGCAGGTAGGTGGTGCTGGTGACACAAAGATAATACTATTTTCTTGCAAGCAGGTTCATCTTAATTATTAGTCCTTTGCATTTGCCCTTCTCCCACTATATCTCACCTGTGGTGAAGGCACACTGCCCCCTCCCCCATGCTCTCTCTTATTCGTACCTGCAATAATAGTGACATCCCCTCTCTGTCTTTTCCTGTTGCTTCATCACAGAGTTGGTTCTCAAGACAAAAGAGGGGGTTTGAGCGACTAGAAGATACAGAGCCTATGTTGGTGAGATATTTCATGTATAACCTAACACTAACCGTTGTTCTCTTGTGGTTTGTGTCATAACAACAGACCTTTTATTTTTTTCTTACAGAATGCCATGCAATTCCCCAATCTGTTCAAAAAGAAGGTATAGCTTATCTGTATACTAATGAAATGCATGCGGTAGCTTTAGGGAGTTAAGTGGTACCATGGTTTTGTTGGATGTTTGTTGTTTTACCACCAGATGTTACATAGGGTTTTGGACAATTACTGGTTGTTAAAAGAAGCAGGATTGTCACTCTGTATTCAAGAGATACAAATGTACATGATTGTTGATATGGAAAAGTGGAGTCGCACCAAAAAAAGTATTTGGAATTTTTTGAAACAACTAAGATGCAATGTTGCCAGCATACACATGTAGCTCAAACTGCACATTTTACATTCATTATTTACTTATCAATTAGCTATATGGCTCTGAAGAGCATGAAATTTAACAAAACCCTGTGTTAACATCTTCTAGACTTATTTGACCAACAGTTGGTAGAATTCTGTAGCAAAGTAGTTGGAAAAACATTTTTCTGGCTAAAGAAATCTTTGTTTAACAGCATGGCAAGGTGAAGGTGGTTTGTATCTGAAGAGTAAACCGTGTAACCGTCTCAATCCTGTGTTTTTCAGGACGACTTGGAAGAGTCTCACCTCATCGCAAATGCTCGTTGAAGACACCTACCAGTCTACCGCAGAGGGCTTCCATTCCAAACAAGTTGTGCCTTAAATGTTTACGACAGTTCAGAACTTCAGAAGAATGGCAGTTCAAATATTGCAATTGTAGTTATGCAGCAGCTTTGGAGCTTATGTAATCGGGAAAGTTTAACTTTTCATATCTGGTGTATTTTTCCAGTAAGACTTACAGCTGTAATATATTTTTGAAATTTGGGAGGACATACTTGAAATATGGTTGTGCATACTTGGCTCATATTAATTTTTATGATCAGCTCTTGCAATCTTGTTTTGTTGCCGAATGGATACCACAGAAAGGGAAACGTTTGACAAATTATACAGTGAAAGTTTGTGTACTTTCACAAAGACTCATCTATTGTTTTCTGCAGTGTTACATTCCACAGGGAGATTACTATAGAATCTGTACAGAATTTAAAAAAATGCTCATCCAACTTAACTTGTAGACTTATAGACCTTATGTACAATGAATAGGCATTCCTAAGAAGTTTAAGTGGAGATTTCAGAAGGGGACCAAAAGACAACTACAGTAGTAGCTTAAAAATTAAACTGATGTACATTTTCTTCTTGGCGACAGATGATATATCTCAACCTTTTAACAGCAGTACAAAATGTGCATGAAGGTCTGTTTGATCAACAGATGTTTCTAGTTTTTTGGCAAAATTACAAAGAGTTGATGTGAACCTGAGGTGTTGTGGAAAGCCCTGTTTTTATTGAGTACTTGTCAATGCTTGTGTACCCTGGAGTTTTCTCACATGGCTTTAGAAAGTGGATTCTTCCCATCCAAATTGGATCTCAATACTCAAAAAACTTGGCTCTCCAGCAATACTTTTCTTAACTACCTTAAAGTGGGGTGAGAGGTGGCTTCAGAAGTCATTAATAGTGCAAGGGACCAGTATTAATGTTATACTGTGATTGCAGTGAGCTGTTGTGTAGTTACCAATACATTTGGATGTATTACTCACTCCTCTTGCATGTGATGCATGGAGCCAACAAGTTTCACCAGGCTGTGCCATCTTCTGTCCTGTGCCATCTTCTGGGCCTGGAGTAGGGTGGTGATGTGCTTTTGGGCTGGCCAGACATTAAAATTGCTGTGTACAAGACATATCAAGTCTGCAATGCATAATATATTTGCCTGGGTATAATTTGTAAAACCATATGCATGTGCAAAGAAAATAGGAATCATGCAAGAGATGTTACAGACTTTCCAATGACTAAATGTGTAGAAATTGTGTGAATGATGCTGAACTTTAAACTAGCTCAACTTATCTTATACTAATCTTTTGATCTCTTCATGTACAATTTTGTAATGTGCAGAAACAGCTGTGTGTAACATGTCTTATCAGAAGTGCTTATGCTGCTAGAATCTTCCTTTTCCATTCCTGGGTGTACTTGTAAATTGATCGTTTTGGGAAACGTAACCTCTACCTTTAAACATATCCTGTACTATTTGAATTCAACTGATATCAATTCCTGATATAACTTTCTGTAGATACATCTCTTTATTTTACCTTTTCACTGAAAAATAGCAAGGATTCATGTACTTGGAGAGCATTAAGTTGTTCAAATTCTGGTATGAATGTGTAAGCTTCTTTCTCTGTAGGATATTCATAGGGGGTCTATATTTGAAACCAGAGTATTTTAGGAAATTAAAACAGGTGGAAGACTCAATCCATTGTTTCTGCAGCCTCTTCTTTGAACAGTGTTCTGTCTCTTACAAGTCTCTACCGGACCTCAAAGTTCTAAAAATAGTCTAGTCTCTACCAGACTCAAAGTTCTAGAAATCGTCCAAAATACATGTAGTAAATATCAAATGAAAGGGGGGACTGACTGATCTTTGGTTGAGACATTTGATCTCCAAGGCAAGCTAAGTCCTATCAATTATACATATTATTTTGGCCCATTTCTTCAACTTTCTGAGGGGTCTGGTAGATATCTGTAAATCACCACCTTGCTTAAAAACAAAGGTTTACATCACTTTCATCAGTGAAGTAATGAGAGCAAAAGAACAACACATCAGTTCACACACAGTATTCAAAGGTCTGGCTGATACTTTAATTGAGCATTTGCCTCTAGAGGATTCTTTTACAATATACGACAATACAAATAAAGTAATACTTTAATAACTTTAACTAAAATAGTGACAACATCTACCATTCAAATGTTGGTTGTGTAGGTAAAGAGCATGAATGTTCCACTCCAAGGGGCCTGTACAAAAGGATCTGGGCACCGTACAAGCACAGGTCTTGCCTAAACGCAAGAGTTGACTGAGGTAAAGAGTCCGGAAATGTCACCACTTCCCCTTAACCACTACATCGAGGTACTGGACTAATGCATTCTACATGGCAGCGAAGAGGGAGTTTTATAGTTTTTTTTGTTGAACTTTTTACAGGAGTGGAACTCACAGAGATACACGGCAGAAATGTGTTTCTCAAAAGTCAAGCCACTGGTTCGGCGCACTCAGCACCCAGGGAAAGGAATTCACAGAATTCTACCAAAAGTGTGACGTGATCAATGTACATAAAAAATCAACTGCCTACAGCAACAGATGGAATCATATATAACAGCAATGTCCCCTTCCCAAATGCCTTCGGAATAAAATGCACATCTTTTTTACATTGCAACATGGAATAGTTTTGGGCAATAAATGCAGAGAAAACGTCGACAGCACAAACAACTGAATGCCAGCAATCCAGGCATCTACTCGGGTCTCCAGGACAGCACAACTTTGCACATACAGATACTTTGTCACTAGCTAAAATGAGGATACAATAACATGGCAACAGGGCAGGCTCTAAAAACTGGACCCCTTGCTGCGTAGAAACAGCAAAGAGACCAGCCACACTACCTATACATCTGCACGTGACATTAAAAACCTAGCTATCTTGGTGATTCCTATGACACACACTCACAACCATAGGAACTTGTAATGTTCTTGGGTCAATAAAATACAGTACAGGGTTTCTCCCCTACCTAACATCTAATACAAAATCTGCAATAATACAAAAGGGATACAAAATAAAGGGGAAAAAAGAGAAAAGAAAGCAATGAGGAGGAATCAAGTTTACAACAGAACATTCTGGTTCCTATTCTCAATGTTGGCAGCTTCATGGTCGTCAGAAATGCAGAACAAAACTCCAAACTTGAGATATTAAAAACAGTACAAAATCATTCTCGTCTCTCATTCTGCCATAACTTACAACTTTATAAAATTATGGGTTGACCAAGTGGAAAATTCTGAGCTCATTCAGCCGAGAATTCTCATTTAAAACTTTCCTTATCCAGTCACTGCTTTTTCCCACTGCTAGATAAAAACAGACCTCGCTTAGGATTTCCATTTAAAAACTGCAGGTTTGTGTTTTTAAAAAGGCCCATTTTCTGCTGGGAGGAACACTGAAAATAAATCCATTTCACAAAAATAATTTATGAGAGGTAATAAATATACACACAACACGCCACAAGGCGGGCAGACACATCCAGGCTGATACGGTGGACAAACACGGAGGTTTTCTTTTTTCAAGCCTACTTACAGCACTCCGCCTGAGCTATGAACAACAATGAGGTGGGATAATTTATACATCAAGTATCTTGACTCTGTCCATAGGTACCCTTTGTCCACTGGCCTTGGCTCCTTGGCTTATTGCATGAAGTATTCAGGATGCCCAGGCCCCCCAGGTGACGCCTCCTTCTCAAATCGTTTGGCCTCCTCCTGCATGCTTTCTTTTATCTTAAGTATCGCTGCTGATTCGTTCTGATCCTGCAGGGAAACAGAAAACAGACAGGGGGACTCAGTGCACAGGCCTCGCACCATCAAGAGTAGAGAGAGCGAGAGAGAGAGAGAAGTGGTGCCTGGCAAGAAAGGGATTTCTGCACTTGTTGGCTGGGGTACGTGTATTTCTTAAAGCAGAGCTTTCTTAAATTTGTGGCATCACTTTCAATTGAGCGACTAGGCACCAATTCTTTACATTATGTCAAATTTGCATTGCAGCCATTGAGTAGGTATCATTCTTGCATTTACATGGTAGATATACAAATCGCAATTTGCAGTAGCATTCATTGTTGCATACATTTTTTGACAACTCACATGGCACCAACTTGAAGATACAGTATAGAGTAATGCCAAACATACAATAGTAGCTTAATCACAATTTTTCAATAACACACTATGATTGGGTTTCCATTATTCTCTTCAATGCACAGTCTAACCCTCAAAAAGCACCAAATCACATTAAATAGGAAATCAGGTAAAGGAAATAGAGTTAAATGAGATCAAAGGAGAAAGAAACAGGTTTCCAATTTGTTGTTCTTACAGTTACAGCTCATTTAAGTAATTCCTTATTCAACCACAGCCATATGCAGACCCCTTAATCGCACAGAGACCAACAAATCAAGAATTAAGGGAAAGAGAGCTAAGTAAGTCTTGAGGCTACAAATAATAAAGCAAATACACCTGCACTGCACTGCATGCTTCTTTCTATGCCCAGTGCATCATGCGCATGCAAACTCTGCTCATTACCATAGATTAGCATTTGGGCCAGAGTTAGATTTGCCACAGTTATTATCACTAGTAGGATCACAAAATCTGATCTTGACCTGTCAATCAACTTTATTTCCTTCGTCATCGCTGTAATTGGGACACCTACCTCTACAGAAAAACAGGAAAACAAAAACATGTCTCTAAACAACACAAAACATTCAGCTAACTACACAAGAGGCATCACTGCATGAGTAGGCATACAAATACACCATCTCCACAGTTTCAAGACACAAGTATGAAGCCATGCATGTGCAAGGAAAAATACAATTAATACCAAAGTGCAAAGAGTGCAAAGATTGAAGGAACGAGCAATGCCAGCAAGAAACTTCCTAATAATTAGTATCACTTTTATATGATTCATGTACTGTCCACTTGGGTAAACATGCTTGCAAACTGGCCTGGGCAAGAGCATGCTTACGGCTGTTTACATCTCCTGCACATGCACTAATGGAGCCGATCTGCAGCCAGGCACTACAGTTTTCGCCATGAAGGGTGTGCACCAGAAAATAATGGCAATGGATGGACTGAATTTCTCATGGAAAATGGCATGGGGATCTCATTTGCATCAACATGTGTGGAGAAGTGTATGGAGAAGGAAATCTTCCTTGTTGTTAGCAGAGATGACAGAGATGCTGTGTTCTGGCATTTGGTTCTCATAGTTCACCATTGTTTCAGGAAATTGTTCTTTAACTTGGGATCTATTCCCCAACAAGCGGAATGAACAGATTTTTCGAAAACAAAGTAGAGGCAAGAAGAAAAAAAGGACATTTCAATGCACATAGCAGAAGCCCTGGAAAGTCTTTCACCCATATTCCAGGCCTTTTACAATGCAGACCAAGCATCCATCCAGAAAGCGTTGTTGGTTTGTAATCCAACATGTTCACTTTGACAATGTAAAACTTGTGAGTTAGAATCAAATGCCAGAACCTTCATGACAAAGGGAAGACTGGTTATAGTTTTGTGGGGGAAAAATGAGTCGGGAGACAAGCAGTAGTGGGTATAAGGCAGCGGTGGCAGAGCTACAAGGTACAGTTATCTACTCTAGTGGGGGAGGGGGGTGGAGTGCGGCTGTAAGGAAGAAAGTACAGTAGTGTAAGCGGTTATAGCCAGTATAGGTCTTACTCCAAGCATTGATTGACACATGAATGCAAACGACATCCTCATTTCTTTGATTTGATCATGATTGGACTCCAGGTGCAAATTGTGGACAGTGGATGAATACCAGGAGGCATGAGCAAGGAAGGGTCCATGTAGCATCCGTGGGCGATATGGCTCTGGACAAATGTCCACCCTCACTTTCAAAACATTTTCTTCTGAGAGTAGCTTGGAAGAGAAAAGAAGTGAGCAAGTGGTAGAAAATAATGATATTCCTTGACAACCGTTTTGAGTGACAGTAAGCAACCACCGAAGAAAAGTGCTGTTTCTTCTGACAGAAAGACACAAAAAAGGTAAGACTTGCTAAAACTGCTTTGATGGCTTTGGTTTTGCCTGGCTTTGATGTAAAACTATTGAGCGCATAAAACATAATGCTTACAGACCTTAGGACTCTACTACTCTGAGATGCCTTGCTTTGTAAAAAGGAAACCATATTAAAAGAAAGGATAACAGTGTTCGGCACATAGGCTGACTTAGTATATTCTTGCTGTCCTGTTTTTAAGAAACTGTGACTTTAGAAAGTTTAAATAGACGGGCCCTTTAACATAAGTTATGTGCTACAGTTAAGCTTCCTACTGAGGTTTTATTTCTTTCTACTGGTGTGCTAGTCAGACCACTTCCCTGCTCACGGCTACAGTAGGTCGAAGTTCAAGGTCAGGATGGGAAAGTGCAGAAAACTAGTTAGTCCCTGTGCCAGTGACTTACACTGACGTTGTCCTGGAAGGGAGGGAGTCCGAACGTTCCCCCGGGTCCCATCTCGCCCGCTTCCCTTGGCGTGCCCGGGCCCGCGGGGTTGTTAGGGGAACTCTGGAAGGACAAGGAAGATCACACCAAAACTTCAACACAGAAACATTGCACTCTTATTCACCAATTATAAGTAACTCAAATAGGCTCGCCCCTAAAGCATTGCCAAAAAGCAAAAAAGTCAGATTCAGTGCTTACATAGCAGTGCACATTTGCAATTCGAATCTAAATGGATAAACTGCAAAAGTAGAAAAAAAGCCTGGGTGAAAGCACAAACCTTTGGAATATGATCCATATCACCAGATCCTAAGGGAGGAAACCGAGATGTTAGAGTTTGGTAAAAGCAGTTGGATGCTGAAAAAGTACTTGGAAATTTGGAATAGAATGGAAGTGTGACAAGAACAGAAAAAGAAGGCTACACACTATACACACTAGATAGTACACAAAGCTAAGTAGCTCATATCATGTTAAGGAAAGGACCCTGTCCACCCCTATAAGTGGCATAATGTGGTTGCCTAATGGTAAGACGGTATAGCAAGCTGGATCAGACTATTGTGAACAGTGGGGGTTAGCAGAACAGACAACACATCCAGCGATCGCAGACAGGGAGGCTCTACGATAGGTAAGTAGAGGAACAGAGAAGCACTTGGGTTAAGGCCTTGCTTCAGAGCACTCACCGTTGATAGGAGGAGAACGGATCGACTCACCGTTCATGACTGGAGAAAGGACTTGGTCACCCATGTTCATGGGGCCGTCGGGGCCAGTACCCATGGGAAACTGCTGCAAGGACAAGAGGAAAACTTCAGTGAGATACCCGTCTGTGAAAAAACTGTGAGGACATGATGAAAACTTCAGTGTGATACCCATGGTAAACAATTGTGAGGACAAGCGGAAAACCTCAGTGTGATACCCATTGCAAACTGATGTAATGGTAAGAGTGAAACTTCAGTCTGATATCACTATCAACTTCTCCAATACTATGTATATTGTGCTTTTACAAATGTCAACATTTTCTATGACACGTAAGTGATAAAAATCTTCCAATGCACCACTCATCTTCATTCAAACTGCTCAAAGGTTATTTTCAACATGACATCACCCTGCATATCTCAACCTTAGTTAGAGGGGTGATACATATAACTTTGCCAAGGGCTATGGCTGCAAATCTCTTCTACCTTTCAAGCTATCCTGTTGAAAAAGAAAGAAAGGAACAAACCATGGGGCTTACCGTAGGCATGTTGCCACCGGGAACGTTCTTCATCATTGCGTAGACGTTGTCTCCTGAATTTGAGTCTGCAGCAAAACAAGAAGGAAACACGTGTTCTACAACAAGCCTGGCTGATATATGTTTATGAAATGTAAATGCTTCCCTAACTCTTGGACATTCAAGATCTTTCACACAACAAACATAGCCAATATTCCTTCTGCTACCTTCTTTAGCACAATTGTGACTGGTTGGCAAGAACAACTTTGGTCGTTTGAAAGAACTTTAACATCTCTGACACTCTAGATCTCTAACTGTCGTTTGAAACAACAAAATGTTTGAGTACAAAGTATAGGAAGAGGTGGGAAAGTCATTAGAAACTGCAAGTGTTTGATCTAGATCTAACACTGACACATTTGGCAACCAAAGAAAAAAATTCACAACAGCATGCAGAAAGTAATCCTGGGAAGTCTGCTGAGCTCCATGCATATCCTGTACTGTACACGTATGTAACATGGACCCGGTGGTTGTTGGTATTCTGCATCTTATAGTTATTACTGAAGTGTTGAAAATGTTATTAACCAAGGTCTTACTGTCACAAATAAATGGCGAACCAGATTCATTCTTGGATAGGGCTAAATCCTAAGACAGAAAATATTGTTTCTTTTTATACATTCCAACTGGAAGAAAAGCCAGAAATCATTGTCATATGTCATGATTGTGATTTGATGAGTCTGTGACAGTTAATGTCAATTTCAGTTTTGCGTGCCCTATCCAACGGACTGTCCCGCCGACACCCCTTGACCTTTGCGCTAACAACCACCGTTCCGTCGCCTGGTTTCTGACATTTCAGGCAGGGCGTGTGCACGTTACCTGGGGGCAGGGTGGTCGGTATGCGGTTGTTACCCGGGGGATGGGGACCATTTCCTAGGGGGCAAAGGGCGCACAATCAACAAAGACAGAACACATGCGAGGAATGCCACATGCTACAGCTAGCCCAACAGCAGTGCCACTTACCTGCATGCACAACGTAAAAATCATATCAACAAGCGCTCTAAAACAACGATTAAGCATTTACGGCAAGCACGTACTTACCACACAAAGAGGCAAAATGAGAAGAAGAGTTCTGTACTTACCTTGCGGGCTAGGCATGATGGGGGTTCCTGGCGGGCCTCCTCCAGGGGGACCCTTTGTAAAAAAAGGGCAAAGGTCAAGATAAATCTTAATTATAAACCATCACTAAGCAGCAGGTGGCCAGACTTGTGACATGTAGTATAGTACAGATCAAAGTGGCCAAAGGCCAGTTTTCTTTTGCAATTGAAAGGTCAAAAAAAGGGATTGTTGGATACAGTTGGTCCAATCAGAATTGAGGACACAGAGGTGTTGAGTAATAAGAGGTTTCTACGGTCTACACTTTGCACCTGACTCTGAATCACACAAATTGCAGTGATGAGACTCACATGCATTTGTGCATGAGGTTTGTAATACATTGTAGTGTATGATAAGTGACAACTACACAATCTTGACTACTTACCGCATAGTTGCCTGGTGAAGAGGAGGAATAGTTTATCTGTAAAGAGAAGCTAGAGTTAGCCAAGTGTTGGACATTTCTTATCCATAGCTGTGACTGCTCAGTGCACTCTTTAACTTCTTACGGGTAAAAATCAACATCAACACACAAGGATGTCTTATGTTTTTGTAGTCGTATGCATCGTTACAAGAAGATATCAGTCATGGGAAGGCTGTATGGGTTAAGAGCTAGCTGTATACCTCCTAAATCATGCCAGTAACAGTAACAAAACTTGCTGCTTTGTGTGCCACTACCTGAGGTATGATAGAAGTAGAGTAGAAAAGAGGAAGGCTTACTGTGGATGTGTTGGGGTTGCCTGGCCACGGTCGCCCTCCCGGTCCACCTGGCGGCCTGTGGGAAGGGACGCACATCCGTTACTCTCACGCTTCATGACTTATGACCTTTTCTAGGTACTACGCAGAATGCAATGGACAAGCCAGAAAATACTCTGACTCCATTTAACTAATATATCCCTAATCACTCTTATTTTTATAATTCTAAAGTAGCTTGCATAAAACAATAACATTAGGAGCAAGATGCTGATGACATATACATTTGTAAGAGGATCTGTTCTCATTTGAATATCTTTACTTGCTTGCCATGATTTGTCTATTGGTATTTTTGCTTTCCAGACTTGAGTGGTCTGGTAAAGGATTGTTAATGCAATTTCAGTGAAATCACCGACCAAGGAATCGTTAGTATCTAATATGCTGTCCTATGTCTCTAACTTGTGTTAAGTTAAAATTAAGTTTGGTATAGCAAGATTGAAATAAATTTTAAGGGAATGTTTTTGATACAGTCACTGTATACATAATAGCAGACAAGGATATGATAGCATACAACAATTTCTTGCTTGTGGTTTATTTACATCTAGAAGTAATGTACATGTTAAGACTTTTAAAAGATGTGTTCCACAATAACATACATCTGCCATTAGATTGGGAAAAGATGCCCAGGCATTTTTCTCTAGCTATGTGATACTTGTTCTGTGTATTTGCCACAAACCAGAAGATAAATTGCATGTTGCCACCATGTAGATAGCTACTACTAATACCACATTGGGATGAAAGCCTTCTGAGTCAAGCATTGGCCGGCAGATTCTAAACAGTTTAGACAGAGGGCCCTCGTGTCCCGCCCGCCCTCCCATCCTTCTCCATCTTTCTCTACTTTCCCACAAGACACGCCACTGTCCATTTAATAGCCTGTGAAATTCGCTCTTTGGAAGATAGATAGAGCATTAAGGCTGCAATCAGAATTTCATTAAGGCTGTCAGAACCAATTGCCAGCCATGGACGGAAACTAACTGGATATACTGCAGGGAATGGCAACTTGATGGGTTAGGCATGGGCACTACAGGAAGTAGGCAGATTTATTGTGGACCCCCCTCCCCATAAAATGCAGTTAACTGTTTCTCATCACTCTTTTCTTTTGATTTGATACGGGGAGTGATTTTTGTAACTTTCAAAATCAATGCAACTTTTTCATGTGGTATTCAGCTAGTTTCTTGTTAAAAATGTATGTCTTGAAAAAAAGCATATCATAATTCCATAAATGTTGTTATTCTCAGTTTGAAGGAGACTTTCCCCCCCATACATATAGTGATTTTTGTTTATGCCCCCTAAAACATTGCAATATTGTCCCCAACAGGATAAAAAGCTTTCCGATTCAGAACTCAATACACCAACTGGAAAATCACATGTGCAGCATAATTGTCACACATTGTCTTGGATGGCTTGTTTGTCTATTGCTGCTGTTTTGCTGTGTTTTTTTCTGAGTACAAAAACAGATGGAATGGTGAAGTGAAGAAAAGGTTGCAGTACCATGGCGGGCGCTCGTCGTCATGTGGAAAGACCCTATTAAAGAGAGTTTAAGAAAAAAAGAAAAAAAAATTTGGTTGCTGGTTTGAAAGGAACGTTTTCCAAAATTCACAGAATCACAAGTTGCGTTTACATTTTTGGCACACCCATCTATGATATGTACGTACGCGTCACATGCACTAGACACATATCACATAACGGGAACGGCAGATAAAGAGACAGACAACAAGAGGACATGGCACGATTACAGATCCTACCCGAACCACCAACATTTACTGTTACTTCTGTTTTACCATCCCACAACATAACAACACTACATATGGCAAAAGGTCGGAACTTAATTTTATTGCACCCACTTTCAATTCCTAATTCCTCCTTTTCAATTTATAGAATCAGCTTTTGGGGTTGACTGACAAGCTGAATTCTCTGCCCTGGTAAAAGGCATACTTAGACTTAGAGGTCAATGTTTAATGTGCAGTACTGGAACCTCAAGTGTTAGTTTTGTTTTCGTAACTTAATAATTAAAACCTAGTATAAAGACCTTTTGCCACCTGAAAGTCACAAGATCACAACTCAGAATCCCAACTGAAGACAGCAAGGTAAAGAAAGCAGGTAACACAGAGAAAGGACATAGAAATGCCATCCAAACTTAACGACAGTACTGTGTTTTGCAACTCTATGGCAAGAACATTCAATGCCCTAGTATCCTGCAAACATGTTCTAAATTCCAAATGGACAAGCTGTGAATGGCGCTTTCACAACTACAATTCTTTCAAAACTTACTCTAGATGTCCTTTTTGTTTTGAAACAGCCATATTAAACATCAAAAGGCTTGTCTTTCCAATGTCAGATGTCCACTGTTCTGTGCTCTAGTATCAGCAGGATAGTATGTAAACGAGTTTAACTTTAGTCCAATGAGAGGCCATCTCCAATCACATGATCCATTTCTTTGCTATGATTGGGTCATTTTCCTGGCAAACTCTTTTATTTGGCTTTAGCATTACAGGATACTAGGGCTTGTTCTTTTGCAGGTTTATAAATGGGTTTCTGGAAATAAGAGGCAGTACTTACATGTTCATGCCTGGTGGTAGGCCCCCTGGTCCCATACTGTTTGGTGGTGGCCGCATCCCCACTGGTCCCCCATAGTTCTGTATAAACGAACAAGAACTTCATTTCAGTACTGCATGGTCTTGCAAATATATACATGTGCAATCCTTAAGCATGGAAAAGTTCCTTTACCTTTGACTCATTCCCTTTTCAAAAATGTACTAAAAGGTAGAGTCTCATCGATAACCAAGTGACTTAGCCTGGATACCAGACCCCCATTTTCTAAAATATCTCACGATAGACATTTTACAGATTGGGGGTCTGGCATCCAGGCTAGCTAGCGGGTGCAGGATCGAGAGATCACGGGTTTCATTCCTGGCAATCCCGACTAGATCTCGTGTCCTGGGAAAGGCACTTTTCACGACTTTCCTCACTTCATCCAGGTGTAAATAGGTACCTGACTTTGGTTAGGGATGGGCTTCACCTTTCCATACTACATATATGTATGTCCAAGACAGTGTGGATTAACAGCACTCACTGACTCTACAACTTTTACTTTGGCCACATAGTATTTTATGTACATACCAGTTTGAGATGTCCTTTCATATTGTAACCTCTCATATGTGGATATCTTTCCCATCTGAGTCCCTTAAGTACACATGGCCCTACGGGTTGCGTGAGTTATTCATGTACAGATCCAGGAACACACTGATACCAGGAGAGAACATAGAAGGGCAATGCAAAGGCCACCTCTGTAAATCTAATTACAGCATGTGCAGACAAGGGCGTTTGGGGACTTAATTTGGTAGGACGCTGTTATAGTGATTTACTTTCGGTTTATTTTTCTGCCTTCAGGGTACAGGGCAGGAAGTTCAGATCTCCGTAGAGGTTACTGAAAGGCTGGCAAACTCACTTGCACAGGACATGCAGAAGTTTGGTTCTCTTGGGTATGTATATGGCCTCCTTCTCTTGGGTGCTACACATAGTATTTCAAAGAAACATCAACAAGGAGGGCAAGGACATTGTAGTCCTTTGTAGCTATAGCCCTTTCCTTGCTGACTGATGCTGTAAATTATAGGAATTTGGTGAAACATTGAATGGATCAGGCTAAAAGGAGGACGAAGGTAAGGGACTGAGTCGATTCCAGAAGACCTTTATCACATACATTTTATATCGTGTTTACAACAGCATGTTACAGGATAGCCACAGGGATCTTCCTCAAGAAGGGAACAGTGATGCTGCTTCAGTTAGGGTATTTCTTCCAATATTTCTCCAGCTAAGCCTATAATTTTGCTCAAAACTCGAGATTTTATTAATTGTAGACAAGATGCAATAAGTTGCAGGAAATGACTTTGATTCATTTATGTCTGGAATTAAGGCAAAATGCTACAGCTGCTCTCAACCCCTCCAGACTTCCCCCTCCACAACAACCATCCTGTGCTTGGCACCCTCCCCCCATCCTGCTCTATATTTCTGGGGAGATCCCTGTAGCCACATGTATGTGTTGTACAAAAGTCAGCTGTCTTGTGATGAGTAGATTCCTAAAAATCATACATACAACAACAACAACAACAAATATTAAAATACGCGTCAGCGTCTTGAGAGTCACTTACCGGTAAACTTACCGGGTTCATGGGCATGCCTCTCGGATGGTTCATTCTCTGCATTGGCCCTGGCATGCTGGGATGGCCTGGAGAAAAAACAACAACAACGGAGCCTGGTCAGGTATCTGTGGACTCCCGAAAAAGTCCCTGTGCACGCACGCACGCGCACACATTCACACCCACAATCACACGCACACCCACAATCACAAGAAAAAGTAACCTGGGAAAACTGGTTTATGTCTCTAAGAGCAACTTGATAAGCAGATTCTTTAACAGAAGACAAATGTATTTACAGATGCCCTCTGTATCTGTATAATGAATATCTTGATGCAACCCCTCTAGTATAGTGTCACACAGTTAGGCAGCAATGTAAGGATTAATAGTTAAACCATCACAGTAGTACTTGTAACTGTTAACTACAAATGGTTTTAACGGCTTCATTTGTAGTTGTCAAAATTGTCTTTGCATGGCTGCAATACCTAGCAGGATGATAGTAGACGGCAGAAGCTTCCATTCCTAGTTGGCTTTCACTTTTTTAAGCACACCTGAAGCTTCATCTCAATGTGTGATGCTGAAGTTACCTCTTGGAGCAACACTTTGCACAAGAGGGTATGGCACATGATTTCTCCTCCGTATGAAGTCCCTGGATGGAGTGCATCCTCGAGGAGGCAACCCTTCCTAAGAACCCTTCCATCCCCTTCACTGTCCTTGAAGTCCCCTTTCCAGGCTATCGGGGATTACCCACTCACCTGGGTGAGAGGGACCGATGTGGACGCCTTCTCTCATGGAGTACCATCATCGCATAACCATGGCCAATTAGCTCAGAGGCTGCCGCACCCTGACCTGGCGCGGGCGCCTGACCGGTCATCGGATCACCGCTTGTCTGTGGACTATCACACCGTGGAGTTGTCCCTTTGGTGTACCTGTTTTTCTGCAAGCCAGTTCTTACACATCTTTGTGGCAGAATGGGAACTCCGTCAAATTACCATATAGGGACATAGAAGACTGTTCTTCTGGCAACCCTTTCAGCAAGCTGGTCATTACAATTAGAGACCCCACGCTCATTTCTCCAGTCCTCCGAGCCTATTAATCCAAGACCTGGGGGTAGCTCTGCTAAATATGTAACATCAAATGAGACCATTTTTCATATGTGGCCAATTATAAGACCTGGAGAAGATTTATGGCGAGCCCTTCACTGTGACAGCAGCCTCAGCAACTTTTGACTCCAGGTAGGGTGGCACAATTTCCATGCAAATCTGGCGGACATAGATGATCCGTCCTTAATGAAAACTCGGGGCCACCTGTCCTACTGGTTTACATCATCACCAGACTGTCGCTGTGTCTCGAATCCTCGGGGTTTGATTTTGACATTTTCGTTTCCGATAGGCTGAAAAGGTGAGACGGAATTGTCCATCATTTCATTTCCGGTTAAGAGAAATTAATCATAACTAAATTAAAAAATTAAAAAAACAATGCTCCAACAGAATAAGGATAGCGTTGAAACCAACTGCCAAGAACTACTTGTAAGCCAAGAAAATCGATGCTTTCAAAGCTGTTGACTACATGAATACATTTCTTGAAAACACCCAGACATCAGGAGATCCTTGTCCCTTGGCACCTCAGAGAGCCACAACAAGCTGATAAGGAGCTTTAATGAAGAAACTGGATCTCTACTAATTAGGAAGGCAAGAGGGCTTTAGGTAGGTAAGCAGCAGGAAGGGACACATGTCTCTAGTGTTCCTCCCAGCTCAGCCAAGGATAGAGCAGACTTTCTGCTTGTTAAAAGGTCCAAGTTGTTGACTGTCTGGCAAGAGGTTGAGTGACAGAAGAAAATCCAAGAATTCCTGCTGTCTTGTAAGTGTGCATTAGGACGTAATCCTTCTACAGCAAGGCTAAGGCTATGACAGGTATTTAGGAGATATCACTATCCTTTCTTCAGCCTTTCAAT
This sequence comes from Branchiostoma lanceolatum, assembly GCF_035083965.1. Classification (NCBI taxonomy): domain Eukaryota; kingdom Metazoa; phylum Chordata; class Leptocardii; order Amphioxiformes; family Branchiostomatidae; genus Branchiostoma; species Branchiostoma lanceolatum. Next base: position 10,056,595 of record NC_089732.1, read on the forward strand.
CAGAATAAACACTACTTCCTCTCGACAGGTTGAAGGGTGTAAGGGACATGAAGATTCCCACCATTACCCAGTTTGTACCTATTACTAGAACTCCTGACAGAGCCCATGACACCTAAACACACACAAGCGATGTAAACATCTGTACATCTGTGGCATCCAACACTATCCAGTGGGACCTTCATTAATAACAGGAACTCCAAATAATCTTAGAGGGGCTGAGCCCTGCAATTATCCGGCAGGCTTGGGTCTCTAATTAAACATAATTGCTGATGTAGATCTAAAAGGGAGCCTGGAGGAAGGTATAGAAGTCAAGATTGCCTTTAGCACATTGTGCCCTCTGTTGCTGCCATGATGTAATTGATGCACTCAAGTGCGTTCATTAGGAAAGGAGGGGGAGAGAGTGGTGTGCACTTACTGAGCTGTCCCTCGCCCCATCTGTGTTAATGGCTTCCTGTTGAAAACTGTGATGTTTCCATGGCTCTGCTGTTTCTCAAGGTTTATTTACCACTTCTGTTCGACCCACATATCCTTCTGGGAAAGCGTAGCCGGCCCGTACTTACCGTCACGGGCAACCAGGGGCGAAACGCAGCTAGATGGACGTCCAATGGCCTTCGACATTGCGCAGGAATTACTGTGGTGACAGGGGGGACTTACACTAAGGTGAGTGGCAGTTTTTCTTATTTAATTGGCAGAACTGCTTACAGAACAGCTGTTACAAGCTCGGCATGTTTCAAAGTGGAGAACAGCAATGTTGTCAGCCATCCAAGATGATACTTTGTGGAATAATGCATGGGGCGACGATTGCTTTCAGAATCCAATTGTACTATCAGAGTAATCACCTCTTCCTTTTAACCTGTGCGACTCTCGGAACGAACGACAGCGTGCCGAGTTCACCGGCAGACCGAAGTGGCCGCACGTTACTCGCAGAAAACGTGACGGCGGTCTGAAAAGAATAATTACCATGAAGGTTGATTGCGCCGTACATGTTATTCACGCTGAGTTAGCTATCCGACCCGCCAATATTTCATTACTTTCATAAGTCACATCTGCATCATTTATAACACGGGGAGATATGATCCGGGGGAAGCCAACGTGCCCCGTTCCCTGCCCTTCCTGCATATCTGCATGGAAATGGAAGGCAAACTATTGAAAAGTAATGCAACTGTCAAGACCGCTGGGGCTCCATGGTAACGAATGGCCTCTCGCATCCATCTGGATCAGATCTTTACAAAGCACAGCTCTCTGCTGATGGAAATCTGATCGGGAGGCAAAAGCCAAGCTGTGCTCCAAGAATACTTCATTATATATCGGAAATTAGTGGAACACACAAGATATTGCCTCCACTGGAAATAAATAGGCACGGCTGCCACTGTTACTAATCTAGCTGCAGGCTCCTACCTGGGGTAGTAATTACTGCTCTTTTATGGTGTGCTGCGATTTCCCCAAAGAGGGACTGCTAATATTTCATTTACAAGGGACCTTAATGCTAAGCTTAATCTATAGAAAATCCATTAGTACTGGTGTGAGTGTTCTAACTCTCCCCAGCTCTCCCGCCTGCCCGCCGCCCTCCCACCACCCAGCAGGAAGATCAGGAATCAATCCCTGTCTAAATGAGCTCTCCGAATTGAGTGCATTATCTTGTAATAAGCACATAGTGGAATGTAATTAAATTGGCTGGAAACAATGTTTTAAATCAGCCACCAAAATGCCAGAGAAACCTGGCACAGGCTGCTGATTTGCATAGCCACACTGCATGGCCCGCGATTGGTCACGGCTCTAGCCAACCAGTGTGCAGATTGGCCGGACCACACTGGAGGCATTCACAGCATTCTCATTACACATTCAAATCGGCGTGTGAGTGGCACTCTGTCTGGTTGGGTCACCACTGTGTTTAGGAATTCACATCAACAAAGCTGGCCTGACAGATGCAGTGGGTCCATGTGGCTTTGACTCTGTAGGATCTTCTTGTGTGCTTGCACACTGACTTCACAGTCCCAGTCCCAGGATCAGCTACCCTGACTGCTGAGGGCGGGTGTTGTTCACAGATTCAGGTTGGTGGAACGTCAGTTTTCCCTGTTGTCATGTGTAGAGTACTGTGTACAGCAACGTCGCAAATCACGAGGCATGCTTTAACGTAATTACGCTAAGTTTGACAGAGGAATAAATTCTTACATCTTCCTTTCAACAAAACTGTTAGCGCCAATCCTTGCCCTCCAGCCTGGTCTCGCATACCGTAAAACACTATTCCTCTGGCTGACGTTGACGCATGGTAACAAGTTTGTTGTCCCTGTGTACCAACCGGCGCCCATTTATCAAGAGATAATTACTTCTCTAGCGCTCACTAGAGAGAGCTCTTGAACCACACTATCGACCAGAAGCCTTTTATTTCCTTGGTGACTATCTCTCGGCGGAACCCAAATGGCAGGAATCCTCCGATGATCCATGCCACCTTTTGCATCATTCCCCTAATAAGTGGATAGCTACGGTTGGTCAGACCCAATCTGCACGCCGACAGCTCACCGCAAGTTTCGGCAAAAAAAGCTTCCTCACATACTTGCCTTCATTACATCTCCATACAACTGCAAGGCTCACTGCCCCCATTAGAGGATCCTACTTCACCAAGCATAAAAAGAGCGTCTGGGTGCTCTTCTACTGGAGCTAAGCCTCTTTGTACATTAGACCCTCCTACTCAGGCCATGGTTCAGGCTACACTTGTGGCACAGCTGTACAGAGGGAGAACTGGTCTCTCTTAATGATAGCTTCACTCAAATAGGCTCAATTTAGACAACTCCTTCAGGACCAAACTTGTGCTGAGCTAGGCCATTAGCCGCACCACACAATAAAGGCCACTTTAGTTCTCCAAGAGATAAATTGTAACTTTGTTATCTTTATGTATGAGGCAGTGATCAGCTTCATAAATAATAATGGCCAGTCTCTGGCCTAACAAATGGTAGGAGCTGGGGGCATGTTACCCGCTCTTTTTACTCATGAAGGCTTCACCTCAGTCCACACTCAACATACACATGTTCTTGTTAGCTGCTATTTGTCATGCATAGGCCCACTTGCCTCTCTGAAATCTGATCCTGTACCCTCACCTCTCCCTGGTTGCCAAGGAAACCCCTTGAGAACCACACCCCTGCATCACTCTCAACTACATCCAAGGGTCGCTCTAAAAACTCCCAAGTGTCATTGTCAATATAACTCGATGTGCGCAGATCGTGACATTTGCCCGCACTGTCGTCTCCGCTTTGGTCCGCCTGTTGTCGGTAACTGTCCTGATGTGGTAATATAAAAGTTATTGGGAGTCGGGAGCCCTCCTTGTGTGGATGTCTGCCTGCTATGAAATTGGATCTGGACATCTGACGTGAATTTATCATTGCAGGGTGTCATCACAAGCCGCCAGGTCCCCCCCTCAGGGGCTCGTGTTACCGAATGCATGCCCCGCTGGATGTGACTCTTCTGTCGTTTAATGCACGGGCTTGTCTCGTCCCCCTGACCTTGCTGGGTAAGTACGGCTGAACTTTACCATTCCCTCCCAATTCCCGCCGAAATTAGACCCCGTTTTGTGATCTGGGAGCGTGACAGACAGCCTCTCTCAAGCCTCCTACTGGAGAGAATCAGGGCTATAATGGATCTTCCATGCTGACACATTAGAACTCAGGCGGCTGGGACCTTCGCTCATTAGTACTCAACCACCCTATGGGGAACTACAGTCAATACCCATCAATGCTGGGCCAATACCACCTCTTTCCTTTGTCGGTGCCCCCTGTAACCCCAGTGCCCTCTATATGCAGTTATTAACAGTTTTGCTGACTAGGTGCTACTGCAAGGAAACACTGCCATGCACCTTACCCCTGGAGGCTTGTAGGTGTGAACATTTATCATCATTGTCCAGTGGCTGCTAAGACACGCAGGTTGGCACTAATGCCTTTCTTCATGCATTAATAGTGCCAGCATTTCTAAAGAGGGTTTTATCATTTCATTCAGTTCCCCCTTCAGGACGGCAACACCTGTTGGAAGGTGTAAGCTGGTGATGACAGCTGCAGCAGCTGGCACCTGGATAACTGAGTGGTGCACCTGTCAGCGATGATACGCACTTTTCCCACTTTCCTGTACTCCAAACCTCAACACAAAGGGCACTTTGAAGGTAAGACTTCCCCCATAGCCTTAAGAAATAATACAGTTTACTACACTGAATGTACTGTACTATATTGGCAGCAAAAAATACAGGTGCAGTAGTTTATAAAAATTGTTATTTTTCCTGAATATGCTTTCGAAAAAAAAGGGGAGGAACTTTTGTCATTGAATCAGACTTTAAACTGAGGATCAAAAGAAGTAATTGTGCCTAATCTCTAACAATCACCAGTCCAATTAAAAAAGGGAGGGCTACATTTTTGTAAGATGACCCCAACCAGTTTTTCAATTACTCAATAATGAAGTCTGTTCCTGCACTCTAGAGTTAAGCCTACAACAAACCATCTCCCTCTTATCTACATCTTCAGGATATTGAATTCCGATGATGTCAAACAATTCTTTAACAAGCTATACCTAGATCTATAAGTCTAAGCTTGGCGGTTTCACGTTCTCATTTGGGAGTCTGGCTTTTTTCTAAACGATCTAACAGGGAGAACATCATTTTCTAGGAGTACGATCACAACTTGGCTGAGTTACAAACTTTTGAAACGTAACCAGTTGGGGGCTTATTAGTTTCAGTCTTGTTGTTTCAGTTCGATTTTGAGCTAAGCAAGACCACAAGTTGTACGCAGTTTAAGTCAAACCAATGACTTCAGTCACAGTGTGGTTTCAACCTTGCAGAGCCAAACCCAAGCAGAAATATCGAAGCAGGCAAATTCCCTGCTAATAACACAGAGGGATGTGAATGGGTAGATCTTGCCTCAAGTGAGTCATCGCTCACACCTACGTTACCCGGATCCACCGAAAAATGGAAATATATTGGTCCCTGCCCTCAGCAACTTTTTATTCATTAGTTGACTTGAGAAGGCTATCAATCCGCCAGCGTGCTAATAGAGTGGGTTTAAATACAGTTACAGGTATGCCTACCCAGAGCCACTTTATCTCTAATGCAAAAGTAATTACCGCAAATGGCAGGACTCGTATAATGCATTTTGCTGAAGGAGGGCCACTCGGAATACTTCACTTGGCGGTCTGGGCCAATGTCAGCCCCAGGGACGGTGCACTTCTATTAACCCAATAGAGGTTTCAGTTAATGTAAGTCACAACATGTTTCATATGTATACATTTGTGTGGCCAAATGCAACAATGATAGAAAATGGTGTCACATTTTGCAAAGGGAACTCTAGTCCTGCTTGTCACCATCTTTTATGGATATGAAATTCCATGAAGAATTACCTTTCAAGTCGGGATACATTTTTCACTGCCATGCAGGCAGTTTTGAGTTCTGGTGGCGGTACACATTTCACAGCATGAATAGCTCAAACTGACACAAACACTCCCTGACAGTCAAAACAGATTCTTCAACAAGGTTGTAAGATTATACCCTTGTGTAATAATCAGGACTATTTCGTCTGGTTCCTCTGACATTTTGATGTGAAATACAATGCCAGTGCTCTCCGGGTTAATTGTTTCATTTCAAAGTGGGGGCCAACAGTGCTAAATTTCCCCTCATTAGAACTACATTATCGAAAGGCTTCCAACCTAGCAACATCTGTGCCAGCAACACCGACAATAGCACTGCATTTGAAACCCTGTCATTACCGTGATAACTAGTGATATGCTGGCTCTTCTTTAAATGAAACTTAACCACGGCTCACATAAACTCGCAACGGTTTCCCCCCGAAAATCGAAGCCCTGCTTCCATTATGATGGAGAGCGTCCCCCGCCCTGATGAGATAAATATGAAGTTACCGTTATCAATAGATAAATCAGTCTAACAGGACAGGAATCAAGCACGCCATTCAGTATCAGTCGAATCAGCAATATCAGGCCCTGCAATTCTCTCAGCATTGATTGCGAAAGCTGAATGCTATTAAGGCTTCCTTTGTTAGATGAGTCCCACTGAGTGACTTGACATAACTTGGCCTGGGGGAAATTGACGTTCCGCAAAAGAGAAAAGGAGACAGATCTTGTGTGGCGAGATGTGAATCTCAATTAAAAATGGACGTCTCCGAAGGCTACACGAGATATGCAAACCATGTCTCTACAGGGAAACTTAGGAAAACTTAATTGCAGATGTAGGAAGATCTCTCTATGCTTAAGATTGGGTCTATTCATAACTCCCTTTGTTTGAAGTATTGAAAATCAGGAGATCCTCTTGATAGCGATAAGGCTCAGGAGAGCAAAGCACAATAACATAGACGTATTACCCATTAAGGCTAGAGATAGGCCTATTATGGCTAAATGAAAATCTATCACACGCATACTTCAGTCAAGGATGCAGCATTTTATCACACACTGCATGGATATGAAAATTTTCGCTGTCACATTAAAAAGGCAATGTTATCGTTACATATCTGCTTACCTGACGGCCGCTTTTAAACGAAACAGTCAAGTATACATGTATCGTGAAGCAGAATAGAATAGAAAAGTTATCAACATCTACCTACAATTTTTGTAGTGAGTAAATCCAATTAAACAAATTTCAAAATTCCATTCCGCATAAAGAAAGCATTTTGCAATATCGTTTCTCACAAGCTTTAAATTCTAGTTTCTAATTTAGATCAGCAACGTTTCAAAAAATCTAGTTGAGGAACTTTTCTAATTTACACAAGCAACTTTTCCAGTAAATGAGAACTGGTGTATTATTGCTTTATTTATTGAGATTCACCACATTTGTGAAAGGATTGACAAAACAGGTGACTATCACCTTTTCAAGATGTCAACCCCAAACCAGTTTGAACCACTCACACTGGGATGGACTAGACTGACTGTCATCCTAGTTGGTTTACCATGGATCCGATACGTTCCTTACGTACCACTAGTTTGTGAGGGGAAAACATAGGAGCTAACTAGGATGACACTCAGGGCAGGGATGGACACCTATCTTATCATTAAGTGTGGTGGGTTCTTTATCATGCTTGAGGTGGCACATAACATAGCTAGTTATCTTACCTTGAGGTTGTTGCCTGGTGGGGTCCATGGTGTTGGGGAGAAGTGGCTGCGCCCCAGGTACCCCTCCTGGAGGCTGCACAGAAAACAAAACAGAGAAAAACTGTCAAACACAATAAAATAACCACCAATAATACTTAATAGGAAGTTTAAGATCACTATACTCTATGAACAGAAAGCAAAACAGATAAAGACTGTCAAACATCATAAAATAACCATCCATCTACACATCAAGGGACATAAAAGAATACAAGTTATTAGGAGGTTCATGATCACAGTACTACATGAACATTAATTTTTGTCCCTGTGGCGTGATTGGTTAGGGATTGGTTAGTGGTTCTGCTTTTCACGCACTGGGTGGGAGAACAGGTGGTAGATCCGTATTCCCAAACTGCTGATTGGACACTCCTGGAGGGAGCAGCCTCCGTAATGAGTACTGTTCACTGTCTTCTAGTTTTACCCGCGCCGTGAAAGAGGTTTGGATGGACGGAACTGGTCGCTGGTTCATCACTTTACCAGCAACTCATCAACAAAGTTTGTAGGGCGGAGCCACTTTGTGTCAAGTAGAAGTGAGTGATGATCAGATTAAGTTCCAATCAAAATTCCTGGGGAGCGCTGGCCCCAGAACCCCCCCAAGCACCCTTGTAAACCAACTGTGCCGTGATTGATGCAATTCATTTCTCCGAGTGTACTTGGACCGTCCACCTGGGAACTTCCCGCGCCCTTAAAAATGGCCGCCCTGATCGCTTTGAACATGAGGAGTCAAGTAATGAAACTTTGATAGCCCGCAAAGCCGGCAGCACTCAGATGCGTCTTAAATTATCGCATCGCAGGCGTCAAAGCTATATTTAAAACCTGTCAATATGCACATATTATAGAGGTAAAATATTTTCCAGCCAGACCGAACTGCATTTGAAGGAGCAATTACCCATAAATAACAATAGCGGAGAAATTCAACGAGGCTCTCCAATATAAAAGGCAGACAGAGTAATCCACCAAGTTAAGCAATTAGGAAAAATCAATGTAAATTATTTACAGGGTCCATTTGAAAAGTATTTGGCAAATAGCTTTTTCCTTTTGAGTACACATTTGACCAATTTAAAGGTGGGCCCTCTCAGTGGAGTGCTCCTAGCTGGGTGAACACACATAATGCCATCAACAGCCCTTCTTCCCTATTCAAACTCATCACAGCCTGAGACTTACTGATAATATGGCTCCTCTCTGTGCTAGATAGGTTTTTGATACTGTGTGAGCACAGGCAATTTTCTGCTAAGGTGCTATTGATTCAGCGCTGATTTGCCCCACTAGAGCGTGCAAGCTGCCTCTGTTGCCCCCCTCCCCAAGTATCCTCCCCCCTCCCTACTTGCAACGTTCTGGAAAAATTGGAGGTTGTATTGTCAGCAAGAACTATATAAATTATGTATATCATTGTGAAAATTAATTTGGATATTCCATTATCAAAATGTATCGAAATTGAGGCTGGTAATCATACTATAATTCAGTAGGCTCAAAACAATTTTCTGCTGGCACTGTTGCCCCCCTCCCCAACCTTCTCCCCCATGCTAAAATCGTAGTGGAAAGACATTTTTGAAGGTTGTACTGACAACAAATAAATACTTTGTGAAGAGTACATTATTTTACAGAGCAAATAAAATCGAAGAATGCACTGTCGTAATGTATTTTAAATTTAAGCTAGTAATAAGACAGTAGGTTCCCCCACAATTTTCAAATTGTGAATATGCCAACACTTCATTCTTTTTTTTACAGGATTCTGGGGGGTAGTGTCCTACCGGATGTGTTACGTCCATCCCACCTAAACTTGCAATGGTCCCTGAGTCCCGCTTTGATGTTTAAGAGAAGGGCAGCTACATACAGAAAACCGACATCCAGGTATATAAATTTCATTGTTGTCCAAGTGCACAGTTTCCATTAAAATGCATACTTTCCAATGAGAAAAAGTCTCCTTGCCATTGTAAAACTCTAACATTCCTCGCCCCTGACTTTTGGCACGGGGAATTCGGAGACTGGGACGGTGTCCCGTTGGCCGTTGCCATTGGCAACCAGAAAGCTTCGTAATCAAGGACAGGTTTTAATCACCCCCCAGCCCCTTCCTGGATAGTGACCTAGTTTCATCCTATCTTGAGTTATGGCTGGTGTATCTCTACATGTCTTAGGGGAGGGGAAGCTGGGATGAAGAAAATATTGCAGCCTGTCAGGTATAATCAACTTGGCATTACTCCCTGGACCATGAAGGCTGTAGGGGTACCAAATGAGTCTAATGCTTTATCACAAGTTCCCGGTTCACACTGGCCTTCAGAATATGTCACCCCTTGGGTGAGCCTCCAAAATCAGCGTACTGAACACCAATAATGACGCCCGCTAAGCTGAGATTTAACACAGAAAAGCCAGGTACTTGATGCTACCAATTTTCCAAATCCTCCCACTGTGTCATCCTCTACACCAGGCAACAGGTCCAGGCCTCCAGATTAACTCCAGAACTCAATTAACTTTTCCAATTACCCAGGTTAATAGTTTGGCTTCCCTTAAGATAAAGAGGATAGGATTAAAGGGTGTTCAACATTAGCTACATGGCTCCAAGTTTCCAGGAGTGAATAATGCTGGCGGGACCTTCCCCCACTGGGCACCCAATGGGTGGTGAGATGCTTTCAATTCTTCTCCTGTCTTTACAGATAAAGGGGAGACTGATTGATTTGCTAAGGGGAGAAGTTGAACTCTTTCCCAGGCTTCGCATCGCTTCTAACCATCACCTCCAATTTTCATTACCTTCACTTTTAGCATATGGTAGAAAGAGTAGCTGTGAGCAAGTTAGGACAAAAGCTGTGCTATTCACCAGCCTTCACCCTTTCACACCAAAATGGGCATCTGTCCAGAAGTCAGTTCTTCCTTTCAAACTAAGTACAGTTGCAAACTAAGTACAGTTTTCAAACTAAGTACAGTTGCTGCTTACTGAACAATTGAGTCTGAGGAGAATTGGTTGCACACCGCCACTATCAAATGCTCTGTGAGGCCTAGAATTGAAAATGGTTTCACATAAACACATTTTCTTTAATATTCTTATCTATGATTTTAAAAATTATAAAAATTACTATGATTAACTTTTTGTTGGCTGTGAAGTCAGGAAGAGAGGCAGATGTCATTGGGATAATGACTGTTATGACTTTAGATACAAACTTGCATCTAATTATTCCTCATTTCCACTGGTTCATAAAAGGGCTTGTCTGCAGGTGCTTTCTCACAGCTTTAACATTAATTAGCTTGTTGGGAGAGGATATAAATAACACAGAAGGTGGCTTGTTACTGGTTCCACAGACAGAAAAACATATCTGCTGCCCCTGGAGTAGAAATCACTGCAGTTTCGCCTAACAAGGCCAGGCAGGTGTGGTATTCAGCTCTAATTTCACATGTCCGCCAAAAGACAAGACAAACGGCTGCATATACTTCTTCTTGAACAGCGCTAGTGGTGCTTGTAATCATTCTTACTACCAGCATTTCACCTGTCCCGTTCCTACACATTTATCATGCTTTAACAAGTAGCTAACAGTCGTACAATTACTTCTCTCATCAACTGGATTTACTGTACTTTTACTGATATAAAAGGTTTTCCCTACCAAAGCCCCAATGGGCGGATATCAGCATATTTTCTCTAACAAATTCCTCCTGTATGGCTAATGTAACCCTCCTGAAGGTAAATTCTAAATGTCAATTGCGTTTGGTATGCTCCCCTTATCAATTATACAACGCTGGGGTGAAGAGCATAGCAGGGGGACTGTGCGTCTCCTGATGACAAGCCACTAGTAGTGCCCCATTTATTACCAACCCGGCCCACTTGACTTTGGCTAGTTCACCTCCTGGGGTGTCCTCCTCTGAGAGGCAGTGTTCTTTAGACAACCCCCTCTCTCTTTATCGGACCCCCTGGAGCCAGATATGTTCTGGTTGGGGGAAGAAATGCCATATTGTTTGGGCCAGAGACCTTGAATAATCAGATAAAGGCAGATCTTCCAAAAGACTGCTCGATTTAATTAAGCATGGTCGGGATGTGATTAATGTCCAGGACTGGCAAAGTTCATTTCTCTTGGTGGGGTTTGGACGCTCCGACGTATAATTTCTACCAGGCTAATACTGTAATAGTGCTGGAAAGTGGAGGCTAATGAAGCACATTCTTCAGCCACAATTGCCTTGACACATATGCTGGTGGTGTCTGCGTGCGTCCCCTCCCTGGCACTCAATCATTCCCGCGCCCGTCCTCATCAGTTTCACCCGGTCTTGACGGAGAGGCGATGTGGCGGTAAGTCATGATGAAAAGGTGAGCGGGCCCTTCGTGCCAAGGCTCTTCACCCCTCACGTAACCCGTGTTTATTTCCAGCAGTAGCTTCGGCCTGTGAGCCCCGTTTTCTCTGGCGTCTGACACTCCTGAGTGCTACACCTGGTAGGCATGAGCAGCGTCTGCTGCCTTTTGTTCTGCAGTGATTTGCTGCCCCCTTGCTTGTGTCTGTCCTCACCACCACTGACTCCTCTCTGACATCCCGGTACACCCTGCCTCTCGCATTCTGTTGTCATCTTGTTCATCACAAGTTGGGACGAGGATATTTGAGCTGGCATTTTTCTTTGTGCTGCTGTATGAGGGCTTAATCAATATTGCGCTGCCTCTTATAAACCCATTAATGTGGAATTACTGCTGTCAGGGGGGAGATTGAGGGCATCCTCTTATGTCTACAAATGGGGGATCAAATTTTTCCCAGTCCCTTTGGTGTTGGGATCTCATTAAAGGGATGGCAGCAGCACAGGATGGCTGTGGATTCTCTCTCTCAAGGCCTTCCCTCATGGTACCAGCTTTATTTCTCTGTGTCTCCCTACATTGTGCATGGTCAGACCATTAGTTGGCTACCCTGGGACTACAGCTTTACCCAGCCTTTCCTGTTACACTTAACTGGAGATGATAAAACGGAGATTCCAGTTGTTGTGTCATCAGTCGGGGAAGCTCCACCCGAGATCGTTCTTTTTGTCTGTTCGCTATCCTTGGAATTAGGATACCGAGCAATTCAGACTAACACCGTACTTCTTTCTCTGCTTGCAGCGACGAAGAAACAACCCGAAGACACGAAGAAACAAGACGAGAAGGCGGACCTATCAAAGAAGCACTGAGAAAGAACCCTACCCTGCCAACCATGGACTACTATCACTCAGAAACAGGTATGTTACTAATTTTAATCATGGTCTTTGATAAATGTTATTACTTCTTCCAGGGTAATATTACATGGTGCAGGAATGGTAAGAAGAACATAGTTTTAGGTAAGCCCAGACACAAGCAATTGGGAAACAAACGAGAGACAAACTCTGCCAATTATCTTGTTTGTCTGAGCAACAGAGACAAAAATTTTTTCCTTGATTTGCTTAATCAGGTTCTTTTTTCCCCCTCAATTCACCAAGGACCAATTAAGGGAATTGAGCACCCAATGAATCCGGCCTTTTCATCATGTTTGGGAGTAGAAGGGACAGCATCAGGTCTCAAAATCATACCTATCATTCTTATACGCTCGCATCTTCCCACAGTTAGGAAGGCGTAACAAGAATTGATGAGAGGGCTCAGATCACAATCCTGGCGAACTTCGTTTGGCTGACAAACTGCTGTTCGGCCCAAATCCACAGAATACCTTGTTAAGGCTTGCACCGTGCCATCCCAGCCAGGTGTTTCATACACATACTGCTTGTATTTGTGTTGGAACAATGAAGGATTGGGGTCTGGCCAGTCATAATAGGTTCCTGAGGTACTGTAGGAGGGCTCTCCTGCAGCTGCTAGCCCGGCCTGCCTGCCAATTTACGGGATTACCAGAGGAACAGTTAATGCCAAACTGAACCAAATGTTAGGATTTATGGAGCAACATTTTTCACTGCAGATAAAAAGCGCATTAGGGAGGGGAGTTCATGCCCGGTGCACTGTATTGTTCATCTGTGCCGACTGTGAAACAATCAGAAATTCTGCCTTGGAAGCACGCTCGGGTGTCCGGAGTTACGTTTGCGCACAAACCTCGGTAAATCACAGGGGGAACCTTTTGGCCTCTCCATCCATAAAGGTGCTCTGTCGCTTGTGCCTTATTTTTTTGGCGTAGAGATTTTTCGGTAATAATTGGCTCCCTTGCCTAGACACACAAGTTACTTCTGCCTTGCACAATGGGGGTCTGTCGAAATGCCAGGCGTATGAAGGCCATCCATCACTCTTCCTTTACCTGACAACCCTACAACAATGCCACAGATATGGGGCTGTAATTTACAATTAGAGAGATGCACTTCTAGCCCCATCTCTCAAACGTAATTTTGATGTAGCCCTAGGTGCTTTTGGAGCTATCCCAACTGCCCTATCTACTTATCTTCACTCTACCATCAATCAGTCGGGTAATACCGATCCCTTCAACCCGATCCAATACTAACCCGCTCTTCCGTATGACGGCGGGGCTCCATTTCCCCCAAATGCTGACAAGGATTAAATCACCCCAATCAAAGCTCTAATCTTCAATAAGACATGTTAGAATTGCCTGATATTGCCTGGCTGCTGATATTGGTGCCGGGATTCCCCTATCAGGCACCGCCTCTATTGGCTGTAAACACCTGGTATGAGATGACTTGACAAGTTCCAGGATATGAGATGGAGAGATGAGATGTTGTCCAGCCAGGCGAGACAGGAATAAGTGGCAAAGAACATGTAGTGTGTCAGTCCTCGGAACAGCGATGGAACCAGCTTTGATTCACATCAAGGGGGACTGAGACAGGCTGCAGTACGGAGATACCGCTTTATTCGCCCCCATCTCAGGCGCTTCAAAGGGAAATCTTTTCTACAGCGATACATCTTTCATCTTTGAAATTCGCTGAAAGGTAAGGCGGCTTTTTGTTGCTTGAAGAGTGACAGTAAATTGGGACACAAACGTCACTGGAAATGGGGTGGGGAGGGGGGAAAGGCTATTGCTGGCATATTGCTCTTCATTCCAGAGAAGACAGGCTGTCATGGGCTGAGCCTGTGTGACTAATAACAGAGCATGACCCGGAGGTGAAAGGTCAGCAGCAACCCTTCAAGGCTCACTTTTCTTTTGTTATCTTTGATTGCTACTGTTGGGATCCAGTACCACGGCCATTCCTCTGCATCTATACATTGAACTTTGGAAGGCCCGGGAAGTTTCAAGCCCATTTAGCGGACGGACAGGCCTTATTCTCATTTTGACTGACCCCTGCACAGAGAGGGCTTGGACCGGTGCCATTGTCCCCTAACATATGGACATCAAGATCTTCAATGACACACTGTGTGCAAGGGTAATGCTGTTTTCTCTTGGTGTTTCTAACCGTCTGGTTTCCTTCAAACTCATGTACTTGCTATTTATCAAATAGTAGCACTTTACAACTAATAGACTTATTGCATTTAAGAGAAACAGCTTCTGCACATGTTGGTTTTGGACAGCATATGGTTGAGGGTCGTTCCAGTTTCAGAACAGCATACAAGGCAGGATATGGGAGACAAGGTAGGGCAGACAGTGATTCCTTGGTAGAATTTACAAACTGTTCTGTCTTTACTTTTATTGGAGTGCCTAACATATGCAGTTATTGTCATCTGCCCTTTGGCCATTTCAGTCCTTTATCACAGGCAGTCTTGTATGTAGATGTGGGTGTTTAGTTGCATCGTTTGTATGGTAAAAGAAAACTGCTTGAAGTTTGCTGTGTTTGATGTTTTACTGGTCATTTACCTCATCGCATACTGACTGACTGCATATCCAGTTTCAGTCATAGACTAAAAATGTAGACATGGGCAAAAAATCCTACCAAGCGAACCTTTCAACAGAATTTACTACTTCTTGTAGGCATCCAATCTGTAAGTTTTATATAGGATGGAAACCATTGATTGCAGAAAACAAGGATTCCATGGGCTTGATCCACTGGATATCTGTTGTTTTTGGCATGCCCTTGCTGGAAGGCAATATCCTATATACTCCATATCCTCCTGGGTTTTCAAGGCTGGTTCTACCCATTAGAGTTGGGGACTGATCATGATTTATTGTCTTATTATCCATTTGAAGATTATCGACTCATCCTCTCCGCTGGGAAATGGTCTCCATTATCAAATGATTTTCCCCCCTATTCAAACACTGTCTTACTATAATCTTGTGTGTCATGCACATTTACATATACCTAGTCAGGATCCTTGGTTGTCTACCATCTCCCACCTTTGCTAGCCCCCCCACCACAGAATGCATACATAAGCTCAGGTTCGAACCACACAAGAACAGCAGCTTTAGACTTCAGAGGTCATTTATATGGAAATGACTGACAATTTTAAGCAGGATGAAGTAAGATTTTCTACTTGGATGGGTTGCCTTTGGCGAGACCTGTGCAACTGCTTTGATCACCCAGATCTCTGTTAATCAATATGACAGCGTGCCCAAAATACCCTTGTCTAAACATTCTTTCTCTGTGTGACATGCTTGTCTTTACATTCTCTGCATGAAAAACAGCAACCACATGGGTGTGCAAGGTTGTCTTTATCCTTTGAAACTACATGTGTGGTAAATTCCCCCTTTACTACATCTACAGTACCTTTTACTGTTTCTTCTTCCAGTTATGTTCTATTACTTCAGTAGTGTTTTGGGCATGTCTGTCTGTCTGTCTGTATGTGTGTATGTGTGTGTACATGTGTCTTTCATCTCAAATTTCTTGTATAGCAATATCATATCTACTGCCTGGAACACATGGCTAGAAGCAACTTTCAGAAATTTCATTTTGTAGTCTAGGTTTATAATGCTGTTTTCATTTTCTTTAGCTTTTACAACTTTTAGGAGAGTGTGTCGTTGGGTGGTACCTTTCACTTAAACTGACTTCTATCATTTACAGGATTTACACAAGTTCATGTGGTGAAGATTTGGACTTCTGCACTGCTAGCCCAAGCTGTACAACAACAGAGGTAGGACACCATATGGCTAACAGCCTTCATTTCAATTATAACCCATTAGACGCAGACAAGGAAAGACTTTGCATTGGTGATATGAAAAAAAAGTGCATGGGGTTATATGAGGACAGAGAAATATCATTAACTCTTAGCTGACTCCTGGATTTGACTGTTTGACTCTGTTGAAGGAAAAATATAAATCCTTGTGTGTGTAATGAACTGATGATATGTTGCTCCAATTGACTTATTATAGCTGACTTTCTTCCAATAGTAGATGAACTATTTCATGAAGACTTCTGTGACTTTAGCCTTTGAATTTTCCTTATCCACAATTTTATTCTCAAGTTCCTGGGCTATTCATATCTTTTCCTACCATAATATATAAGCAATGACCTAAGCAATCTAAGCATAAAACTCTTTAGTGTCTTTACCATATGCTGTCTGCTTATGCCTATTTATTAGATATATGTAGTAACAGCAATTATATAAAGAAGACTTCAGACAACCAAACTGCCAAATTTTTACCAATATCTTAAAGAAAACATATGGCTTTCAATTATTTCTAAGCAGTTATCTAAAACAGAACTAAGAATAATGTGCTAATTTGATAGACTTAATTCAGGTTACGCACTTTTCTGACAGTGGATACATATGTATGTTTCTAATCAGTATCAAATTCATGGAAATATGCCAGAAGTAAATATTAAAGCCTGACATTAGGGAAACATATTTCGATTATCTCAAGCCACAACAGTCCATGTTTATTCAATCCAGAGGAAGTATTTGTCTCCAAGATGTCAGGATAAAGTAAGGCGTAATCAGTCATGTTGGGGGACAGGGCCCGCTATCGATACTTCATCTTTTGGCAATATCCCTGTGTTGTAGTAATTATTGGCAATGTTCCACTGTAAGGGCAGCTGCCAGGTGACCAGCATCAACTCCTGGCCTTGTTCTGACAGGAGGGCTGTTTTTATCATACTCGATTTTAATGTGAAAATAAATCATAAATCTCAAACATTCTTTCTTCTTTCAAAATGTTCAAATCCAATCAAGTACATGTTCTGTTCTGGTGGACTTTGTATACTGTGGTGTAAGGAAAGGCAGAGAAAAACTTAAAAAAATAGTCTAAAATATCTCTGAATTTTTCTTAACAACTACACCACAAACAGTCACTGAAAAGAGGAGACAAGAAACAGATAAACATTTTGACAAACTGATAACCTAAGATAAAACTAAAAATTTAAATATTGTTCGATGACATTTTCATCCCCCTCCTCCCAAAATTTAATCTCTCCATCTTCTTTTCCAACCCTTTTAACATGACTTGCTACATGACTGAAGAGATAGAGGACAGAACTGCACTCTTAACAGATTCATACTTCACAGGCTAACAGTGGAGCATCTCCATAAAAACGTGGGAAAGTGTCCCCATCCATCTGTAAGCTGATAAGGTCTGCTACTGAAACACTTAGGCCCATCAATGTACCAACCAGCAATTATTCCACGTCTAGGAAGGCCTGGGCTTATGTTTATGAAACATTACATTAGGAACCTCCTCTTAAGGTCATCTATGTTGAGATTGTCCTGTTAATTGTTGTTCATCCAGTTTCTGATTTTTCTTTGCTACGAAAAAGACCCAACCCAATAATTTTTTTTTTTAAAGGAGCCCAAAGCAATTTCAGAACGTGGGATTTTCAAATCCAAATTTCTAGTCCTTCCTATACATAGTAACTTCCTAATAACACCCTCCATCTTAAGTTTGTAATTCCACTTTTCCCATTTCAACAATTGCTAATATCATCAATGTACAAGCATTAAGGTGAAAACTTTTTACACCTGATGAACAAGCATGCTTTACTCTTAAACACGATATCAATTAATTTTATGATAATTAATTTTTAATTTTTTCTTCCTGCAGGAAGCCCTGCAGATTCTGCAGGAATTCCTGCAGAAAGAATTAATCCTGCAGGAAGTTCTGCAGGAAATACAATTTTTCCTGCAGGGAGGAACACAAATTCCTGCAGGAAGAATTATTCCTGCAGGAGAACATGATTTTCCTGCAGGGGAGATACATGCATTCCTGCAGGAAGAATTATTCCTGCAGGAGAACATGATTTCCTGCAGGAATTCCTACAGGGAGAAACTTTCAGGAAATCATCGTTCTCCTGCAGGAAAACGTTATCCTGCAGGAATTCCTGCAGAAATAATTTTTCCTGCAGGTTTCTCTGCAGGAATAATTCAGAAGAAATCTGATTACATGCAGGAGGGACATTATATTTACAGACATTTTAGAAGGCTCATAAAGAAGCCATCTGCTCAGCAAGTTGAAGGTAGTCCTCAAGCTCAGAAAAGAAACTCGTAGAGCTGAGGGAGCGGAAGAAGATTGGAAAAGACTGAATGCAGCTGCAGGACGTTTCCACCACTGTAACAGTAGATGCAGAAACCAGTAAATGATGATCATGTGTATGTGGAAACCCTGTCTTTTTATTTCACATAATTACTGTTTACAAACCAGGCATTATTTAAGGCTCTGTTTGTAGAGTAGATATTTTTTAATGTTCAGGTTGCTTATGCAGAAGGGAAACATATTTCATATTGTTTTGCTATGTTTTCTTCTTCTTCCCTTCCAAACAAGGTCAACGACCTTGACCAGACGGCTGTCACCATGGTTACTGGTACAGTAGCAGATACCCAGTGGTGTTCGATTACATTATGAACAAAGTACTGGATGGGGCTGGTCACCATACATATGAATATGTTTGAGTAAGAATAAACAGAGTAGTAGTTTGTGAGCTATAGCCAAGTGTATGGTGGACCAGGTGAACATTATGTATTTGCTTGTTACCTTTCTAGTCATGACTTATTTCCAGTAACGTTAACGTAACTTCTGATAAACCAGTGTCACTTCCTTTTTCCTAATACATCCTCCCCAGACTAGACTGAATACAAAAGAAACCAAGAAATTAACCTGTCATATACCTATCATCACAGTACGCTTCAAATAGAAGCTCTGAACCTATAATGATAACTTAAAGACTTAATTAAATGTTGGGTATATTGGACCAGCCTGTTGTGTTATCACCTCGTACTTCCTAACACTGATTTGCGCCACATGCAAGTTCTTTGCTAAACAGGTTCTTGCAAAATGATGTGAACGTGAAGATTGGATATCACCTTATCTACTGTAGAAACTACGAAACGTGAATTAAAAGCCGGTACCACATAACGTTCATGCCAGGTATGATTATCAAAACGTTTCTCAAAAATATTGGTACCCAAAAAAATCTTTAAACAGCATGAAAAAAAACACGAAAAAATCCGAAAGCTAAAACCTGCTATTGTCGGCAAACGTTAACAATGTCCACCATTTGGCTGTGGGGGGCGGCAACTTCATCTCACTGTATGAGGAACACTTCATTTCACTGAAATGAGAGCAAGTAACAAAAAGGACGGGGAAAGGGACCTATATTGGCGGCGGGAAATACTATTAAGGTTTTAGTACACTATTCTGTGTGCAGCTGCTTGTTTGCATTGTGCATAAAAACGTACCCAGAAATGACCTACCGTACAGTAGTGGTTTACACGTCTTGACTTTGGAAAACATTTGGTGTTGCGAAGTAACGTCCCACCAGTACAGCCAAACGACCGGAGGTAACCCCCAGTGGAAGGGAGGTGTGGTTGCCATTCTTAACCCTGATTGGTTGCAGCTGCCGTTGTTAGGCCGTCCCACAAGATAGAAGGCGGTACCGGCCACACCCCGCGCACGTGAACAGGGCATGACCGCTCCGAGCTTGAGTATGCTACATTTCAGCAAGTTGGGAATCCTTGCTGGCATTATTAGTAATGTAAGACAAAGAAGTAAATGTTGTGCATTTCTTTCTTTTTTTGTACGACGTTGATGGTTTGTGTTCAACGTTGGCCGACACCAAGCTTTAAATATAATTGTTAATTGTTTAAAGGGAGAAATTAACCTGCCGCCATGTGTTCGTAGCACACTCTTTCAAATCATGGACCGGGAGGCCTTCTAGTTTGAACGTGGAGAAAAGGAAGTTAGCCTGACCAACTCACGCTCCTTCCGACCCGCCCGACAGACCGCCCCCTGGAAACTTGATATCAAAACCCATAAGTTGGCAAACCTGGTCTTCCAAATATGGTTGATATACGCCAACGTTAACGTCATGAGCCGTCCCTTGAAAGTACGGCTCTGCTTGGAGAAGGTTGTTATGTGTCTGTCGGTCTCTACGCAGTCATGGACGCCTTTGATCTGCAAAGTTTTGCCGGCGATGGGCATGGTCAACCTGCTAAAGTGTGATCTCTTTCTTTCCCCCGTCTTTTGCGTTTGAAAAAATTGTGGCACGATGTTCATACTGTTCCAGATATTTTCTGGGCCGGGATTTTAGAAACGAAGTTGTGATCCTGTACGCACCAAACCCGTCTTCCACTTGCGGTCATTTTTAGGTTTTCACTCGTGAAAGTAACGCCGTAACACCCTTTTTTACCTGGGTGCCTTAGGTCAGAAAAAAATATGTTATCGCCATCGCTGGCAAAACTTTGCAGATCAAAGGCGTCCATGACTGCGTAGAGACCGACAGACACATAACAACCTTCTCCAGGCAGAGCTGGTTTTGCTGTTTTTTAAAGATTTTTTTGAGTGCCAATATTTTTGAGAAACGTTTTGATAATCATACCTGGCATGAACGTTATGTGGTACCGGCTTTTAATTCACGTTTCGTAGTTTCTACAGTAGATAAGGTGATATCCAATCTTCACGTTCACATCATTTTGCAAGAACCTGTTTAGCAAAGAACTTGCATGTGGCGCAAATCAGTGTTAGGAAGTACGAGGTGATAACACAACAGGCTGGTCCAATATACCCAACATTTAATTAAGTCTTTAAGTTATCATTATAGGTTCAGAGCTTCTATTTGAAGCGTACTGTGATGATAGGTATATGACAGGTTAATTTCTTGGTTTCTTTTGTATTCAGTCTAGTCTGGGGAGGATGTATTAGGAAAAAGGAAGTGACACTGGTTTATCAGAAGTTACGTTAACGTTACTGGAAATAAGTCATGACTAGAAAGGTAACAAGCAAATACATAATGTTCACCTGGTCCACCATACACTTGGCTATAGCTCACAAACTACTACTCTGTTTATTCTTACTCAAACATATTCATATGTATGGTGACCAGCCCCATCCAGTACTTTGTTCATAATGTAATCGAACACCACTGGGTATCTGCTACTGTACCAGTAACCATGGTGACAGCCGTCTGGTCAAGGTCGTTGACCTTGTTTGGAAGGGAAGAAGAAGAAAACATAGCAAAACAATATGAAATATGTTTCCCTTCTGCATAAGCAACCTGAACATTAAAAAATATCTACTCTACAAACAGAGCCTTAAATAATGCCTGGTTTGTAAACAGTAATTATGTGAAATAAAAAGACAGGGTTTCCACATACACATGATCATCATTTACTGGTTTCTGCATCTACTGTTACAGTGGTGGAAACGTCCTGCAGCTGCATTCAGTCTTTTCCAATCTTCTTCCGCTCCCTCAGCTCTACGAGTTTCTTTTCTGAGCTTGAGGACTACCTTCAACTTGCTGAGCAGATGGCTTCTTTATGAGCCTTCTAAAATGTCTGTAAATATAATGTCCCTCCTGCATGTAATCAGATTTCTTCTGAATTATTCCTGCAGAGAAACCTGCAGGAAAAATTATTTCTGCAGGAATTCCTGCAGGATAACGTTTTCCTGCAGGAGAACGATGATTTCCTGAAAGTTTCTCCCTGTAGGAATTCCTGCAGGAAATCATGTTCTCCTGCAGGAATAATTCTTCCTGCAGGAATGCATGTATCTCCCCTGCAGGAAAATCATGTTCTCCTGCAGGAATAATTCTTCCTGCAGGAATTTGTGTTCCTCCCTGCAGGAAAAATTGTATTTCCTGCAGAACTTCCTGCAGGATTAATTCTTTCTGCAGGAATTCCTGCAGAATCTGCAGGGCTTCCTGCAGGAAGAAAAAATTAAAAATTAATTATCATAAAATTAATTGATATCGTGTTTAAGAGTAAAGCATGCTTGTTCATCAGGTGTAAAAAGTTTTCACCTTAATGCTTGTACATTGATGATATTAGCAATTGTTGAAATGGGAAAAGTGGAATTACAAACTTAAGATGGAGGGTGTTTAATGTATATAGAACTTCATGGAGCAAAGATGTGATTTCATTTGTGTGGTGTGAACCTACTGAAAATCTGGGTGATTTTTATGGTGGTTCCAATATATCAAGGACTTCTTGTGCGGTTTGTTTCTGTGGTCTTTCTAAACATTCAAAGTATGAAATCTTGATAGAAATGTGCTAATATGAGCAAGTTAATATTTATATCATACAAGTTGCCATATCCAGAATATTTCCAGTTTTAACTTTCTAAAATTGCTTTGGGCTCCTTTAAAAGTCTCTCATTCCCTGACAAAATCTTACATAGTGGACCTTTAAAAGTCTCTCATTCCCTGACAAGTGAGATAAATGACTATGAAGTCAGGCTGCCCTTTCCTGATTCCCCAGGGCTTGCCAAAGCTGCAATTACATCCAGTTGTACAGGGCTCCTACATAAACCATGGCTTTTTAATGGCACTGCTTTTCAACCTGGCCTTGGATCACCTGTACCAAGAGAGAAGCGCCAATAACAAGTCTACAGAGACCTTAGTACTAGTCTACAGCATGGGTATATATGTATGTACTAGAGCTAAATGCAGGCATACATCTCATAACATATCAATCAAGTGATCAATACATTACCTGCCAAACTAGTTATCTGTTGTGAGTCCATAATTTTTTCAGCATTTCTAATCAAATTGTTAAGATAAATGTTTCTGATTTGATCCCCAAAGACCTGTTTTCGACTACCCTAAGTATAGCTATTTCTTGAATATAAACTAAGCTTCTTTCTCTCATATATAATAAATATAAATAATATTGAGGACTAAAAGTAAACTATTAATACACCGAAATGATAGCAGCCAAGTTAGTTAAGTATCACCCCCCTACTGTAGTGCTTGCACAACTGTGTGGCCCAAGGGCTAAGGGCGATAGAAAAAGAGATGGGCACAGCCCTATACACCAAAAGGTGTGGGAATGACTTTAACTACCTTTGCATGAGACTACAATGACATGGGCTCATTTTCAGGACCAAAAAGAAAACTCTGCACACCACAGTGGTCTTCTTCCACACAGCTGCTTTATGTAACTCTGTTGGGTCCCAGTCTATCTGGCCTGGTATTTCTGCTCCTCCACTTTGGGTGGGTCTGACAGGACAAATACTGCAGGATGATTAATAGGACCCCTCCCCATTGGTAATCCCAGACACATCTCCTTCCAATTTCAAGCCATCTCCATCCATCCCTGGTGCAAGGGTGGCATCCCTTTTAGTGATATCACATGACGGGAGCTTGCCAGCCTGATAAGGGGAGCTTTAATTGAATAACTCCAACTTTTCAGACATGCCAAACTGTGTGCGTATCCCCGCTGTACACCACAACATGTGCCCAACACATTCGGGCTGGCGCCAAACATATCTCTCACCACCGCTTAATAAAAACACCTCTTAGGAGAGGAAATTGGGGCCCCCTGTTCACAATTGGCCCAGCCTCATGCCTTTCCACACAACAAATGATAAGGTAATACTGAGGGGATTATGTGGTAATGCGTTGTTTTCAGGTCCAGGTGTTGTGGACAGATGGCTGAGGGGGAGGGCTGGCACTGGGAGAGGGGAAAATGGACTAGGACTGGTGGTGCAGACACCAAAGCCACCAGAAGAAAGATGACGTGACAGCTGTACTGTCTGTTATCATCCATATATGACAAGGACTGTTTGTTGGGAGAATTTTCTGGAAGAAGAGTATCATCCCGTCACCGGAAATATTCCGCTGCACAAGCAGCTGTAACACCTACGAACACCTGGATGACAGGTAAGGTTCTTTCATTCTGTTTGGGAACCATGAGCGAACATGTGTGATATATGTTCCTTTACTCCTTGGCTTCAAAAATCTCTCTCATGGCTATCTGAGGGCCTTCATGCTTTTTTCCATAAGGCATAGGCAGCCTATTTTTATTTTGTCATTCGTAGGGAAAGCCGTCTTGGTCACGTAATTCGTAGCGAGAAGAGCAAATTGTACATAATTGCCTTTCTTGATTTTAGCGTAGCACATAGGGGGTTCTTCTGAATTCAGTGTAAAGCTTTGTCGGGATCCCCCTATGCAGACCCTCCCATCTGGGAAGTCTTGCTATTTTAGAAGAGGAAAGATGTGATGTAACAGTTTTCAAATTAGAATGTGTATCCCCTTAGTTTTCTCCATGACTTTATTCAGATAATTTTAAACCTACATGGTACACACACACACACATGCAAAAAGATCTTCTGAAGTCAGCCATGTTATGTAGATCTGCGGCAATCTTGTTGCCAGGCCAACTCACATCGCTTCCCTCACTGTCCATCTGTTTTGCACTGATCAATGGCCGATCAATGACTCGTTGGAGACAATGATTTAATTCCCCCATTGTGGCCCAGACAATTGGACTATCAACTGTTTGAGTAGTGATTCCCCTGGCCAGCATGATTATAGTATCTATGTCAGAAAGGTTACCTTCCAGGAGCCACCCTCTAATTTCCCAGGGAAGGATAGGGGACAACAGATGGTCATTCCCACTGGGGTTGTGTTTACAACATCGCTGGAGACCATCACTGGTCTCCAGCATTGAGTAGTGTTCCAGTGGTACAGCCGCTGACCTCAGTCTGAGGTGAAGTTTATGCTTTTTCCATAGCGAGTAGTGCAGTATGGACTTCCACGGCTCACGTTTTTCAACCAAGCACACTGGGTCACCCCTTCACTTCTTGATTAGTGTGTAGGGCTTTTTTATGTGCCAAAGTTTGACACCTGAAACTCTCCAATACACAGGGCTCATCCATACGGACAAATGCAACCCCTCACTACTGAATTGCATATGAGATACACATGAGCTTGTGTTCTTATGGGAGGAATGACTTGTGTTTTGGAGGGGATATCATAGGTAGGGTGTTTGTGTGTATGTGAGATGCGAGTTTGGGGCATGAGATCTTTATTCTTTGCAATATTCCAGCTGGGATAAGGTCTGGTTCTCAGTCAGGTGTTCTTGTGTTATCTTTTTATGCAAGTGAACTCTCAGGTGCTCTTGTATTCTCTTGGCACTTCAGGTGTCAAGGTTTCTGCCATACCTTCTGTTTTCATTACCAGCCGATTCCCCCTCGGTGGGCTAAGTTAGTTACACTGCTTTGAAAAATGTTGCAGGTACATTATTCATAGCATAAGTCAAGTCATGATTCTTTGTAGGTATTGGGATTTTCAGTCCAACCTGTACAAGTGACCACCTCTACTAAGAGCCACCTGGCCAATGAGGCCATGTTTTGGTGGTCTCTTGCAACATTTTCCTCACTGACAATAGTATAAAAAATCCTGTCTATAGTGACCACCTGTTCATACAGACCACCTGTTCATACATGTATATATTATGTAGACCAGATTTTATCAGTCTCATGAGTGGTCTTCTTGGGCAATCTTGACTGTAATTCAAATCATGATTTGTTGTTTGTGTATGGATATACCTAGCAGGCGTGGTTGTGTGAGTGAAATGGCTTCTATGTCTCTCTTTGTTTACATTAATGTATAGGGCATATATAGTACATGTATCTAGTTTGCATGGATGTTAGAAAAATGTTAATTGGTGCAAAATATCCTTAAGGATATTGTAAGTAGATGCAACCAACTTTGCAACTCAAAATCAAACTATGTTTTTGTTATTGTTTCTTCTGTCACAGAAAGAACAACACATCAATCAAAAATATGACATTAACAGCTGTGTACAAAGTCATTTGAACCATCAAAGAGGAGATGTAGAGATATGAATATGTTTTCAAAACATAACCATAAAACATTTCTTTTCCTCTCTCCCCTTTCCTTCTACATTTTTGCAAGTGTGCATTTTTGAAGGGTGTATTTTCTTACCATCTGGCACAACAATAGCACTTTTTCACGCTTCGCTTCTGACAAGATAATTGGAAAGGTTGAAATCTTCTCGCCTGAGTTGCTTCTGTCTGTTTAGTGTCAGACTGCGTGACAATGTCTGAGGGCACACATCATTCATCATAGCGGTGTATACTGTCATTATGCTGCATGTGTGAATAGTTTACCTAACAACTGAAAGAAAAGCCTAAATATAGTGTTTGTCTCAATTTGTACACCTTTGTGTAATATCATGTTGTGTGAAGTATTTTGCTGAACTTGTCTTACAGTAAAATGTCGGAAAAAGTTTTTATTAAGCAAAGAGAGAACAATAGAGACCCCCTGAAGTGATGATGATGATATATGGGAGCACTCACCTGATTTGGCATTCTGTTTGGCATTCTAGGTCCACCTGGATATCTGGGGTTCATAAAGGGCTGCAGGTGATACAAACAAGACAACAAAGGAAGGTGAGTGACTCCTTGTGAAATAATTTAAACAATGAGTTAAGTAGAAACGATGTTATTTCGGACAAATTTACCGTAAGATTATATTTAGTTACATATTCAGATGTTACACACTAGTAACTTCAAGAGCTGCCTTCAAGGAGACTGTGAAAAAAGGTAGATTTTGCTGTGTGCAAGGAGGTTATAGGCTATTATGGTTAGGGCCTGTAACCTCCTTGCTGTGTGTAATCTGGAGCTCCTTGGCAAATGTATATCACAAGTCCTTGAAAACAGCTTTGACATCTGCTGCTACACGTACCAGGGGTGACCAAGAAGTTGGCAGCCTCGCCCAAAATTAAGGAGTACAACTTAAACTTCGGGGCATAGTGATGAAGTATAAAGCCTTTTATTAATGTCTACCTGAATTCAAATCATTGTGATCATTACAATACTGCGACTGACTCCCTTTTATAAATCAGTATGTTAGGAGAGAGTTAGATGACACTTGAGCTGTGACCTGAGGTTTGTGGGTCAACTTGCTCTGATAGAAGTAAGATGTCCACTTCTTTCTAGATGAAATTCAAGGGGATTCCTCATCCAATATTTTGACGATGTCTTGGAGGATTTCAGGGCATGAGGAACACAACCCACACAGCTCTGATCATAGTTTACCCTTTTTCATTGGCACTTACATACTGATTTTCAAAAGAACATTTACTGGAAAGTAATGACCACAATGATTTATAAGTCGATGGGTACTAATAATAGAATTCATACTATATGATTTTGCCTCAAAATTTGAGTTGTGAACCTTATTTCTGGGTGAGGCTATGAGCTTATTAAACATCCCTTATAGATACTACTTCATGGTAAGTTACTTGCACTTCCTTTCTACAACTAGCTAAAATTCTCCTGTTAATCTTCTAATGTGCTTGGTGAAGGGAGACAGGAACTAACTACGAGTAGCAGTAAGTGTTGTTTGTGTTCATAGCAAACTCTTTCCAGCTTTTGCTTAACTAGTGGTTTGCCCACCAAAGCACATCCGTTGGCCTGGTAAAAATATCTTGAATATGAGCAACCTGCCTAACTAGTTGGTCCAAAACTTGGGGAACTTATTCTCCCTAACTAGTTTGTTTCTACTACCCAGCAGAATTAATGAGGCCTGTTTTGAGTTTAATACTTCAGTCTTCCCCTAAATGACTTGTCCTTGAAGCTGGCTGATTCTCCCTTGGATACCATTTCTCTTCAGACTGTTATGTTTCTTTTCCAACTGTTGTGACTTATCCCTCAACTGCTGCAAATAGTATTTACATCTTTGATATTCCAGAAATTCAACCACTAATATGCAACTTTTAATTATTTCCAACATTGACATCAATATTTTAAGTCTTTTAATGATACGCAACAGAAATACTGCCCTGCAAATTCTTATAATATCCAAAAATTTTCCCAACACCTTTTGACATATCAAATGCTTTACTTTGGGAAGCACATCTCTGGAGGCTTGTGTTTCAGAGCTACCAGTAAGCTAAACACCAAAACAAAACATCAAATTTCAGAAAGCATGAATTTCTGTTCCAAATCTGACGAGATTATGATATTTCTATGAAATGTATCTCAGGATTTCTGGCTGTTTAACATGTGGTAGAAAGAATTGCTAGCTTTAATCCTCGTCTTCTTGCCCAGTGAACGATTAGGACGGACCATCCTAAATTGTCTTAACCACATTAACATATCAAGTCAGAGTTTTGGTTTAAAACCTGGTTCTCGAGTTCTTTCCTTTAGTCACTGGCGAAAGACAGAGGATGCTGTCTGAAACCTCTGTTTCAAATTTTATCTAGTTGCTTGAGTAACTGACTTTTGGCGATTAGGACAGACAATTACGACATCTACAGTGCAATTCACAGGGAGGGATAGTGTCAGGTGGTGGAATTCCTTTGTGGCTGCTAAACATAAGGAACGTAGAGGCTGCTAAAGCACTACCAACCTGGTCATGTGGCATCATGGGTCTTGGAGGGTGAGGTGAATTCTGGGAAGGTAACGGCAGGAAAGGCATTGTCAAGGGGCGAGTCACATCCTACAAGCGAGCACCTTTTTCTGAGCATAGCAGTGTTACACTTACACATTAGCCTAGCCTGGTGTCCAAGGCCATAGGTCCTTAGTCTCCTCTCCACAAATAGTATTTGCGGAGAGGAGATTCGGGAACTATAATAGGTTTGGATAACAAGCCAACATTGGCCTTCCCCCCTCCAGAAATGCTGATTTATGCATCAAATTTTGCGTTGGTAAACATGTGTGGCTGTCATGTACAGCCACTGCACTTCATTTTACTGTAACTAAACAAGTGGGCAAATCAACTACTCTTCAGACAATTTGTTCTTGACATCAATAATTGAAAAGAGAACCGTGGTGCCAAAAGGCATTGCTGGAATTCCTCCCAGAGCCTTTGATAATGCAACACCTTGTTCGGCCTCACTGCTATGCTCACTGTAGCTGCTACCATCTGCCTAACTCATCCACATGCAGAGGAGTGATCTGTAGCATGCAGGGGGAGGGGGAGTTTGCCTAACTAACAATCCACTTGGGAAGGAGCTGACAAATCTTGCCCATGCATTATAAATAAATCATTTTATCTAACATGCACTAGCAAACCTTCTAGTACACTACAAGTGTAACGTCATGCCTATTTCATGCAATTCTGTTATAGCCCTTTGATATTTCTTGTGTGGTGTTCTGTTATACAACATATGTATATATATCCCCAGACAGACAGAATAACACATATCAGACGACAGGATCAGCAGACATCATGACTACTTGTTACCAGTAGTTTTATGATCAATGGGGGAAAAGATTACATCAAGATACACATGTGGGGATGTTAAGACATGACGGTAGCAGGGTTTTCACGTTAACAATATGATTATTCTTCCGAGCCTCACTGTTATTTAGTCAGTAGAAGGGATTTTTTTTACATTGTTTGAGTTTGTGTGCTTTTGCTGCCATGTTTGCATCACTGCACATAAAGGGGAATGGAATACGAAGGGCTACAGTGGAAACAACAACTTTTATATCAATTCTAATATTCAGCTTTACGTATATAATATATATAATCCTTTTTCTCTGGATGTATGATGAAGATGATGATGTGCACAAAGTTTTGACAGCAGTTTATCTAACTTCTACCTGTCAGACTTATATGGGACAACTGCCTATCCCAAAAAACGCCTTGCTTTTATTTTTTGGTTCTTTAATGTGGCTTGTATCAAGTTTATACTGGTCCAGGAATTTCCCGAATCTGGACTCCTACCTTAAGTGTCTGGTCTTAAGGTATGAGATGGTATGAAGCTGTCTTGTCGTAAATATATGATGACCATTATTACCTTTACTGCTTGGCACCACACATACTGGAGTTATTACTCCTACCAAGATTAGGTGGAGACCATCTTGGCATCTTTCCAAGATGGGCTGGGAATCGTGAGATGCTTTTTGGCAATCCTCAACCTTTTTACACTGGCAGTGAGGAAAATTTAGTCAAAGCTATGTTCAAATGTCTGAATGTTAAATTCTAGAAATAGAAAACTTGTTCTTGCATGTTGTATTGTGTTATAGACATATACTACATAGGAGCTGACAGATGTGGTTTTGTTTTTTCTGCTATCTTCCTAGATTTGGGGACACTTTGATTAGTGATAGCCATGTTAGTATTCAGGGAGAACGTGGCATCTGGACAGAAACACCGATCTGACATTTCATCTTCAGCTATTAATATCACTTTTTAGAAAAGTGGTACAAAAATTCCATCAATTTGAAACAAATGAATAATTTTTGTCCCAAAATTTGGAGAAATCCTGTTCTATTTTGGTTCACAGTATGTGGTTTTACTCTCAGTATGTTTTTTGCTCAAAATTTATCATTCCAGTTCTAGCCCCAAGCTGGGGGTATTGTTGTTAACAGTTGTGCAGTCGCAGATGCAAATTACAAGTGGGCTGAATCTGGATAACATTCACAAGGTCACCCCTCCTCCCACAATCCCCTGCACCACCAGCCCCAGATTAATAGGGAGGTGTGCATTTCGGAGGGAAAATAAATTTTTAGCTGGTTCAAAACGTGCGCTTGTCGCGACTCACAAGTGAGAACGTCTTTTGTAGGTTTGGTATATGTTGTTTGTTACGGTGAAGGACGGGATTTTTTCGCCTGGAATTGTTGCTATATTCTACAGCAGCGGTACAAGATCTTTATTTTTGTTTCAGTTCTCTGGGCTTTATCAATAATAACACTAAATGCTTTCTGGAGGTCAAAAGTGGACTCACACTTCAACCTTGATTCAGAAAAGTGGACGTTGTTTACATCCTTGCAAACTCAAGTCTTTTTTATCAGTAAAATTGAATTTTCAGATACCACAATTCTAAGATACCACTAACTTCTTTTTTATAGTTGCCATGTTTGTAGATGTGGTTGCTACCTCTTGCATTGGGTTGACGGCCATTATCTGTGGTTGGTCTATGTAACATTTTCTTTAACTTTGAAACTCATCTTAAAGCTCTGTAAGACTATAGCATTCTTTTTCAAGCTCTGCAATTAAACAAAATGAGCCAAGCAAATTTCAGACAGTAAAGGTGCCATACATGATGTTTGGAAATGGTTATAATGTGTACTGGTCTATAGTAACTCAGTTTTTAATGGATAGTGATGGTTATAGAGCTGAAGAGCAATTTTTTAGGTCTAGAGTATTCTGTTGTCTTTTGAATCTCCTTCTTGCTCTCTTATGTCTGTGTTTGGACTTTTTACACTAAAGTTTTGTTGTCTTTTGAATCATACTTTTACATCTTACATAATATTCCGATTATAAAGTCAAGGATGCACACATCCGGGTTTGGTCGCTTGCGGCAGCTCAGCGATTGCCGTCTAATGAAGATGGGTCTTAGAGATCAAGGCAGAACAGGTACAAAAAGGTTTAAAAAAAGATGAAATCTGAACTGTATTTTGGCCAAGTCATGTAGCTGCATCTTTGTACCCACACATGCATCAGGCAGACATTGCCACCACTGGTTAATTAGTAAAGATGTGGCTCTATTCTAGAGCACATCATTAAGGGCATGTCTGTTCAACAATTGAGAGACCAATCCTTATTCAGAAATGACAACAAGTGATGGACATCTGAATGAAGGACGTTCCTTCGTATGTTCCTTTGTTGTAAATATAACTACTTGGTTTTTGTCAACAAGTCATTGACATCTGAATATAGGATGTTCCTTCCTTTGTTCTAAATATAACTATTGGCTCTTATGTAAGCTCTGTCAACCATTCATCCATTCTCATTGTGGTTTTACACAACCTACTGTAAATCCATTACTATTGCTGTTGGAAATTTCAGCAGTTTGGGGGGAAAGGGAGTAGCACTTCATTTAATTCTAACGGTGGGAAGAAACACCAATGTACGAAATGTTAGTCATCAAATATCTGTAATGATGAAATTTTAGCAGTCGACTGGTGAAGAATTATAAAGCAATAATTACAGTATTTGGTATTTTTGCGTAAAAGATTTGGAACTTCTGGTTAATGCAGATTATTTGTTATATTTTGTAACTTTTATTTCTTATCCTTTCATGTGGCAAGCTTGTTTAGAAGCTGAGGGCAAGGATGGGTGTGTGTGATACCATGTATTATTTCTTTTTCTTGTTTGTAGGAAGCTAGGACTCCCCTGAATACGAGTGGTATGTTCCCGTCCTCAAATACAGACCTGATTGTGTGGGATCATCTGATTCTGATGTGGGGGTGGCTGGCCATGGGGCGACGTCTGTGAGGCTGGAGGCTAACGGGAGAAAACGACACGACAGTGAGTATGCAATGGTTTGGGGACAGTCTGGATACAGGTTTGAGAAAATACAATCAGAATATCTTCCAGCCTGGCTCAATGTATGTGTGCAAGGTGTACCCTCCTATCTCTAAGCCTGACTACCATGCCAAAATTGTTTTTAGGATTTTATCATCTTTCTACTGACTTCTACTTTGAATTTAACCTTTAGCACATTGAGTCGCCGTTTGGCACCCCATTCTCCATTGGTTACAGAGTTAGGCAGCAGGGAGAAGGTTAAAAAATAAATCAATGCAAATTTGGGTCAAGGGTGATAATGTATCAAGGGGAATGTTGAAATATACTTGATAGCCAAGTTTAAAGAAGGGTGTGCTAACAAAAATACTCATCCTCAACCTAGTGAAAAAACTAAACCAAACAACCCAACACCTGCCTCACTTCAATCCACAGTGAGGAGCCAGACAAAAGACAGTGGTTTCAGGTGTTAATTTCGTCTTGGGTGATATAGGCTGGCTACCACAGACAAGTTGTGCGTCCCTATCATACCGCACATGTCTAAATTCAATCTAGCTCCCAAGCAAGTAATGAAACCATAGAAATATTACATTTAGTCAAATTGGAAGTCTAATATTTAGTTTTGAGCGAAAAGAACTTTGAATCAATTTTCGGTATGGAAAAAGATCTTGCATAACATTGTACTGCTGCCTTTACATAATAGTCATGCACATTTTCTGGGAGGCCAGTATTTGGGACCTAAATTCGAAAACATTGGAAGGTTCTTAATTGGTAAAAATAATGTTCATACCTTTAATGACCAAAATAGTTTGTGTCTGCAATT
Source organism: Branchiostoma lanceolatum (assembly GCF_035083965.1). Lineage (NCBI taxonomy): Eukaryota > Metazoa > Chordata > Leptocardii > Amphioxiformes > Branchiostomatidae > Branchiostoma > Branchiostoma lanceolatum. The sequence goes on from NC_089732.1 coordinate 10,089,761, forward strand.
TGAAACGTTGCTGTATTTTACGTCAATCATCACTAAGTACTGCGCAGTAGCTCTTTTGTCAGACGTTGGCAATTCAAGAAATGCTTTCAAGGGTGCGAAGAAGTGGGAGGAAAAAGTGTGTCACGTGTAAAGCGTGCCCCTTAGAAAGGCGAGCCACCCACACACCCATTATCCGTACCACGGCCTGTTCATCCAAAAAATAGTGGGAAAATTTTAAATTAATTCAACAGGCAACTGGTCTATTAGCTGTCTGGAGGTTTTGCCTACCTCGCAGGACAGAAATATGTTTGAAGATGAAACATTTTTTATTTTCACGCAAACATCAAGTAGAGGTTAAAATCTGATGTTAACGTTCAACGTTCTGATGTTGATGTTAACGTATGAACGTTCAACAGGTGTTTCAGTGTCATTTTTCTTTATCTTTTATTCAAAATTGAGATGATACTTTAAGATGTCAAGTTACAAGATATTATGTCAGAATGATGATACAGTATAGTAATGTTTAGAACCGGTACAGTTAAGGATTGATATTGGCATAAAGAGGACTTAACCTCTGTTAACATTAATCCGCCGTGTTACATTAATCCGCCACTTTGAAAAACAGTGTGTTTGAGAGATCTCTAGTGCAACACCCCCTAGGTATGATGCACAGTTTAGATATACAGGAGTGTATTATACTGGGGGACGTTGGGATGGAGATCTGTTTGGACTTATCTTTTCAGGGTGGCAGAGTTGTGTACCCTGGTGGAATTATGTTATTAATGTAGATGTTATTAGGTGGATTGTTATTTGCATGTACAATTTTTTAGTTGTTTAGGTTTTTTTTGCTGTCTCAAAACCCACATGTTGCAGGAGGGTATTTCGAGCGTCGATAGTTGGGCACAACTCTTTCCCACAAAAAAAGAAAAGGATTTTATAGAAATGAGATCTTACCCCAGGAAAGAAACCGGGAGGCATTGGTCCGCCAGGCATAACGCCATCGTTGGGGGGCATGGGTCCTAAGGGGCTGGGAGCGGTGGCTGCACTCTGCTGGGTGAAACAACACATTTGGTAAGTCAAAGTTGGAGAACTTCTAAATACTTTTCTAACACAAAAAATGACACATACTTAAAGAAAACATCATCATCATCATAGAAAACATAGACAAGCTTTAATGACTTAGTTTGACTACATGTTTGACTACATTTTTTCAAATGCAAAATATGTTGGAAAAACGATGACTTGTTTGGGTAATTCAGAAGGAATCATGTAGGTTATTTATGGTAAAAACAAAGCTTGAGTTATCCAACATTTGTGTTGGTTTTTTCAACCTTCTCTCTGCTGCCTAACACCGTAACCAATAGAGAGTTAGGCGCCAAACAGCTACTTCAGTGTGCTAAAGGTTAATGTTTCTTTTTTGACAAAAATTTACGGAAAAAAAACAGCGGAAAGAAACAAGAACTTAGAGGAAGCTCTCCAGGGATCAAAGGCAAGAGAGCTATGGCTGACTGTGCTGGTGTCTCAAACCAGATGTCCTGGGTTCAAACCCAGCCTTGCCCCCCTCCCTCACTGGAAGCTTCTCTCCATCTCTCTAAATTTGTCTGACATTATCACCTATCACGCATCTTGAAATCCGCAAGGAAAACATCTGACAAATTTAGAGTTGAATTAATTTCTGACACATTGCGTGACTTGATTTCACTGGAAAGGGCAAATATGTATAAATTGAGCAAGTTTCTGTAAAAAATAAGAACGACTTGCAATATTGCAAGAAGTAAATCCCCAAACCTTGTAGGAACATCTTGCTGTGTTTCGTGAGCCAAGTCTACAAGATTCCTTCTGTACAATTACCATGCTTGATCATACATGACAGACACTTCTGTAAAAACCACAATGATGTATGCTGCACCTGACTGTGGTGCTTAGAGCCGCGTCCTTCCAGTATGTAGATAACACTACATTACAAAAGAACCTGGACATGTGCTACATGCACAATTTGTTCCCCTAACAGTATTAGTATGTCCACAAATTGGATAATGTGGTCCTTGCGGGTACATAATAACAGAGAAGAGCATTTGTGTTTAAGAAAGTGAGGCCGTTGTCACCTAAGGGTGGGCGGGCTGTGATTCGAACTGTCATACAGTTAAATTTACAACAGATCGGGGACTAGTGTGTCAGAATGACGATCCATCAAGGTGCAAGTGGTTGATTCCGATATTCCAACAACTGATCCCGACTTGTTGTAACCCGAAAGTATGGATTTTTCATTCCCCGTCACCCCTTCTTCAACCTTGCGGAACAAATCGCCTGCGAGGTTTGACTGGACCTCCCCACATCGTACCGGACAGGATCTAAAATATTCATAAGCAGTGACCACACGTCGTGACCTCGTCGGCCACAGGGTCATAAATAACGCATCACTTCCTGCGACCTTTGACCCTCGATGACACTTTCCCTATGGTTCCACTTCCTTGGTTATCTAGGCTGTGATAAGTTCAATTGTATAAAATCAACATTTTCAAAATAAAATTCATTATTATCTAGAAGTGTTTGTTCTCTCTTGAGAACATAGCTGAAGCATAATTTCCCATTGACTGTGTAAATGGTGTTCTAATGATTATAATTAGTTTATAATTGGTGATTGTAACCAATGTGGTTGATAAAATTAGATATCTTAAGGGACAATGGACAGTAAAAGGAGTTGTTGCCACTCTTTCAATCAATGTTAAGTGAATTAGTAAAAATCTGCCATCTTCATTGGTACATCATTTACTGTAAATTACTTAATTATGTCTTCATGTATTGTGATCTTACTGTGATCTTACTTCATTAAAATCGGAATAAAATATCAATGAAATAGAATACCAAAGGACTGGCTCTCATTCTTACATCAACACAAGAATGCAACAATGCACAACAACTTCGAGTTTAGACAAAGGACATTGTTACAAGATCTCATCACAGTGTTTCTTTGTGGGTTGACACACAGAACTAGGTTGATTAAACAACAAGGTCTTAACATGACACATCTAGGCTGGCAATGTATCATCCTTAACTATCCTAGTCCTTGAATCAATGGTAATAGGTAAGGCCACAACCCAAACCTACTACATCTTTAATTTGTGCAACTTACTTCAGCCTTGTTTCTGCTCTTCAGATTATTTCATCAGATCGTTTTACAATCATTTCTCGGAAATACTTTGATTGACACACAATCTCATAAATAATGCAGATCTCTTGCTCATCAATGATGCAAGTTTAGGTCAAATATTTACAACCTATATTCTTATATAGGATTTCTTTTCAATATTCAATGTCTATGTATCTCCTTCTAGCATTTTCATTTTTTCTATGTCTGATTGTAAAATTTTCCCAGATCTATTTCATTATGTTGGAACAATGGAAAAATAGGGAAATGTATTTGTCATAAAATGTTCTCTTGAAATTTAATTACATTTGTCCTTGCTGTATCATATAACAATACACATAACTTGGATGTGAAACTTTCTATTTCAAAATCCACTAAAAAACTGTAAAATAGAGATATTCCTTTGCAACCTCATAAAATATTCTCTTGATCAAGTTGATATTCAATTAATATTCTATCCTTGCTCTATCATACAACAATACACATAACTTGGCTGTGAAACTTTCCATTTCGAAATCCACATGTGAGGGTACTAAAATGAAGGCTATGAAGGCAACAAAAACACAAAGTGCATCTAGGACCTGTTGTGTAGAAAGACATTATCATGGTACTGTAGCAGAAATGGCTGGCTGCCAAGGTATTTGCTCAAAGACAGGCATCCCACATCTTGGGGCATAAATCTTCCCTCCAGACAAAATCCTGGTCTCACCTGGGAGACGGCCTGCATACTAATGAGGCGGTGCCGGAGACAGAGCCCCCCTGGGACAAATGGGCTGGCTTTGGTTTTCTCAAGGAGGCCTACACTTTTCATTAAACACTTCATAAACATGGACAATCTTATAATATTATATAGCAATGATAATTTAACTTCTCAAAATTTCAAGATGTTCCAATAAGAAACAAGAAGAAAATGTGGCCATGAAGACAATTCTAATCATCCAAATAAAGGTGTTGACTTGGCTTGACTTAATCCATTATTATTTGATAAGAAAAATGTACAGTATTATATAGCAATGATGATGAGACAATCAAAATTTCAAGATGTTCCAATAAAAAAAAGCAGCTGTAGTCATGAAGACTATTCTAATCATTCCTGTTATTATTTGATAAGGAAAATCTTAGCATGATATCTACAGTACTAAACAGCAATGATAATGAGACTTCTCAAAATTTTAATATGCTCCAATAAAAAATAAGCAGGCATGGTCATAAAGACTATCCTTATCATTCCTGTTATCATTTTTAAATCCAATTATGCAGAAATCATTATCAACATCATAAATTTTCAGTAGAAGGATAGAAAAATACAGATTCTCCCAATTTGTTAATGGAACATCTCTCAAGTGAGAATGACAGAGCATGTCAAATTTTGATTGACAGTTCTACCAAACAACTTTTGTGGACAGAGGCACAGTCAGGGTCAATTCAACATGTTGGGGGCTAACTTCTACTATTTCTGGCTGTAACTATCAAATAAATTACAAAAAAAAGTAATTAATTAATAAAGACAATGGATCAACTGTATTTATAGTGAATTGCATCCCTATTTATGACTAACTGGTCTACCTATAGGATCACATTATGACTAACTGATCAAATTAGATGCCCTTGTGGACACAAAGGCATATTGGTGTATTCAAGAATGAAATTTGGAGCAAAGGAAATATTTTTATCATTAACCATAGCTTATACTTATGTTAGGATCAACAAAATTTTGACACAGAAAGATAATCTTTTGCTAAACATGTGTTCAATCAATATCAAACAACAATATTTTAAATCAAAACCAGTGACTGTTTCATGTGATAGCAGTTTTTGTTCTCTTCAAAACAGTGTACATAATACAGTCTGAATCTTAGAGAAGAGACTCCCTAGCTAGCTTTGAAGACTTGGATCAAAAAGAACTCCAGGATTTGGAAGATCTACTTATGGCATTACAGTTGTAGCCAACAAAATCACCTCACTAGTACCTGCTAACATCACCATTATTGAACAAAGTTGTGTGTAACATCTTGCTGCCCTTCCAACAGCTACAATGAAAAAAGAACTTCATTCATTATGAATGAAAACAAACATTACAACAGGAGCAAGTCAGGATAGACACCGATCACCGCTTTTATCTTTTAAGGGCGCTGTACACTTTATTAACGGTAGGACTATTACGAGAACAGTCGTTCAGATGGTAGGATTAGCGAAGCACGCACAGGTCAGCCTTCACCGTTGGACCGCCGGCGGTGATTTACCGTCCACCCCTTGTGTACCATTATCGTTATGACATCCCCGGGATGACATTACCATAAACGCCACATTATACAAATCATGATGGAGGATCATTTTTTACCTGTACAGTCCACTCATACTGAATCATTGCTCCAGTAAAGCTGCTGCATTTTACACCACACACGAAGAAAGAATTAGTCTACAAATGCAAATCAGAGTAGGCCGAACCATGGGATACGTTAGTGATTCGCCTTGCCTTGTAAACTTCAAACTACACTGTAACCTTTACCTTTTTTTGATAGAACTTGTCTATAGAAGTACCGAATTATACATTTTCATAATTTGACATCCATAATGGCTGTTGTAGTATGAACAGAGCTGTACAAACAAGAAATGTGTGAAAAACAAAGGTTGTCAATTTCGGCATCCCAGACTCATGAATTCAATTTACACTTTGTGGAAGCCAAGCCACTGAAGGTTCTGTAACTTTCAACTTCAAGGCAAACACGGAATCGATAAATGATTGAATAGTAAAATCTGTGTATGACGCAGCGACGTTTATGTGCATTTCAGCCAACGTCCGAAAGCTAATGGCTCAATGGTGACTCAAGGAATCATCATCATCACCCAGGTAGTCACTACCCATTCCAAGAAATACCCTGGACATCCAAAGTGCCCATACACTATAGAGATTCATACATTTATCACTGATACTTCTACATGTGGTGTGAACAAAATAAAACAATAAAACTGAAAATGCCTTCCTTGAGATTTGAAGGCCTATGCAAAAATGTAGAAATGCTCAAAACAATTCCTATCACGTTAGAAACTCAAAACTATATTCCAACTTTGTTGTCACAATTGTTGAAGACAAGACCTCAATTTTAGCGAAGTTTTCATAATATCAACTATTATCCTCCTGTTTGGTGCTTTGGATAAAACATCTCAAATAACCTTTGACCTTTATAATGCAGGAAATTATTCTCTAAAATATTATTATGCATTAAATGGCCAATTAGTATATAGTAAAACAAATTTCTCTTTCAAAACAATAAATTTACTTAAACATATTTGTGTTGATATTGCCTACATCAGGTTCTACTAACACAGTAACAGTAGATTGCATCATCCGCTACTTTATCTAGGATAACGAGTGAAAACCACCCACATAAAATTCTGTCATGTCTGGCCTTCAATAAATAATACAGTAAAAACTTTGCACACACAAAAAAAGCATACAAATTGTTAGGGATATGTTGCTAGTCTGAAATATATGGCCCTGGAAGCAAAGAGAAGCATTGCTGCAGGGAGAGATGCATACTCAACGACAGTAGATATACCAACTTTCACTCTGCATTACTGAATAATCCAGGACGAGTATGGTGCGTGGCACAAATTGAAATCCTAAGCTACTGTAGTTGGTCGGGCTCCATGGGATTTGTCACTTTTACTATGGCATGAATTTTCAATACTTTATGTGCATGTAATTAATGACCCATATGGCACGCGGTGGATCCAGGCACCATAAATTCCCCTCCAAAACCGTTCTTATTTTTCAGGGACCGCGGCGAGACGCGAAGCGACGGAACTGGACTGCGGGGAGGAAATGTTGTGGAAGCTTGACAAATGCTGCTGTGAATGGAAGAGTTTGTTACACGTGTTCTCATTTCCCTTGCAGGGCCCCATATGCACTAGGGTCATGAATTTCTACCACAGCCCAATGCTTGGCGGAGACCTGTCTCCCCCCAAGGACACCTTTCTCACCAAGAATCCCAACCTTTCCCATCAAATCACATTAAATCACACCCAAACACCTGAACAGACCACGTAGAAATAGGAACAATGTGAACTGAGCTGGTGTTAAAAACTTCTCAAGAAAGTAATTTCCAGTCAAGGGGAACCGAATAAATTTCATTTTGCACAACACTGAGTGGGATTGTAGGAGGGGGTGGAAGCAGTGGGCAGAACAGCCATTTAAATCCCTCAGGGCAATTGGAAAGCATCCAGTGGGAATAACAAGGCCCCCAACCAGCAAACTTGTAACGCTTTGTGGGCCAGTGCAGCAGAAATCAGTGCCTGTTCTGTCCATGAGAAGGACTCCCGTTCTGAGTGGCTCACTCTCGAGAATTGAAGACGTCACGATCAAGTCTTAGTCTCTAAGCAGACGTGTGTAAAGCAGACTAAGCATTTAATGCTTTTCACAAGGAAATCACAATTTTGAAGTGTTCTGACTAAAAAAAAAATTTCTAGGGAAATGCTACTTGAAATATACTCATCTCAGGAACTAGATTTTAAGTACAGACTTTTTTTATTGCAAAGTTCCAATTCTTTTTTACAACTTACACACTGTAGACTATGCTGGAGTATATATATATATATATATATATATGAGCAATGTAATCAAATTGATGATTTGTGTGATTGTCCCCATTCTGAGAAAAGGCCAGCCCCCTCCCTCTCTGTACCCCTTTGTGCCCAGTACTGTAAATTCATTTCTTTTCACGGGGATTTAATTTAGTGAGAAAGGAGTATATAAGGTTTTTAAGGTGTTTTTGAAACAATTCTGTATACTGTTGTGATACATTAGAAATGCATGTCTGTAGTATCGTGAATTCGCATAGGAGAAGTCACCGTAAAAATGAAACCACCACAAACATGTCAAGATTTACAGTATGTGGAGATCGCCGAGCTGTCCTACAATATGGCAGAAGCTTGGACAGCTGGAGGCAGCAGTCCAACACTTTTCAACCATTCTTCTGGAAAAACCACCTATACTCCACTGATTCAAGGGAATAAAGTACGATAAGTCTAACAGTATTTGCAGAGGTTTTATATTTGCAGTTTGCATTTTATGTGTTCTGTCCAGTGTTTCCTTTGTATGACTACTCTACTACATCATTTTAACTGATCGGAGTAAAAGACTGCGAAATCAAGTTCCCGCTAACAAAATCAATTTGCAGTACGAAAAAAAGCCAAATATTCAAATCCCACAACAGCTTCTGCATCGCATCCATGGCGACGGCGACAAAGCAAACTCCAGCCCACCTGTCTAACCTAAGCGCACACGGCGAATCAAATATGGAGCCAACTGTGGACTGTCGGCTAAGCAAATATTGTCTGTTGAAAAGGGGACAGTTGGAGCAAGCCCCAGACAGGCGACTGGGCCAGATTTGCGTGACCTTCGTCCCTCCTATTGACTCGGCATTATCCAGCCAAACATGTGACCTTGTCCAAACTTCCACTTGGCAGATGGCCCACAACCCTGTGAAGGGGCGGAGCCGACCTTTGAACCCCAGCTGACGAGGAGAGGAAAATCAAAGGCACAAAAGAATGACAATAATCATCTCCGGCTGTAACCTACAATAACCTGTCCACACTGTACTCTGGTCACATGTATCTTTACGTTTGCCCAACAATGTCTCCATGTTTAGGGTGCATTTCTAGTACAGCTCCAGTCTAATCTTTAGACAAAGCAATCTCATTCCACACAAAGCCTTGCGGTTTCAGACTGAATAATGCAAACAGACATGTGTCAGTGCAGGTGGTCAACATAAAAAAAATCTACCATGCTTTTCTGAAGAAGGTACGAAACCATCTAAGTCACACAGTTGTTATGAAATGTAAGGATTTGTGTGATAGTTTGGAACATTATATTGCAGTAAAACTGAGCATTTTGAAATTGTAAAATATCTATCCCAGACTTATAGGGATACAGGTTTTATATTCTCACAAATGATCAGTATTGGCTGTTTACATCTACATCGCAGAGGTGTGTCCAGTTGTCTTTAGCTCTGCACCAGCGTGATACCAATTCATTCAGACAGAAAGAGAAACAAGGCAGGTCAGGGTCAAGGGTAACATGTGTTTCAAACTGTTTTCACTTGTCTCATCATCACCTTTCTTTCTCCTCTACACATTCCTGCTAGTGTTTTTCATGCCTACACATTCCAGGGCCCGAAATACTGGGTGCATGTGCACCTTTGTGCACCCAGAATTGGAGCTGTGCACCTTATTTTTGACTGTGGGTGCACCGGTACACCTAGATATTTTTGTAGGCTATAGGGTAGAAGTACTAATTGTACACTAGTATGCAGAATATTCATGAAATTCATGTATCAGAAAGGTTTGTAAATAAGTTTTGCTGACATTTTATTTTATCTCATGATGTGCACCCAAAATTATTTCCGTGGACCTAAATCTTTACTTAAGGTTAGGTGCACTTATTCCAAAAAATGGACTTAGAGTCCTGCTACACATGCACAGCATTGCCGATAATCTGTGCAACATTAGGCCGACACAACACCTATTTTAGAAATCTATTTACAAAGACCTAATTGCTTTTCACGTATTTTCGAGGCATCACACCTTTTGGAAACTATGTCTGAAACTGTTCTAATGAAAACATAAATAGGTCAAAACTGATAAAACTGATTCCGCAGCGATGATGTGGCAAGGCTCTTCCTGCGCAAACGTCAAATCCTGCCGAGATCAAGCGAAAAGCGGGAAAAGAAAGAAGATTTCATGTAGGTCACAGCACGACGACGTGTTGCGGCCAGACATAGAGAGAAGACCGCCGCCAACTGAGCGTTCCCCCCTCAGGGCCTATTACAAATCACATGTCACAAAATGTCACCGACCATTCCACAACACATAACTTCTCTACCTAAAGAACAGGCCGCCTCTAAACACCACTGTAAAGACCCTGACGCAACTACATCTTACATACACTTTATTCTTTTCAAGTTGAGTTAGCAAATCTAGACAATCCAGACCAATTGTGGTTAATGATTTGAAATAAAGTGACAAGCTTTTCTGGCTCCACTTATTTTGCAAATATGTTCAGCATTGTGCGAAGATCTTTTCTGTCAAGTAAGCCATTGACACAACGGCACAAAAGCAGGTAGCCCCACGAAAAGAGCATCGAACTTGCTACGTTTTACTGTCTTTTGTTGGGAGAAGATTTGCCTGACATTTGGAGGGGAAAATCACAATGCTGTTCACATCCGTTGCAGCCCCAAGACAAATCTTTTAATTACTCGTCCCGACGCATCACGAATTCCAGTCCTAATTGTTCACTCCGACCTCTGGCATTTGGGGAAAAACCATGCTTTGTTTCCAAGCAGCTAATTCTTGCTATTGTTGATGAACAAAGTGGTGATGATCCCAAAATAGAGCTAGGGTACACAATAGACCGATAGTCAAAAACGTCAACTAAATACTGTGTAAATATCACTTTTTCCTTTCCAAACCAGCACAGCAATAAAGCAATGAGACATGTCGTTGTTTGTTCAAACATCGTTGCATGGGGGTGTGTACATTTTAGACAGCTAAACAAGGAGCCTTCGAATGGTAGTAAACCGCACAAACATACCCCCGGGGCAACATACACCATACGGGACAACAGTCTACAACCAGACGAAAACACACAGACCTGCACATATGAATATGGTGTACATTAAAAAGATTATTTTTCTCAAGAAATTCCTGCTAGTGGGCGTGATGCTGGAAGGATGTGTAGGTGTTTCTGCCCTTGCACCAGAGTACCTCTACAACACTACTGCACATCAAGCTATAATTGCTATCCAGTAGTCCACTAAAAATATGACTACAGGTACGATAGTGCATTGGCAAACATTATTAATTGTTGGATGTTGAAAAAGTAGGGGCTAAAATTCTTCTTGAGTCAATTTTGTCGTACCCTAACAGCATATGAGATGAGCCCTTAAGATTCTTTTCTTTCAAAAGTTTTACAAATTTTCATATACACCTGGTGCTAGTTTAAACTAATAGGTCCTTGTTCAAATTATTGATAACAATCCAAATACAATCGCCTCTGCATATGAGCAATCAAATAAACGTTATATTTTTTTGGAAATTACACTGCACAGGTATGTTGCAGGTCGTTGTTACAATCGTTCGTCTTCCCTGTTTGTTGTCACTGTGGAGTAAACAGTAGTTAAGCCAGTGACAGTCTATCAACCCATCAGTTATAAAGAGCATCACAACAGTGAGCTCACGCTCAAAGGCGTTTAGCTCCGGCGGGCACCAAAGAGGCTTCCGACAAAACACTTCCCCGGATTCGTTTCAGGCGATATCCACCCGGGAACCGGCGGACTAATCCTACTGGCAAACACCCATCCGACGGATCAATACCGCCGCCACTGCCAGAAAAAGGGCAGTTAGAAAAAAATCACTCATGATGCAACCCGGGAAGGGAGAGAGAGAGAGAGCAGGGACCCCAAAACGGCCAGCAAAATAATCAATACCTCCCGCCATTAAATAACATGCACATTCCAGTCCCCGCCCATGTATCAAAATCAGAACCGAACCATCCTGCCTAGCGCCTGAAGGGACGAGCATATCCAACACCAACTGATGGGATACTGTCATGGAATGTTCATATCAACCAACATCAAGCAATACAAACTAAGCTACAGCTCATAGATGTGCCCTTCCTTTATGTACCAACCACTAATGGTATGCATGTATTGATTTTAACCAACAGAATCATATAACTTAACCCCCTAAGCTCTAATGAAGTTAGCACTTATGATGACACTGATGAGGTCCAATTATGCTCAAAGCTACCTCCACTTCTTACACAGTAATCTTCACCACCTTATTTTAAAAGCTAACTAGATGGAGCAACAGTTGCAAGACATTGATCCACAATATAACAGCTACAGATACAGATATATCCAGGTCTCAGGTACTGTATCAGTTCCGATGTTGAACAAAGATGCTCTGCTATCTCACCTATTACTCTACAGATCATTGCACATCTTTCACATGAAGTTGTGTTATTGAATAATAAAATAAATATTTTCTATATTGTATGTTGCAATTCTCTTGCAACTACAGGTAGGCTTTTTTGCTGTCTTATCACTGATACGATTACAGTGTTTGGTGACAATGAACAAGGAACCGAAAAACTCTAAACTCTTAATTGTAGTATATGCCTTGACATATTAGAATCTGCTTTCATGATATATAGCTTCAATGGATTTGATAAGACAAAGATAGAAACCAGTTCAATAAATAGATATTGTACAAGGTCCTAACTAAAGGTAAGACTTGACAAGGGTTCATAAATCACTCAGGTGTCCTGCACGGAAGGCAGCAAAGTGGAAATGATTTTCACAAGCTGGTTCGCCATAGCCGTAAAAATTACATTGTTATATTAACTGCTGAAAAGTCAGGTATGGTTTACTTTCTCAAAAATTTCCAATTCTCACCTGACAAGAAAAAATATGATGGAAAAGACAGGCCATTTTTATCAATCTTAGTGCGTTTTTCAAAAGTCGCTCTTCACCTTGACTTTTCCAACCTCTCTTGGTACAGTGTTTCTGATTGGTGGAATGACTGACTAGCACTTCCGGACGGTTTTTAAGGCTCCAGTCCGTTCCTAGCGTACTTCCCAGTTGCTGTCTGGGTCAAGGGTAGGCCTCCCATTCCCAGTGACACCAGTAGAACTCCTCCAACCTCACGCTGATTAGAATACACAAACAGGGAGGCTGCTAACTGCAGTCACATTCGTCGTAAAGTAGGGTTCTAAATTGATGGCATTCTTGCGAGAGTTGACTGAGGATGCGGCGTACAAAATTTCGCTGTCTTGTGATGTTTATGTTGCTTTTCATAAAGCTTACCTTTTACAAGCTAATTCTATGAACCAAGACATTGAATAGCCTTTGGTTCTATGTAGACATTCAGATGTTACTGACTGTATGGTGGAAGTCATAAGGACAAACAAATAGGCTTTACATTGGCCAGATAACATACATCAAGGCAGGCAACATCTCTTCTTTTCCCTGTTTCTACTGACCACATAAAAATCCCCCCCCCCATATTCAGAATGGGTTTCCTGACGTCAATCTACCTGACTGCGATTGGATTCCCCACGCAGCAACTGATGCCATGATTCCCCCCGCCCGCACTGTCAGAACGACAAAACGTCACCGGCAGACAAACACATTAGCCATCGTGGCCAATCTGTTCAACCATTTGTCATGTACCGGGGCAGCGATTTAGTAGCCCCTTTTGTAACTAGCGCCAAGTGACCAAGAAATAATATGCCTAAACTTCATTGATTAGTGTTAATTAGGTACAAAACATTTAAACCCAATTTGTACAGGTCAGGAGGGTGGTGGTTAGGAACTGCTCATTGGATTACACCGTAGCCAGAAGGCATCCACCATATAAATCATGTCGGAGTGTCAATGTGCCAACTGGCAATTCTTGCTCCTATTTCCGAACAAAGACGGCTTTTGTACGCTTCCCCTCACCCGTGATCACCTGTAAGCGGCGGGCGACTGATACCCCGTTTCCCGTCGGGATTGGAACCCACAACTTTCGACGAAATCCCGTCGAGTCAAAATGAAACTGACAACACCTATAATCTCTAATGTCTCTGCCCATATCCAGACTGATCGAACCATATTTTCACCCAAACCTGGCACGACATAAGCGCTTGTTGGTTCGTCACAGTCTTTAGAGAATAGGATGCCGTATTTCAAGCTACACCCGGAGCTAGCTGCAGGGTATGACTGATTTTGTCACAAACCACCTTTGCCACTGATCACATAATACATCAGGTAGACTGTGTGATATCCACAATCCACTAGAGAGGCCTACTTCTGCTGCATGGGTAATTCACGCTAAATGACGTTTCATCCCTCAAAAGTGTGATTGACATAAGAGGCCAGGAAAATCTTTTGAAATCACAGAAAATACAGTCAAACCTGTACAAGGCAACAAATAAGGACCACTTGCGTCACACCCAATATGCACTTTTTGATGGTCCCTTGAATAATTTTTTCCCATTGACACAAGTATCAAGAATCCTGTCTATAGTGACCACCTGTCCACATAGACCGAAACTAATCCGTGTCTTGAGTGGTCTTCTTTGGCAGTTTTGACTGTACAGTAGTAGCAATACCAGACTTCTGAAGTATAAATATCAATCTTTCTGTTCTTTCTCAAAAGGTACTTGGAAATGTTTCAGAAAAGAATCTAGACCTGCAAAATTATCTCACCGTTCCCTATATATGGATTTGTATGCTTTCTATATAACTATTTTTGACATTGCCTAAAATATGGCTTTTAAACAATTATGCATTATTTTTTGTCAACATCTATACAGATTTCTTTAGGGAAAAGTATTTTTTTCTATTATCCTCCTCGCCCCATTATCAAACAATCTTTCATGACAAAATTTTTCTTGACCTGCCCTTTTTTAGGTGTCATGGAACAAAACCACCTTGATGTAGAGAAGTGATAGAAGTGGTTATAGAGCAACACTCAAGAACGTGGAATTGAAGACACAATATCCATTCTACCCTCTTGACACCACCTCCACTGGACAAGCACCCTCTAACAGCTCCATCCTGAATCAATCCGGTAAACACTCATGGGTTGTTAGAACCATGAAGTTAAATGCTATTGAAAAAAGGTTATGCTCTTTGCTTGTAACCTGACACAGCTGAAATTTGGAACAGTCTATTGACTTTGACCTTCGGTACATGATTGTTAGGTCAATGATTTGGTATTTGTGGGTATCTTTTATCTCTTATTTCTTTACATTTCATTGAGTAAAAACAAAACTGAACGTCGTTACAGAACTTATGAGTCAAGTGAAATACCTTAACAAATGGAATTTTCCTAAGTTTTGCTTTGAAATGAATACGTAATAACTTCCCCGCCCAAGGAATATTTGTCTCCAAGGCTTTCTAAGGCCCGATTTACACACACATTTTCAGAGTCACTCGGGGCTGTTTGTGAGGAGCTTTGGGCTGCTCAAGTGGAAACGCTAATTGAGTTGCCTAGGGTTCGTCTTGCACAGTCAAAAACGTATGTGTGAATCGGGCCTAAAGTTTGTCTGAATCCTACATTCACTGCAAACTTTTTGAAAGTTACGTTATCTTTCTAGCCTTCTCAAGTTGTTCAAACCAAGAAGTTTAACTGGTAGGCTGGTTCAAGTCAGAATGTATCTTTCTCCATGCTGCAATGCAAATTTGCTGCCAAACGGCTAACTTAGCAGGCTGAGGGTTAAGAAAGGGGAGCAAGGAAAACTCTCCCGAGGAGCACACTTCTGAACTCCTCAAGTGTCAGCAAAACTTCCTGTGACAACTTATCCAAACCTCAGCTGCAGCCAACTCACTTCTGTCTCAGTGTGCTCCTGGATTCACGCCAAAACGGTTCCCCCTTACCCCCCTCCCCCCTTCATACAACAAAGGAGAAACTGCAAATATTGCCAAACTGTTATTTCCAGCTTTATTCAATCACTAGGTATTACTTAGCAAACAGTAAGGAAGTCAGTCATTCTACAGTTTCATAAACTGTATAACTCTTTTTTTTATGTCTTGTAGATAAACAAGCTACAGCTATCAGATGTATAATGCTATCATAGTGGACAAGCCAACAAAATGCCTTCAAACAATGTTTTCAACACTATTTGTACCACATACAGCTAGGTGCAACAATTCAGAATGCTACGGTTGCAACGCTTCACCCAAAACCAGACTAATCAACGTGATACATTGAATGTGTTGATTACATTTTCAAAACCAACTTTAGCTTAGGCTTGAGTCTTGTTAGTGGTCATGTATATTTTCCTTCCAATCATATCTTGGCACCTTAGAATAACAGTGTACTTAACAGGCAAGATATATATACAAATCAAGACTGGAAAGAAAAATGTTAATGCTAAACACTTCGACAGTCACATTCTTGCCAAAAACAAATCGAGAAGTATCTACTTAATTACGAAATTACAGTTTTGGCAAAAAGATGACTTCTGGTCAAAATCAAAAAGACTCCAAAGAAAAACTGTCATTGCTTAACACTTTGACAATCACATTCATGCCAAGTGAAATCAAGTCTCCAGTAACGAAATTACAGTTTTGGCAAAAAAAGATGTCTTTCGGTCTACTTCAAAGTGTAGCCTATACCAGGCACCTGTTAGGGTTTCTCACTGTGTGATGCCACCATGTCGGCGCCAACTGCTTGTACCAAAATAGCCCGACTTGCTTGAGGGGACAAGTGTTGCTCCAGTGCGGAGAAGGTCCTCCTCACCTACATCTGTGAGGGACTTGAGGATGAACTGGATCTCCTTGAGTCGTCTCATAAGCTCGTATCAAAGATCATAGCATTCTTCAGGACCAACAATATTTCTATATACACGAGCTGGGTTTTTGCAGTCACATATACAAGCGTGTATCAAAAGTTGTTACACTACTTACAGGTACTGTACCAGCCTTTGTTAACATTTCAAAAACAGCCTTGCGTTCAATTTTAATGAAAAGTGGATTTCTTTTGGATTTCTTAACAGCCTTCCAAATCACAGAATACCAGGCTGGAACACATAGAAAGATAGAAGTTTACTACTTCCTATACATAAATATTGAACTATAAAGCCACCATAAAGAAAAAGAGGCACATTGCTGGTAACATTCACACAAGGTGAAAAACAAAACTGGCTAGGAAACAATTCCTACCAGAGTTTCAACCCTCTAGCAGGTTGGATACAGAAGCTCCTCTACTAATGATATCAATAGAGCCAGCGTGCGATAAACTCTTTGTTATCAACCTCCATGGACACTATGACCTTGAGAGGCTCCACATCTAAGGGCTATTTCATCTTACACCCGAAAAGGGGTGCAGATTAAGAAAGCATTCCTGAGAAAGGCTAACATTTCCTTTTAATTATTTTATTAAATGCGACTCTTTTTCAAATCAAAAGTCAGATAATCCCTCAATCATATAAATATTCCTGACCAAGACCTCACCAGATTCCCCAAATAGCAGTTACTCAAGCCACTTTATATGATTTTGGAAATGTTCAGACGTTTCAAGTAGCATCCACTACTTTTTGTCAGCAAGTTGCTGATCAGCAGGTTTTTAACCACAAACCCAACCTCACCAGATTGTTGAATGGATTGGCCCTAAGTTCTTGGAGGCAGTTCTAACTCCAGGGATCTGGGTCCAAACTGTGGTGCTTGTTGATCCATGCAGGTATGTCCCCCTGGCAGCCTGAGACAAGTATACTGTTACATGGAGAGAACCTATTCCAAGCCGCTTAAACAAACACTGGGCCGGCAGGAGAAACCAGACCCAACCAAGGACCAGCACCAAGTGGTAGGTTCTTGAGGGTCTTTAGGTTTTGACACTGTGGAGTGCCTCACAGTCTTTACTTGGCACAACAGAGAGGTTTGATGATCAAGCCTTGCCCTACTGACATATCACAGGACACAGGGGCACACACTGGGAGAGAACTGCTGACAGTTCTACATACAGTACTACCTGTTGATGACTAGAGGGGTGGAATTGATTGGGATTGTTTACTTTGCTGAAGGCCCCCTTTCCACTTGGCAGCATTCGATGAGCAACCATTCAAAATTGCATTTGTGTGATTCTGCACAATGTAAAGGTATGACTTAAAAGACAACAAAAAACACTAAATGTCGAAGAAAAATTACAGTCTGTATAGGTTTGAATGTATTAAACGACTTTCCTGGGAAAAAGTCAGCGATAATTGTTGAACAGAAAATATTTGCGCGTCAATGTTAAACACATTTCTTTGGGCTAAGTTGATCCTAAAGATAACATTGTAAATCAGACAGACACAAGTTACACACAATTTCTTTCACAGAGAAAAACTATGGACAACCTAAAGCTGATATTCAAAACACAACAACTTGTGTATGGCTTTGCAAGCCAGCTCTCAGCCAGTCATTATCAGTTGGTCCCTACATATAAGTGAGGTCATCTTGATACAGTGCCAAAAGGCGGACCTTCCACACCCTACAAACCATCCAATCTTGACACCTAGCCATTGTCACTTCTCCAAGTCAACAAACAGCCGTTAGCTAAACAATCCAGCAAAACAGCCTCTTGAAAAGAAAGTGTGCAAACCATTTGTTGATGATCACACTGCAATAATGTCTACTATTGTAATCCACATGTGTAACATGCAATGTGCACTTCCATATACAATGCATGGTTATACTATTTCACATGGTTTGGACAAATAAAATATCATACACAAAGTTACGTTTTGTTGCATGTTTCTACTAGTGGTTGCGCTTGGTTGGGGGCAATGTTCTCGATGCTATTTTGAAAGGAATTTTCGCATGCCTTGCTAGCAAATGGAAAGCACAGCACACAACCTTTCAAAGGTGTTGAGCTATCCTTTGGAACTTTTGTCATGCATGACTAGCAGTCAAGCACAAACTAGATAATTGGTGCAACAACAAAAGATAACACCACATTAGATGTAAGATATACACTTAGCTTCCTGCAAAACATATCGTTGTTTTATAGATTCTATGTTTACTCCAAATATAGTATACGGCAGCACAAATTCAATACATGTACACATTTGTGCACGCAAGTTAAAAGAGGGAAAAAGTATCCTGCAATAATTTGGTAATTGTGCATGTAAAGGTTGGAATAAATAAGGTATCATCCCAAACCATTTGTGTGTGGCAGAATTTATACGCTTTACAGACGGTCAAGTTCACACAGCGGCTTCAAGTCATGGTGCTTTACTGAGTACCTTGGACGAAACCGAAGAAACAAGTTATGTCCTTGCTTCTGTCCCAGACACATTCTTGACAAAATTGTTGGGTGTGCAAAAGGTCAGGTTTTTGGCTGGAGGTCCCCAAGGCTAGATTCCCCCTGGTGCCAGAACTCCGCACTGCCCAGGGCCAGCTGCCAGGAGGACACAGGGTTCTAAAGCCTTTATAACATACAGACTGACCAACCTGTCTATATATACCAAGCAAGTGGCATACGTCCTATGTTCATACCACTCCATCATGTTCATGCAATCTTTTAGCACTATGAAAAATTCAAATGAAAAACATCGTCTTTTGTACAACAGTGTGGTTCAAGCGCCACTTACTGACCAGTCTAACTGGTCCAGACCTTCTAGCTTTGTGTCAAGTGCCTTGGGATTGTGAGCTGGTAGCCTTGGTTTATTCCCAGGAGCAAGGAAACTGAACATACTACTCACCTTGTGCGTTTCATTTGGAAATAAAGATTGTATCAAAGTGATTTACACATCACTATTACGACATTTTTGTAATCTTACGCAGTTCTTTTCTTCAAGTTGTTAATACTCAAATCCTGAAGAAAAAACTAAACTAGAACATTCTTGCAAAAGACCTTGTCTGGTGTAACAAAGCTATCAGGTATCATGACCTATGACCTGCAAGAGATCTCCTAAGGTTAGCTGTCTGGCTCTTCCCACAACCTTTCATACTCCCTCTTTTCCTGTGACCTGCAAAGAGCTCAGCTAACCAGTCTCCAACACAGCAGGGAATTAGATGTCTAAATTCTTCTCAAATCTTTGTTTTACACTTTTCTCTTTTGACAGAAAAAAATGTCTAGTTTATACCGTCTACAACCTATGCAGATATTAATATGTATCAATACTAAGTTTGTTGAACGTTGAACCAAGACAAAAGGTTTTGCAGCTCATGATCGACCATAATCCTTTTCATCCTAAGCTTCGCTTCCAAGTGGTGTTTTGTCTGGATACAGACCTTCTCTCTTAAGGGTGATTACCCGAGGTGTCGGTGGGTAGGATGTGCTGATGTAACGGCTGGGAAACCTTCGGAGATGAGGTATCTCCCCTTGTCCTCCAACAATCCCAGCTTGTCTCTACAAAAGTAAGTAAAATCCGCAGGAAATCCCACCTGCCCTTTCACCAAACATCCTAATACTGGCAGGGGAAGTCTTAGTACATGTCCTCGGGCAAGGGCAGTGAGAGAGAGAGTAATAGCCGGACTCATAAAAATGCACAAAACCCTTCGTTTCTGTATAGGTGTACATGTTGCATAAGCAAAGGTTTTAGCCAACTAGGATTTCTTTATATTTAAATACTCACTACAACCTTGATCATAGATTTGACAGTCTTTTTTCCAAGGTCTAGAATTTACTAATCGTATGGATTTTGCAGGCTTAACTCTTCTTTGAACTTTGGATTATCTTTGCATATAATCATCACAATAAAACATAACTGTAGGTTTGCTCTATGTCAGGAACTACCTGCAATATTGACAGATTCTCTCTCAAACATGTATCTCCTTACAAGCTGCTAGGGGGCCCAAACCTACACCACTTTGCCCTTACATCACAAGCTATTTGCCAGCAAAAAAATCAAGACCATAGCACGTCCAAGTCAAAAGATACAAGAATGGAAGTTCTACTGCAGTACCAAGGTCACATACCGGGGAGCCCAAAACCAACCTTGACCTTTGTCTTACCAACACCTACCCATATACCAAATATCATCGTAATACATGCAGAGGTTCTTGAGTTATGCTCACTGTAAAATTCGGGAGACACAGACAGACACACACACTGACACCCAAAACAATAACTGTATCTCCATTTCTCATGGAGACAATGCTGCTGTTATGATAACTTCACACTTCCTTTGTCAAGCTTGTTACTACCACACTTGAATAGTGTCTTGTCTCTTTCATGCCTAACTTGTCTATACTTATAATCTTACAAGCATCATTCAGTTTTTTATCTCGTGATATGACAAGATTCTATCAATTGATAATCACAAGAAACCAGTGAACATCTCAACTCTTCCCACATAGTTTGACTATGATTTGAGGCATTTGAAGGCAAAACAATGAATTCTTTTCGCAAATAGCAGTTACTCAAGCAACTGGATATGATTTTGGAAACGGTCGGACGTTTCAAGAAGCATCCACCACTTTTTGTCAGTGACAGAGATAAAATCTTTACTCCTATATTGTGAAGTTTGTCAGGTCCGTGAGTGATAGCATACCTGTGGTGCAGACTTACACTTGACCAGTGACCTACCTTGTCCAGCGTGACACATTTGATACACCACTTCACCTAACATAAAACACACGCCAGGTGGGGTTTCATTGGTCACTGTTGTTGTCTCAGGGTAGGTTTCAAACACACCTGTCTATGACTTCAGTCTTTTGGAATGCTGAAAACTATCTATGTCAAGCATTGATTTTTTTTTGGAAATAGGTGTACTGTTGCGTCCAATCAGAAAATTTAGGTGCACAGAAAGAATTTTGGGTTCACAACGTTAAAAAAGTAGAATGTCAGCAAAACATAATTACAAAGTTTAATCCTACTGCCTCATTTAAGAACCTCAATCTGTAATATATCAAATAAAGTACAACAAAGGTTCAAATAAAGTACAACAAAGGTTATTTTTTTTTTTGACACTTAAATTTCAAGAATATTCTGTACACTAGTGTACAATAGTACGTCTACCCTATAGCCTACAAAAATATCTGGGTGCACTGGTGCACCCACAGTCAAAAGTTAGGTGCACAGCTCCAATTTTGGGTACACATAGGTGCATGTACTACATGTACAGATATGCATGGATGCCTACTACTTCTACATTAACTTACAAGACTGACCCATTACACAATGCATTTGAACCTACACTTTGCTTGATATAATGACAATGTCACAGTTTCAATCTGCATTAAAAGTTAAGTTAAAATCCTCCCACACCATAATTGATGTATAGGGCGGTGCCCATCTCCGTTTCATAGCCCTGGGGCCACACTGTGGTGCAATCACTGCAGCAGGGGGCTAGTCCACTGGCAGTGGAGTGTGTTCAACTTCCATACTGTTTCATAAGTATGTACCATTTTTATAAAGTCTTTGGTATGACTCAATGCGCCTCTTGTCCAGAGGTGCCCTTAAAAGACATTTTCCTAAATACTATATTTTCAACAAAGCACAATTTCAATGCAACACTTAGTTAAAACAAGCCCCACAAGACAAGCTTAATAACTGAATTAAGAAAAGCTGGGAAACAAACTGGCACCACTATATAAAATATACAGCCTTAATTTTGAATGCTTTGCTGTTCAGAGCCATTTACTCTTGCTTTAACAATACTTAGCAACAACAATATCAACTTCTTCATCATGGATTAAACATAGCAACAATAGCTGGCAGCCACATATCACTCTCCTCACAACAACAATAGCGTGTGTACAA
Source organism: Branchiostoma lanceolatum (assembly GCF_035083965.1). Taxonomy (NCBI): domain Eukaryota; kingdom Metazoa; phylum Chordata; class Leptocardii; order Amphioxiformes; family Branchiostomatidae; genus Branchiostoma; species Branchiostoma lanceolatum. Next base: position 10,112,124 of record NC_089732.1, read on the forward strand.
TCCAAATTTCACGGCTAACAAGTGCGTTATGGAGATGTCTCCTTGGCGGTAAGTAACCGTTATACAACAGCGGAGTCGGACACCCCTTTTCTCCGACACAGAATCCGCGGATCGATACCACCGGGGCGGTGATCAATGCTTGACAGCGGGCTGCGCCGACGACACCGTTAGAAATAGAACAATGAATGGGTGCGATTGGTGGAATCGGGTCAAGCCTTACATCATAGAAAAACCTACTTATGATCTGTAGTGGTGGTGTCCAATAATTGTCCACAGAACGGCCAAGGAGGGGTGTTCAAGCAACAGTAGCTGTTTTCTTACTATGATTGATTACTACAGATAGAAATAGAGCAGGTAGTTAATAGGGGAATACTCATACTAAGGTAGGTATTTCATGTAACAACTTTACACTGTTTTTCAATGTTGAATGTTAATAAAACCTCCAATAATTCAATTCACAGAGAACTACAGCTGCAAGAAAAATCACTTAAGGTGCCGGCCTCTTTTATTATCTGCCTTCTATTCAAAGTGTCCTTGGACACATCTTCTTGTGGGGAGACACAAAAGGTACTGTCCTTCAATTTAGGGCAAACAGACTTGCGTTCAATCCTTAGTTAAAACACTACATAACACACGTTGAGAGTCTATAAAACCAAGACACAAGCCAGGCTACAACAAAAGAAATTGCCAACAGATTGAGTCAGAGTTTTAAAAAGGCTGCTTTAAAACTTTCTACAGTTAACAGAGCTTTTGTAAACTTCTTAGCCAAGATTTTACACATCAAAAAACGTATCTGCTTTCTTCATTTAGCTTGACCTAAAACAAGGTTCTCAGAAAGAATGTTGAAGCTTTACATGTTTTCGTGGTTTGTGAATTGTAGTTAGTTCTGCTTTTGCTAAATAGACTGGTTATACACTGTACTGATTCAGGTGCTACAAGCATGAATACCTTTGGACCATGACTCAATCCTTCTTTATCCTTTTGTATGCAACTTGTAGCTGGTAAGAAAACAGATCCTGTTACAGACTAAGGCAAATATGCCAGCCCCTTTCTTCACTGCCTAGCTTGAAGTCCCCAATCCTTGTAAAAAGAAACTTGTTCAGCGCTTTTAAGATAATGGTTTACATTTCTAACGACGTATGTCTATCAATGTCTGGATTGACAGTTCAGTAAGTTCAGTACGGTCTATGTGAACTCCAATACAAACAGGAGGAAAGGAAACCTGTCAGGGAAAAGCCAGTTCTGGCTGGTCTGTTTTCTCAACTCCTGTCTTCTAAAAACACACAACTCTGGGGTATGATGTAAGGACTTGTGCAACCAGCAATAAACAGTGGGAAAAGTTGGCACACTTGTAGGTACTGTACTGCTTTAGTCCAAGTAAAATAGTCCATGGCTCTTACACTTCAAAATGAATACAACAAAAAATACAGGCACCACATGTTTTAGCTCTTTAGGACTTTTTTTTTTAACGATCTCGGTCAATGCAAGGCCGTAAGAGGCCACTTCTCGGCATTGAACTAATTGACTTTATCTTTATTCATTCTGTAAAATACTTGGATTTAGCATGTGTTTTCTTTATCTTTAATATCTTGAAATATGTTGCCATATATTCGGTAGAAAGTAAAGACAAAAGTAAATTTATCTTCAATTTCCTCAGAGATAGGGGAAGGAAATTAGACAGTAAATAATATGTCTAAATACTTCCATCTTACGAGCGCAAAGCTTACATTCTTCATATTTGTACATTTATATTCAAGGTTATCTCCAAGCAGATCTGCTTGGAGATTATAGTCAAGGTGTTCTCTGGAAATTTACAAAGTTTTACCTATCCTCCAGATGTTATATTCATGAAGCTATTGCTAAACAGCAATAGAATTCATTTGTATCACAAGGCTAAAACAAATTCTGCGTAAGACACAAGAAAAACTTGATATCAAAACACTGGTCGCAAAATTAGTGTTTCTTTCAAGTTTTCCTTTTCTTCAGGCGCCAAAGTCTACCTACAAACAACATAAACAATAACAACAAAAGAAACAATAACATAAAAATCTGTTGAATTGAAACCCCGCAAAACACATCCTCTATAGAGATGAGATATCAAATCCGGAAATTCTGCTGCAGTACCTAAAATCCTGCCAGGGGCCCCCGGAATCTAATCATTTCGCAAACACCTACCAACCAACCAAAAATTACTGTACCATAAAGATCTATCCACGATCTATCTCAAGTTCTGCTGTTCACAAACAAACAAACAGACACACACAACAAAAAACAACAACATATTATCCTTCTTGGTGAAGGTAACAAGTTTAAGAATATAATAAGATCCAGAGTTGGTTCTGTGTTCTCAGGTACCACCCAGGGCTGCACCTGGGCCTACCTTGGCAACTGTCCAACCTTCCCTTCCAACTGTCCTGAAAAGCTAACCTAGCCATTCAGGGTTGAACAAGTTTTCAAAAATTCACTTGCCCTATCGGGCAAGTAGAAAAAAAATCTACTTGCCCGAACCAACTTTTGACTTGCCCGAAATCTAAATGACATTTTTTCTTTGCATCTTTGCTTGCGGTAATGAATTCTGTTATTTTTCAGTAAAAACGTCTTGTTAAGCATGTAATTATAGCAAAAAAGTTTTAACTACAAGACCAAGCTGTGTGGATGTCATGACCGTATTTACGGGAAATGACAAAAACTTGAACAAGAAGCATGATATTGCAACGTATCTTCTTTCACTTAAACCACGCCAATTTCATTTGTTGCTTCTCAGATTTTTCAGAATAAAATCAGAGCGATACGGAAAAAAATTTTGGCAAAAAGTCTAAGGTAAAGACACAGGCTTACTAGTATTTAACATAAAGAACAACATTCAAGTTTTCAGCAAATGTTGTGTATCGATCATTCCTTAGATCCAGTACTACAATATTCCTGTGTTCACTGAGGGCTACTATTATTCTCCCATTTCTTTAGTAAACAGAAGAAAAAATCAGGTATTTGTCATATGATGGAAAAGTTACATTTAGAGTGTTGTGGATCTAATATAACTAAACATGGTTCTTATGATATGGCCAGTTTTGAATCATTGTCGTGAAATTTTTATTTTCTAGATAACATTAGTCAATATCAATCCACACATGTACATCAAACAACACCTTCAAATGATTTTTTGCAGTATTAACATTTAGAAGTTGAACAGAAATTTAGAATATCCTGAATATACACTCAATCAGTTTAAATGTTGTGGGAACCCTCAGAGTGTGTCATATCCACAATGTTGCTGTTCAATGAAAGAAGGAAAATGCTACCGGTACATTGAGAGAGTGCTCACAGGGATATCATGTTTCAAAGGATTTGATGTTGCAAAGTTTCATGCCAGCAGGTCTACGAACTGAGGGAGCCATGGGTGTTTGTTTACATGTACTATGTGAGCCAAATTGTCCTGTTTTGGGTTGAATTCATAATCTTTTGGAATATTTTGAGAGAAATGTAGTTTCTAATGATAAGATACATTGTTGTGTGGTGTTTTTGTGATCCTTTCACTGGAATAAAGTTTGTTTTGAAACAGACTGCATGAAAAAATCTTACTTGCCCGATCGGGCAAGTGGGGGAGGATATCCACTTGCCCGAACAGCACTTTCACTTGCCCCGGGCAATCGGGCAACCATACTTGTTCAACCCTGCCATTGACGCTGGAGTTTGCTCAAGCCCCTAGGGAGGTGAAGGTACACTTTCTACTTCCAACAAAGATTCTCTTCCTTCTGAAGCTGTCAGCTTGGTAAAGACCTTTGCCCAACTTCAAGTAGCTCTACTGCCATCGGCTTGATCGAACAAAATTCTTTCTATTCACACATTTTTTAAACCTTTATTTTACCTTGACATTCAATCCAAAATGAGAAAAAAACAGAGATAGTGTAATTTGTCAACTGATTGATAGAATTATTATTTATGTTACAAAGATATGACAAGAGGGCCTAAAGAAGAAGAAAAAGGTTTATGTTAGAAATCCCAGCGATGATTTGTGAGCCCTCAGTGAAACTGATACAGTTGTAGCTGAGTGAGACAAGGTCACTGTTGCCCAAGGTCATAGGTCAGGTCAGCAGGGGATGGCACCATACCAGGTCGCTGGCTCACCCAGGGAAAAACATGATGTTTGCCATCATTTGGGTTGCCCTAAATATCATTTGTAATGCTGTACAGGCCTAAGCACTACTTACTTTTCAAGAAAAGTAGTATTCCTCCAAACTACAGCCAAAACAATTCTGACTTTCGAGGTGGACTAGAAAACAATTGGCAGAAATCTCAACCAAAACTGAAACAACACAAGACATTTAGTCAAAATTTTTCTTTGACTGGAGAATACTTACAGATAAGATCTCTTGGTAGCTCATCATATGATACATGAGAGGATACTTGCGTAGAAGAATCACTATTAGGAGAATGTGTTTAATATCTTAAGGGTATCAAACTGCCGTTTTATGACGTAAAACCACACTACACGTGGACATGTTGTTAAAAGTTGCTGTTTGGGCAATACCATTCTGAGCCTTGTGTAGAGCCTTATTCACAGTTGCAGATACTACACAATGATATATAATGTTCTAGGTCTAAAAAAAAAGGTAAGGCAGGCATCCTCAATTGAGGTGAAGCATAATATGCTTTTTCAAGTAGCTAGTGGTAGTGCAATGCGGCTTTGCTACGGCTCGCGTTTATATCCTGGTCAAAATACTGCAAAAGCTGATTGCTAAACAGATTTAAAACAAATTCTTTTAAAATAGGCTGTTTTGGCCTCCTTTTATCGTTCCTTTAGTGAGTCTAAACTATAAACTAGACTCAGATCTCCAGATCAAAACATAATACAATACAATACCTCATACCTCCTAGATAGAGGTTGCAGATGCTTCAAATATGATATTGGTAGGGTGAAATATAATGTTGATGCTTATTCAATAACATACAAGAATGCTGTCTTCAGTGAAAGAAAAGCGTAACAAAAACAAGCCAATGCGACACAGTGTACAACTTCTGGTGCTAGCCTCCTGTCTTTGTGTAATCAAGCACTTCACTCCATAAGGACACAAAGATACAGAAACAGTTGGGTCTGTTGGTTTTATCCCTCATGGTCACTCCCTATCTCTGACCACATATGTCGCTCTAACTGACCAGTCAGACCAACAAAGGACCTATAATGACCCATGCTACACCAACTCAATAGCGCAGAACTACCGTAACCCTCGTCGCACAAACAATGAACGTATACGCCACTGCGTAGCAGTCTTGATAGACACTGCATCAGAAAAAAACATCCCCCCCCTCTCTCAAGAGTCAAAAATGTTTTCCCCTATGCAGAGTGAAAACTTATCTGCCCTGCTTCCTCTGAACTTTGACCTAACACAAAGAAAGTGGCAGCGACCCAGGCACATGCTAGGTATAACCTTTCATCCAGTTCCTTTGTCTTGCAGCCAGCGACTCCAAGTCACGCCGCTTTGCAGACTGACGACACCGGGACTGGTGGATATCGTTCGCTTTTAAGTTTTACGGGACCCACATCTTTACCTGTTGTTCCAGAGAACCTATTCTACCTAAAGGACTTATCAGAAAGACAAACAATCACACTGTAAAACACATGGCACCCTTACTCTGTGTTGACTTGAGGTGGATACATAGTAAACAGGTACTGTAATACCAAACAGACCATTCTCACATGGATGCACACAGAGCTAGGTACAACTTTACATTGTTACTGTGTCTCTATCCAAATAATACCTTGTCAAAGAAGCTCACCCTACCAAAAGGTACTTACGATAGTGACAGAAAAGCCAGGAAGGTGCTGTGTTTCTTTTACTGCAGATATATTTCAAATATAAAGGTAAGGTAAAAATACATTTTTTCCTTTTATTCCCTTTCATTCAGTCAAGAAATAAATCTGATAAACAGTGTTAACGCTAAAAGGGTACAGCACAGTTCCCTGTCAACCAACTTTCAATAGCTATTGATAAAACACCCTAATTGGGCCTAAAGACAGCTCATTTTATGATACTAAATAAACTGAAAATATGCAGGGTTGAAATTGAGTTTCCAAAGGAATATATGAAAATACAAAAATCCTGTAAATCGGTTTACAGTAAACTGCACATTGTGAGCAACGAAAGAGTCCGAATGCCAACGAAAACCAGTGTCCTTTAAAAAAACACAATATTACATTTATACCAAAAACCTTCAAAATCTACCCTGTGCTGAAAAATCCTGTTCTTGCAGGTACCTTGTTGATCTAACTATTTCTCTGCACACATTATAACATTATACATGTGATAAAAGCAGCCAGGCTAGACTGTTTTATTATTCCAGCCAGAAAGTATCAGTACCTTGTTCCAACCACTACCAACAGGCACGGGGGTGCACACTCCAACGGCCTAATAAATACCTTTCCTTCTTGAGCTTAAAGCCAAAGAAAAACACATTGACATCTAATCTTAACCCTATGAACATAACGCAAGCCCACGCTGCACTAATAAATGCACATTACTGGAAGAAATCATTTAGAGAGAGGGATGAAAATCATGTTTTCTAATGCTGCCCACCCCCGTGCTAATATGCAAGGACCCTGCTGCACACTGTGTTACACTTGTGCATTTTGCAAGGGGCCAGTGAAAGGATTCGTCCCAGGACATTTGTAGTGGTTTCGCTCATTCCTTCGCACTAGGAGTGATACAACCTTGACAGGTAACACCAATGTAGCCCTCTCTCTTTGTGTGAGCCATCCTATTGTGTATAGAACCCTACAGATCTCCCAACCCACTGACACGACTGCTGTGAAAACGGTGCTTGTACCCCACATGGCCCCCCAGTGTGCCTAACACCTACAGCCACCAGGCAAGCCAGGTAACAATAAACCAACCAAACACACAACACAAGCACCTCTCCCAAACTGCAGCATCCATGTTGACTCAAAAGGCAATAAAACCAGATTCTGGCACAAGATTGTGGAAAAAGAGCATCAGTGGGAAATGTTTGGGGGTTGGTGCCTGGGGCCATGCTCCCCACTCTCCTCATGCATAATGTATCCCCATTGAACAGTTGAATGCAGTTGCCAGTATTTGAATACACTTGGTATTGTTGCCTCGAACAGTGGTCTCAAAGAATAGGACAAATTTCATGGCTATAGGCCATATTATGTGCCTCCTTGTAGACTTTCAGTGTATGATAACAAGCCCAGCAGTTACCATCTCGAAGACAAAGGCTCCTACTTTTCCCCATCTCTGATTTATCAATCCAAAACTCCAAGACTTCTTGGTTGATACCATATGCCACCAGGACATTCCACTTTGTCAGAGCAATTACCTTATCATTACCAGATCTTCTATTTTCTTTAGAAAAACAAGAAAGCGATGTTCAATGTAACTTAGAGAGACAAGAAGAAAAAAAATCAGACCACATCTAGTTGGTTAGGGGGATACAGTCCTGTTTTGCTAAGGATTTCTTGTTGCAGTGTTTTTGCCTTTACATCCTTGGATCAGCTTCGTTTTCTTTCAAGACTATTATCTTTTGAGCACCGCCCAAGCAGCAATTACCTTTGCTTTTTATCCTTTATAGACTGGTAAGGAGTACACTACCTTTTCACATCGTACCAAAGGTCACTGCCCAGTAACCAATGACGAGGCAGCCCTCCGCTTCATTTGCAACCAAACTGATCATGCTATTTGGCTGTTATAAGCATACAACAACAATAGTCTCTAGAAAAATCATTGGGACCACTCACATAGTCATGGAACGCCTTGGCTTCGGATGAATGTTCACAAGTGTCTCTCCTCTCTGGTGCCGCACAGTATAAATCCCAGAAAACACTGGTGGAGGGAAAAATACAGTCAAAGAAGTCAATCAAACAACGGAACACAACAAACCTGCTTCAACACGCAAACAAGTCGGACAATTCGTTACATGGTCGTAACCGACAGGACTTCTTTCAAGACACAGTGGAGACGAAAGACCACAAAAGGGGAAATTCAAAGCGTGAGACAACGGTAACATTATACCACTCCATACAATCTGCACAGTTACAAACAACAATCAAGAGTTTAGTGGAACATCTTGTAAAACAAGGGGGCAACTTTTTCACTCAGTGCACTCTAAGAAACTACATACCAATATTCTCCTTGTCTCCTATTCATATTTTTTTTCACTTTTATTCGCACCATTGTTGTTTCCAAGCATGCTTTGACAAAATCTTACCTACGTACACACATACCTAAAACCTTAAGAGTGGTGGCACTAAGCAAGGATTAGTATAAATAGGCAACAAGGGCCATCAAAAATGAAAACATGTGCATAGTCATTTCACCATAACGTAATCAATATCTCAGAATTACAATAGCATACCACATGTATTATCCGGCTTACAACTTCAAAAGAAACAGCTTAACGTTCATAAAGGGGCAGCCAACAGCTCCGCAACTTGCGATATGCATCGTATTATGATATTTCAAGAAATTAATCTGTAAAATATATTTACACCTCTTCAGATCATATAGTATTAAGAACACTTGTCTCATATTTCTACACTTTCACTTACAAGTTGAACTGTAGAACTACAAGAACTGTATCAACTTTTACTAGTTTTCCTGAGTTCGTTTTTTTGTGCAAAATCATAGTAAGTAAATACATTTTGCAAATAATTTAGACAATCTTAAGTATAATTCTAGGGTGTCGAAGGATTCCTTAATTTCATTGTGATGTGTATTACTTTGTTCGCTACACACGCACTCAATTTCACACACATACTGTAAGTTACCAAAACCAAACATATGATCGCTTACCACCACCAGGAGTGAAGAAACCCGGGAGGCTCTCCTAACGTTATATTTTTCTCCCATCTTATCTGTGTGGACCACAAAGAAACAAGAATTGTGAGCGAACTGACAAAAATAACACAATCGTCAGGGGGGAGTTGGATAAATCGGAAATCACGGCGAAATCCCAGAGGCGGGAGGTTATAAAAATTCAAAATGGTGGCCAGTGGCCTGACACAAAGAGTTTGCGGCGAGAGTGACCCATAGTGCCGAGAACGTACCTCCGACAGGAACGTCTGTGCAGCTTTCTGTGCTCCGACATGAAGCAAGTACTCGTAAACATATAACGCTAGCCTGCAAGGAACCAAAGAAAACGTGATCAGTCAAGTCGCAAGACGTGCACCAAGTTTACAATCTGGTAAGAGCGGGAATCACAAAATACTAGCCATTATTCATACGAGGTGGAGAGAGCAGGGGAAGGGGGTACCCCCGAAAATACGACCCCGTGTGCAGCACTACGGAAGCCGAACTGGCCGATCCAACCACACAGTCCCCCAGACAGAAACCTGAATTTTCTGTTTCTCAGCTCAAAATCGACGCAAAATATAAAGTTGACTTACTTTTCCCTTGCTTGGTTATCCGAGGGTACAGTGCTACCTTTCCCCTTGGCGTACATGCTGGATAGCTGGACTGTCACGCACCTGTCAACCCATCAAGCCCCAGCCCGACCCGGTAACCATGGAAACACGATGATGACTTGTCAAAAGGTCTCCGCTGATTGGTCTATTTGTTTGGCGGGAGACAGCCCAAACTTGAAGCTATAAATTTCAAAACCCACGTGACTGTAAGTTGATACCTGATTGGCTACTGTTGAATTAGCCACTTCATTGATGGTGCTGTGCATTTCTGCAATGGCTCCCCCGTCCTTGTACGTTTGTAAAATATTATATTGCCATTCCTTGATATCAACGAAGAGCATGTACCACAGACATATAGCAACCATGTCCTTTTGCGTTTTTAATAGTATCCGCTATATCTTTCTGAGTGGTCAGGATTGCAAGAAACCAAACACCAACGAAACAACAAAGATATCGGGAGGTAGCGCCACTGATTGGAAGAGCCAAGTTTGTGTAGCGCAACACCGCTAATACTTGCTGGGATTTTGTAACTTTATTTGATAATTTGTTACAACCGTAGGGTTTCCCTTTCCCCTTCCTGAATCAGATATACCATGACGAAGCCTTCCTGTTTGTGGGCTTCATGAGTACAATGAGCGCGCGCTGAACGGTGTTATTTCCTGGCGTCCTGCGCTACGAGCCAAAAAATACAGCCCGTACTGAAGAAAGCCTCTCGCTCCCTTCTCCAGCGAGCTACTTGTGAGTATCGGTCGGAGGTCAGCCGCTGTTTTTATCGATTTTGCGGGGGCGTCTGGAGACAAATATTTACCTCACATGATAGGCAACTCCCCTTTCCATTCGCCAAAAACTTATTAGCTATTGAATCTACACCGCAGCCTCCCTCCGGGGTTAGATCATTTCCCCTGCAAGATGGCCGCCGGTACCCTGACTTGGTGCCGGTTCAAAGATGAAGCTTCCCAGCTTCTGAGACATTCAGATCGAATAAAGGACGGCTGGGAATGGACAGAAGTCGAGGTAACGACACATTCTTTCGTACTGGCCAGACAGAATGTTTCTGTGTGAATCAGATCGTGTGTTAAAAATGCGAAAAGGTGTACGACCGAACGGGTGTTTACGAGTTGGTCGCACCATTTCGGGGTCACAGCGAGTTCGGAATGTGCCATTCATTGTGGTGCGCGTGTACGGCTCCATTCTCCTTCCCGCTGCCCTTTGGAGCCTGACCTTGGGAACACTTCAGCTGTGGCACGCCGCGTGTTTGGGACATTACGTGCGCGCGACGGAAGAACACGGTTGTCGTCAGTAAGGAAGGGGGTGGAAACAGAAAGGTCTGATTTGCCCAAAGTTGGGTGTGTGGGGCGGCGTGGGGGTGGATATGGAGTGTGGAGTGAAAGTTCAACCGTTCATGGTTCAACGTCAGAAAGTGAAAGTTTGCACTGTCCACGTGGGTTGGTCTAAAGCTTGGATCAATGGGAATGGAGGAAAGTTTTATACATGACGGCATTTTTATTTCCCTCCCCTAATCCTCCCTAATATTCAAAACTCTTATGATAACATGATAAACATTAATGCAATTATGAATTTGAGAAAGTGGTGAAAACATTGTGTATTTCTTGTTATTGAAAAAAATGTATGAGTTATGCTTTGGGAGGATGATGTGATCACACTCTATTTTTTTATTTAGGATACTTAGGATTCCTATGTCAGTCATAAACTGTCCTGTTACTTATTTATTATCATCCAGGCACAGATGTGTATTCAAGGGGGCGGGGTCATCTTGGCACTAGCGGTATTGTTTACAATTGGACATTGTGTAGTATTAACACCTAAGGCTATTGTTCTTCCAATCAATAAAATTAAACCAGTTAACTTGGTTTGTTTTGTAACAATTTGTTAAATTAAAAATCAATGAATATCATTGATTTGAAGTTTACCAGTTATTTGACCATAAAATTTGTTCTCTACTCTACTCTTTGATAATTATCCAGAGGTCTTTCACAACTGTTTGTGTAGATGGGTTTTGTTTAAAAATCAGTATATGAATTATGATGACAAACTTGTTGATTTTTAAGCACTGTGTTGTCCAGGATCTGTTTTACCATTGTTTTGAGAAAGTATTTGTTTACTACATTGTCTTCATATCAGGACATTTCTAGCCAGATGAAATTGGGTGTATCATCATATTTTCAAGGCTAGAATTTAGTACTGCAAGGCATGCCACATGACCTCCAGTAACCCTGCATTGTACAGATGATTGACATGATCACATGACCGTAGCATGCTGCTGTGTGGAAGGTAATCATCACTGAGGTTCTTCTCTCTTTTTATCCATCAAAAGGTTGTGAAAGGGGTTATAGTAAAGTAAGTATACTTGAATCTTTTGAAAGTTAGAGTTTACCACTTTGCAAAACATTTCGTTGGCTTAATTTGGGGGGGGGGGATTTATACTGGGAAAAATACACTCAGGTAACAAGCCTGTTTTTCAGGTATCTCTGGTATCAAAATCTAAAAACACAACTAGCACTAAAAGCTTGGCCAATATAATTGTGTTTTCAGGTTTCTAGCCACATCTTGGTTTTAGAATCGGAGGAAATACATGTATGCTCTTTTGTACTCAAAGGGAAATGATAATTATAACACATGACTTGTTTTCAAAACACATGACTTGTTAGTATAAATTATTCACCTGATGGTTTTGTCAGAGGATATTTGTTACATGTCCTTGAAATAAAATAAAGACCAGTGCAATTTGACCCAACTGTAACACATGTGTATGTAATGCTTGGTGAATTAGCAAGATTTAGTCCAATAAATAACCAATTTACTCATGAAAAAGAATGAATGTGTCAAGAAGAACCAAGAAATATGAGAATATTGATATACATTGTACATTGTATGTCTAAATGTGTGACATCTGAATGCTCCTTATGCAAGAATATTTTAAGGATTATTTGATATTCAGTTTGACCAAAATAAACAGTGGGCTGCCCAGGCCAATTAAAAGATCTTGATACGCCAATGGGGACAAACCTATCTTGTTGGTATGCTTCCAGTTTGGTTGGCAGTTTTATTGAAAAAGCTGCCACTTTAAAGCGAAAAAGTATATTTTCAAAAATGACATTTCATCAAGTAAGTGCATCTTTGAGGAAAAAATAAACATTCAAGATTATTTGTTATTTACACAAGAGACTCATAAACATATGAGTCATGGAGTGGTGTTGGATTACTCTCCAAGCAGAGGTTTGGCTTCGGCTGGTTTTTGACATGTTTCTTTAGGCGTTTTTGTCAGGCTTTCTATTTTGTCCCGTTTTCTTTATGGCGGCTGTACCTCTTAAACACCTCTGCTTGGAGAGTAGTATTGGATCTCTTGTAACTGTCCCATTTACTAGTTGTTGTTGCCAGCTTCGCTCTGGGTGTGAACTAACATACTGAGTGTTTTTAACGCAAGTGAAAATGTCAGCACCTGGTTGGACCCACCCCAGAATTTCCGCTGTAATCACAGCTGTAGAAGTGCACGTTACTTGGCAAAGCCCTTGCATCCGAGCTGACGGTAATAAACAATCTCTCCCGCGGGCAGGCAGCCCAAGTACACTAAATTAAGCATTCACTGCACAGTTTAGAACGGGGCACAAAAATAATCGTCACACTTTGTGTTTTCTGGTGATATGATCAGGAATTGTGTCCAATGAGTGCACACATGATTATTATACATGTATTATGCCGTGATCTTTATCTGGGTCAGGTCCGCTGGGGGGCATTGTGCTGGTGGTCCCAGGTGGAAGCTACCACCTTATCAACTGTGTATCCACAGATACATGATCTGTGTAGAAACAGTGTCAACCTAGACTTGATCCCAGAACTACATGGTTTAGGATGTGTGCTGACTGATAGTGGAGATTTTGATATGGTGCTTTGTTGGAGGAGTTAGTTTAAGTTCTTCACACTTACATAGATGCAGATATCATTATCTGCCTATTTTGTCTTTCTGTATTTCCATCCATACAAAAATAATTCATTATTCCAGCTTACTGGTATATGCAACATTTACAAGAAAAGAACTGCTTGTAAAATATACATGTGTTGCTGAAGTAGAGAGAACTCTATAAAAAAATGCTAAATCTGATGATGCCTGTTGTTGTAACTCTGTATTTGTTTCTAATTTACAGTGGAAAAATTAGCGATAATAGCGACAGCATTATCCACAAGCAATACTATAATCAATAGATTCCCTGGTGAAAATTACATAGAAACACATAATCATAAAATCAACTTTAACCAAATAGAGTTAAGTAGTGCTGATGAAAATGAGTAGATTTACCCGACACTAAGTGGGTTAAAATGCCCCCAGAAGTGCCAAATTCCTGTAATAATCATGATTTATTCTTCCTGGAAACATTGATTCTTGAAACTCATACTAAGCTGTGACTGTGGTGGTCACATTCTTATCCAAGTTCCAGGAACTACCTACAGGTGCACCAGAATAAAATATATGATAGAAATCACACATTGCCAAGGATGGGCTAGGAAGGATGTCCCATTGTGATAGTTAGATATTTAGAAGGTCAAATCATTTCCTGCATTATAGAACACCATGATTGTGGACCATGATTAGGTCGATTGGTTGCTTTTTGTAACCAGTATTTATCTCATAGATATGTTAAGTACTGTATTGCTTTGCCACAGTTTTTGTGACACAAAGTTTGATGCACTGTAGTGCTGGCCTTGGTGCTTAATTCTAAGTTACCATATCAGCAGAAGGACATCATTACAGTACATCACTGAATCACACTCCACAGTGTTGTTGATTAACCACTGATTAGTGGTGCCCAACAAGTTGCTTACTGCAGTACATGTAGTTCCAAAAGTCACAATTTACAATAAACATGTTAGCAGTTAGCAAAACCTCAAAGGATTATTTTCAAAGTGATCTTCTATTACTAGTATTAGGTCCAATTCATTGTTCAACCTGCTTTGCATTTTGAATGTTCTGTAGCCAGGGTCTAATTTGAGGAAGCCATGTTGAATTTAAAAGGAAGTTCGAGGCGCTAAACTTCTCCATCACAGCAGTCTCTCTCTCTCCACACAGTTGGTGAAGTACCAGGTACTTAACCCTCTCCGACCTCTCGCTAGGCTGTGAAGGAATCCCTTGTTGCCATGGGAACAAAGCCCAGGTGTGCTATCATAGGGGCGGAGGCCCCTGGGTGGATGGCTTTATGGACACACAGGAAATGACCACCATGATCTTGGTAATCCTGTCGAGGCTGGGCTCTACCATTATCCAATTAGAGGGGTGGTATGACAAGTGTAAAGAGGCTGTGACTTGAAACAGAAAGGTGTTAAATTGTTAACTTTCTCTCACATTGTGATGAAGCCTAGATGGCGAACACAATAGGATGGAAAAAGTACAGGCTTTTAATGGTTGTAGGAAAAAAGCTCTAAATTGATGACATTTGGGTCCATTGTCCCTGAGGTAGAAAATCCTATAAAAGGAGAGGTAATCAGCATCGTACAACCAGTCAATCAATTAAAGGAGGTCTCCCACACACAAACCAATCTTGTTGAACTCGTTTAGGAATAAGAGAGAGGATAAAATACCTATAAATTTATCATGTTATCATTCATCCTTGAAACAGTTATATCGTTAATGGCTTATGTTACAGAGAGATGCTCCTGTTCATCTTTTGACAAAATTTATCATATCTGCTAAACATGGTGCTATAGCATCAGGGTTTTGGAATCGTAACATTTGCTAATTGAAAATAAATGGAAATGTTACATGTAGGTGCAGCATGGCAAAAAAAAACTAGGATTGCTGAACAGGATAAAATGTTGCCATTTTGCCAGAATCTAACTTTGAATGAAAATGTGGATATCACACATGTGTTGTAATCTCAGAAAGTGTCTGAAGATATCAATCTGTGCTGCATTTCTATAAACAGGCCCTTGGACAGGAATATGGGTAATACAGTACTCCCAAAACACAGTGACGAAGAGGCCACAGTTGTACAATTCTGATTATTGACTGCTTGGATTCTCTTAGATGGGAAGTCATAACGTTTTATAACTGCTAGAATTCTCTGAACATTACAATCTTCTGCCCAACATCTGCTTGGACATTAGATGAATTAAACTATTACATGTTCTTTGAGGAGGTTGCATGTTGTTCTCCCGATTCTTTTGAACCGATAAGGGGAAATAAAGCCACCACATTGTGTATCTGTGGTCCAGAGTATTGGGAAAACGTCAAGTTAGTGTCTCATCTTCATTTGTCAGTATCGGGGTGTGAAGTCACCAGGGAGCGTCTGCCCACCTTTAAACTTGACCTTCACACCTGTTGTGATGATCTCTTGGCTTGGCTTCGTGTAGGAAGATGTTGTGACAATACCGTACTGTGAAAACCCATCTAAATGGGATCTCCAAGCAGATACAAGGGCGATCAACACTTTTTTAGTCATATCCACATGTTGATTAAAGCTTAATTAGCCCTTTTTCTGTGGTGTCGATCAAATTTTACAAATGCAAACCTTTTCTCAGCATACTGTAACATTTGCTGTGTTTCTAAGTTTGTGGTTTCTACAAATTCGAAAATTTTTGAGAAGTTTCCTCCATAGTATTTACCGGCTTGAAATGTGTACTTAAAAGATCCAAGAAATCAAATTGGTGTGGCCTGATGTACTGATACTAATCATTGTAATGGGACTGTAGAAACTTGAGACAAGACCAGTGTCTCTCCTCCAGATCATCTTGGAGACACTCATTACAAAGATGGGATGTTTGTCCCAAGAATATCTGCTTTACTGAATTACTGCTCAAGCTGCACGGATTTAGTTAAGTAATGTGTTCGTGTTCTGTTTTATCATTGATTTTTAGGGACCATTCATATATGAAAGTAAGTAAAATATATTCTTTATTATTTGTGCAATGAGATTATTAAAACTGCATTGCTGATTAAGAACATGTTTCTCTTCTGGTGTTTGTATCATTTTATTTATAAAACATGTTGCAGAACACCCACTGTCTGTGTAATACTGTAAATCCATTTATGTTCATGGTGATTTAATTTCGTGGTAGGGAGAAAATGGAGTGTTCATTTTTTTGGTGGTTGAAACAAGGTGGTAGGCAGGTAAAAGGCAGAACTAAAAAATTTTTGCCGGTTTTAAGTCAGTGATGAAGAAGTTACTATGAAAAAACGACCGTTAAATCATCGCAAACATTAAATGCATTTACAGTAGTACCACACACATACACTGTTGGAGAACTGCATCCCCCCTCTTCCCACTGCCCCCATGGTACGGTCTGATTTGTAATCTGGGCAGCTTGCCAAAATCGATACTGGTGTTTTCCCACTTTCGCCCATATATGGAAGTGATGCTTCCAGTCCAAGTGACCGTGGAGGCCTTTCGAAAGAACTCCTGGCACAATGGCAAATCTACCCTCTCCATCCCCTGCACCTCTACACACAGACATTATATACCCATTAGGTGGGAGTAACTCATGGTGACAATTATAAGGGCGTAATTACAAACTTGGCTTCCTTCGACAAAGCTTCATATGAGATTATTTCCAGTTATTTTACCATATTGAGAGATATTAATTTGCTTATTTTTTTCCACCAATGGGCTTGGTCAAATTGAATTATCTGTTTTCGGAATAAGCCATTTAGAGTCAATAGCCCGTGGCAATGGTTGTAAAGATGAACATTTTGACAGGAATGTTACCACAATGTTCTGGGTATGGGTAATAAATATGTTGGAAATGAATGCGATGGAGTGAATTGATTGCTCCAAGACCAGGTTAGGTGCTGCGGAGGTGCAATATGCCGTACGCCTGTGGCTAGCTAATTGCCTAATTAATGGGGAAATTAGGAATGCTGTCTATAAATTGTTGGCACAATGCGACATTTGACAACATTAGGTCTGGTTTGCAGTGCGCCTGAGGGAAAACAACAGCGACGTGTTAAATGCCTCGCGGGGAGAACGCGTACACGCGGTCTGCGTAGCCAGCAACAGGGCCCTGATGTAATCATCTACATTCCCTTCACTATAAATCTCTCCTATTGGTGTATTTGGAAATAAAGGTATCCTCATTGAGTATTCACTGATAATATCTTGATCCATGATTTAATTGGTGAGCATGCAGTGCACACAGTTTTCCTGCCAGTATATGTGCGCATGTAGTTTCTTCACACATTCAACACGTACTTGTAATTTATCAGTTATATGCTTGTATATTTTATATCATTTTCCATGGGGGTGTTGCCATTTTATGCACCAATTGACCCCTGCCCTCTACAGTTATAGAATGGGCTGTGGTCACTTTGATATCACTGACGGACTGTAAAAAATTGGGATTGTGAGGAATTTTTTCTCAAATGGATTTCTTTTTTATACATAATTAGTATTACATGTACATTTAATGTTTACTTTAAACTATTAAGAAACATATAAAAGTCTTTCCTGCTCCCATTTAGCAAACATTTAATGATCGCATATTTCACATCATGAAATATTATAAATTACATTGTGTTTCTAACAATCACAATAAACAAAGCTTGCATGATTTTCCAAAAGTATTTTTGTCACAATACAGTAGTACGGAGAACCACGTTCCTCTTTCAAGCAGCCCAAAACGTAGGTGTCCTCTGTAGGGACATATACTGCCTGTTGAAAAGTATTTCTGAGGGAAAGAAAAGTTTGGAAGAAAGAGGTAGAAGTTGTCATTCTTTCCAGCAATGTAGAAGCATTATGTGCTGCTGGATTTGGTGTCACAACTCAAAGCCATTTTTGAAAACCTTTTGTCCTGCTCAATGAGGGTTTGTATGCTATTTTTCTATTTTGATTTCCCATAAATTCATAGAGACAGCCGTGTTGCGTAATTCGTAGCGATGTGACCGAATTCTGCGTAATTGCCATCCTTGATTCTAGCGTAATATGTAGGGGGGTTCTTCTGAATTCAGCGTAAAGCATTTTCGTGACCCCCCATGCAGACCCTCATAGAGTTGTGTGTCCCAGCCCAGAAATAAAGTTTTTCCCTTTTTTGTACCACCCACATTCACAGTCTATGTGATTCAGCTGATAGTTTTGGTATTAATGTACAACGTGTGACATCCAGCCATAAACACAAGTCCTAATGTATCCCCCACTTTGTAACAAGCGTCGGTGGCGAAAGACACGTTGCAACTGGGGTAGAGGTGTGGAATGTGCGGTATCCGGTGTTCTTTCCTCGCTGACATGCAACGTTGGCAGTTTTTGGCCGAAGGGGAGCAGGTTGGAATCTGGTGGCATGCCAAACATTCCTAGGAAGCAGGGAACAGTGAGACGCATTCCCAAGGGAGCACTTTACCAACTCAGAAGCACTCTGCCAAAGGTGTTCTTGGCTTGAAAGTTGAAACTCAAACTTAGTCAACACATATCACATTCTCTAATGACAAGTTTTTGAAGTTCATTTAAGAATTATTGGAAGGGCAAAGACAAACGCCCGGTGCTTTCTATTCTGTTTCTCGATACCATTTCTAAATTTTTCCCCAGATTTTCTCACTTCTTAAATAAACCCTGTCACAGTTCTTCTCTTTGCCCTCTCCATTACTCTCCAAGCAGAGGTTTGGCTCCAGCTAGTTTTGACATACTAGCTTTTTAAGCGTTTTTATTGGGCTTTCTATTTTGTCCCATTTGTCACATGTACATGTAAAGAAAAGGACAAAATAGAAAGCCCAACAAAACGCCTAGAAACATGAAAAAGAACTAGCCGGAGCCAAACCTCTGCTTGGAGAGTACCTATTCCTTGCTTACGAGATGAAATGAAAGTAAAAGTCAGTAGGGTTTTAAAAACTTTATTATAACAATCACAATTTGACATAGGAAAGATGCTTATTGTGTATTCAGCATACACTGCTGAAGAATTCCTTTGAAAGGCCGAGACGGATATACATACAGTGACTGGCAAAAAAAGAATTAACCTGGGAAAAATCTCCCTGACATTTTCACACTCACTCACACAGCAGTCCTTTGGTTCGTGTTTAAAAATAACACCAGTTCCTAGTAAAGCTGACTTCCCTGCAAGGTATTCCTTCCTAGACGCAGTGGGGAACATTCTAATTGATGTGCTTGAATTGTCCCTCAGAAAGCTGTCTTCAATCTGAGCCATGTTGGATGCTCTCCACAGCAATTCTGTGTTGCGTATTTTAAGATAAGTTGAAAATCTTGGCTAGTTTTCAACATCTCTGAATTGAAATGTGAAGTTAATAACCCCATGATATAATACTCTCAGGGAGGCTTGTTGTCTTACATAAATGTCTTGGAAAATATGAAAGGAATCATTCTTGCCTAGGTTACGAGGGAAAAACTATTCCCAACGTGTTAATATATCAACAGATATAAAGATTCTGCAAACATTTATCATTGTTTTTTATGTGCAAGGAAATTGAAGGAAACAAATTTGCTATCAATAGTCAAGAATACATTATATTGTTAATTGCATAGCATAAAAACTGTTTGTACTAGTTCGTGATGAAAGTTTGACGCCCAGGTAGAGCATTACGTAATGCAAAATACTGTAAATTCATTTAATATTGCGGTTGGTAACTTTTGCAGATGGGGGGAAAGGGAATAGTTCATTACATCTAATTTTAATGGTATCAACAAAAATCACTGTCTCAAATGTTAGTGATCAAATGTTTGCGATTATGAAATTTTAGCAGTTGACTAGTAACCATGAAAGTTACTGAAATTAAATTACTGTTACGGTAAATCAGGCAAGTGGGTAAAAAAACAACTTGAGAAAATTTGCCCTGTTGCTTGATATATTTTGTATTACGTAGTACACTACAACAGGGCTCGAAATAGTGGGTGCATGTGCACCTGTGTGCACCCAAAAGTGTGCACCTAATTTTTAACTGTGGGTGCACCAGTGCACCTAGATATTTTTGTAGGCTATAGGGTAGAGGCACTATAATTGTACAATGGTATACAAAACATTCTTGAAATTCAAGTACAGTATCTGAAAAAGTAATATAATCTTTGTTGTACTTTGCTTAATGCATCACTTGTTTGAAATTTTGAAGTTAGCTATAGAATTACAGATGGAAGTTCATAAGAGCGTTAAACTTAAAAATGTACTTAAAGATGTTTTGCTGACATTCAGCTTTATTTTATGTTGTGTACCCAAAATTCTTTCTGTGCACCTAATTTTTTTGGTTGGGTGCACCTATTTCCAAAAATGAATTTCGAGCCCTATTAAGTACATGTAACAAGTGTCTTTCTTTTTATGTTCTAACATAGATGTGATAGCTGGTAGAAGGACTGCTGTAGATTGTTTGCTAAATCTTTGAGCAAACTTCCATCCCCAGCCTGAAGGTAAACCCCTCTCCCAGGTGAGTTGAGAAACAAGCGTCAGCCCCGCCCAACTGTTCCACAGACAAGCAGAAGGCCAAGCAATGTCACTCCATAACCAGGGTTGCTACGGCAACCAGCCGGACCTCTTGACCTGGGAGGGCTGTGATTGGCTGGCTGGCTGATGTGTACTTAGTTCACATGTGTATGCAGTTTTCCCTGCACCAGACAAGGCCACCCCAAGACTGGGGAGGAATACTAACTAGCCCAGAAGAGGTTTCCTCCCTGGCAAGAGTATGTGATTTGAATTCGTAATCAGGAGGCCACGGACTGGTGGGTTTTGCATGCAGTTTGATCTATTGGGGGTAAACAAGTGGTGTTAAATGCTCCTTTATGCCTTGTTAAGTGCCTGTGAAAGAAAATGCACAACAATGTTATTAATCCGGCTCTACTCAATAACAGTCTTTCAATTGGATGGATGTAATAGCCATGAAATAACACAGTTAATCTATAATGAAAATAAATAAGTTTACGTCGACTAAGCATATATATCAAAGGCAACAACTCATTTTGTCGTTGTGTTTACTTAAGATGTCTTGTCAAAGGTCTTACTTTCAGATTAATACTTTGTGTTGAATTTGTTACTGTTATTTTTCTTAGCTTTGCAATGTGAAGTGTCATATTTTGTATCATTTCTATATTTTTGGTTGACTTGAGTTTGGACCTATCAGATTCCTACAGACAGAAGAAAAAAATCAATTGTCATTTGGGTGTGCTATCAAATGTTTCAGTGCTGCAACCTAGATTTTATGATACCTTGCTCCAGGAAATTGATTGAAGTGCCTTTCTGTGCACAGCTCCCACCAGACAGTGGAAGATGTGGGGAAAGTACATTATTTAAGTAGAGGAAGGGAGTGATGGTGGCGATGTGTGCTTGACAGATATAATTAACCTGAATATTGTAATCAAATGACTCAAAGATAACAGTAAAAACACAATCAGGGAGGAAAGATGTCACTTTTGAATATTATTGTTTTTTGTAGTGCACATTCATTTGTCGTTTGTTAGCAGAACCCCAAAGCCGTGATTATTGAACTGTCCTGTACATTTTTAGCGAAGGTTTTGCCCTAGGAAATATCTGGTAGTCAAGTATTAACACATGAGATTTAGCTATGTTCTTCGGCACTTAGTTGCTTTAATCCCAACTGTTATTTCGTTTCTGCTTAAGTTCTCCCAAAGAATCAAATTAGATGGTAAATTGTTTCCCTATCACTAGTTTGATATACACATGTATGGATAGATTATATGTCATTAAGCTCATTTTATATGGGTAAAAGAGATGTTGCCTCATAACTTGATGGAAATTAATCCTCTGTATTTTGTATTACAGTAAGTCATTACCAGCAATATTAGGACTTGTGGTGTATTTGTATGAACAACAGCCACTATAATCTCAAATTGTTCTTTAGCAATTTTATAAGGGTTGAATTAAATTAGTCTCTTGTTTACTCTAGAACTCCTTTGGAATTTCTCATTAATTACCTACTTACTTAATTACTGATTGATGTGGGATGCCTGTGGGTAAAGAAGTAAAACAGATTATTAGCATTTTTAATTATCTTGTACCATTGGGTAATAAAGCTTTATGCTGTATAGACTTTATTTAAGAATTGTGGTAAAGAAAAACAAGTATTTGCATATTTTCGGATTGATCACGCCAAGGAGGCTATATAACCTCCTTGATCACGTCTAGGAAAATAAATGATGTTTTTCTAGGTTACCTAACCGAACCTAGCAAAAACCTGCCCAAGCCTTTTTTGGGGGGTCTACCACTGGCAATCGACATAAAATTTTCGAACTGATATCTGAATGATGAAAACGTTAGAGTCGTTTTCCAACAATATGCCCTCATTTCTGATTTTTGTGGCAATTGGAAATTTTGCTTGTATAGTGTTAACATTATCTGCATAATCAAAGTAGTTAATCAGTGTCCTTATGCATTTCAGGGTTACATGTTCAACTGTATTTCTATTTGATGAATCACTTCGGCGAAATCTTTTATTTTCAACCCCTATTTTCTCAAGACTGTGATCGGAAACACATCATCAATTTTCCTAGGCCTCAGCATATTTTGTTAGTTTTCAATTCTCATATTACATGCTGAGGGTGGTTATGACTGTCATAAGTCTTTGGCATGATGATAATTGCCGTGGCAACAAAGATGTTCTATCACTACATCAAAGGATGTTTTGCTGGACATTAGAGGCAGCACAATTGGCTTTTCATTTACTGGACACTTGTAAGAAAATGTTTCAAGTCACTCAACCAGAGTTAAGATTGTCTTCACCCCTTGTGGGAACCAAGCCAGTTTGAGCTGATATTTCCACACAAGGGTTTCAAACAACCCAAAATGCCACCAAAACATCAACTGGGTGTCACATTTCTGCATGTCTAGACGCTTGGCTCAAATCTGTTCTTATCTGTCCACTCTTTCCACCTTATCTGATGACCTTTGGCCTGGTTGCCTAGCAACTTGGGTCAGATTGCACCTGCTTCTCAGTGCCCAAAGTATTCAAGGCTCCAAGTTTGGCTCTTAGCTTGGCTCCTCCTGGGGAAAACTGGTGGTATAGGGGGCAAGCAAGCCCACAGGGCACAATTGTTCTATATAAACAATCTGTGCACTTGTCTTACCAAAAAAATTTAAGTTTTATGACTATTTTATCTGCTTCTAAGTCTTTTCTCTGATTCTTTCAAGGACTAAAGGTAGAAGAACACTGTATTTATCTGTGACTCTCGGGGTCTATGATGCAGGTGCAAAAAGTAGTACGACCAAGATACTTGAAGACTGGGTAGAAAGTTATATGTAAGAGGCTTGCAAGTGTAAACTGTGGTGTTTTATCAGTGCATGTATAAAGGTCAGCTCCGAATGAGCCAGCTGCACTTCTAACCTATAGCTATAACAGTCTTACGTTGTAGTAATTAAGTTATAGCTAGGTCAAAGGTCAAGTTATATACTAAACTTAGTATTTCTTACAAGCACGCTGGTCAAACTTCTGGAATTCGCTTTTTGAAATACACAGTACTTCCAAGTAGGTGAAAAGGCATCAGTTGACAGAGTTCAACTAAGTTTTACGAGATGTTTGTCGATCTCCAACAGTCCTCGCCAAGTAGGTCATTCCAGGTCAAACTGCTCTTCCTCATGTAGAAACCAGTGCAACCCCATTTTAGGGCTTCCTTTAGTTTGAAAGACCTATGTGCTTCATCCCCATACAAATGGCACATTATGGAGGTATGCATCATACTATATTGGGCCCAATGCTCACAAGACAACCCAACCCAACAGAAAGTTAGCTTCCTTTGCAGGCCTTCTACTAGTTCTAGGCGGCGCCGTCGTCTATTTTTTTTTGGGGGGGGGGGGGAGAGCTGATTCCTGATTTTCAACATATTGGGGCCAGGTTTTGCTGTGGAAATCTTATTGCCGCCCGTTGATTCGCGATTTTCAACATATCGGGGTCAGGTTCTTTTGCTAGAGAAATCAAATTGCCGCCCTTGGAAATTTGGACATCCTAAAATGGTTTTGGACAAGGTGATTTTGTCCAGAATCTATGTTTCCGAGACAAGGTTGTAGTGCTGCAGAAAAGGTCTATAAGATACCATCAACAATTGCCTTGGCCAGATTTTAAGACCATGTATTGAAAGTTAATGCAACGAACATTTCATGCAATTAAGCTAATGCATCGTAGTCACAAAAATTAACCTAGCCTTGCTTTTTCTTTACTGTTTCTACAGGAAGATCAGGCTGGTGGAAGTTTTCTGGTAAAAAAGGATGTCATACGTCCAGTCGGTGAGAGAGTTGATGTGAAAGATTGTGTGCCATTGGAGGAAGCTGAAGATGAAGACAATTCTGATGTCCTGGGTGTGGAATACAACATGGTAAGTTTATAACTGTCTAATAACTTTCAAAGTACATTTCGTATTGTTTTCATATTGATCCTCCTCATTATCTCCAAAGACTTTCTTTACAAATAACAGCAAAAAAAGTTCTTGTTACTCATAATTCTGAATATTCACGAAAGTTATTATCGTATTGCACAACTGTACATAATACTTGTCAATCACATGTTAAGACTTTTGAGTAAGTGCTTTAATATGGAAAATATTAGCACTTGTCAAAATGGGAATTCCAAACTTTAAGTTTAACTGGAGACTGTTTGAGTTTTCTATTAAAGAAATTGGGGGTACACACAGAATGCAGATGCCCCAGCGAATATGAACTCACTCTCATGTGCCTTATGAAGGTCTAGAAAACTGAAACAGGAAATCCAGAAACTAAGAAATTTTGTGACACGGTTTTCCCAAAATACGTTTTTGCCAAGAAAGTCCTGTTCGGCAGTCAAATATGTATAAAGATAAGGAACATGGCAGGCGATATACTTTGCTAATGATGACCGTCCGCCCTCCCCCAGCAACTACCGGTAATTTAGTGTCTTCAGAGTCTAGTAGCCCAAGAAGGTGTTTAGGTCAAGGTTGTAACATACCTATCCCTTATTCTAGGGTCCTATGGGCCAGCTCACAAAGTCACCCAGAAAATGAAATTACATTTTCAGGCTAGGAAAGTAATTACTTGTGGAGAATTTTTTATCTGTGCCCTTCACCTTCAATGAAAAATGCTAATATTTCCATAGCTTGGAGGACTAGGGATGGAAAGTTTTAGAAAACTAAACTTCATGTACCCTAGATTCAAAGGCTGTTACGTATCTTATTGGCTGTCCTATTAAAATGTGTGTAGAATTGAGTTATCAAACAATATACGTGTGCATGTGGCACGGGGATTAGCGCCCAGCAATAAATATTTCAAATTATTTGGAAAACTGCTTTACGGTTTTAGAATATTACAAATAAAGACCACTTTCGACAACAGGTTTTGAAGTTTTAGTTAAACTACAGAACTGTTTGGAATAAATTTCCCTGCATTCTTCACACTTTTTCGAACAGAATATAAAGGTTTTTAATAGTTTATAACAATTTGGAAATAATCCGAATCTATTACAAATGTAGTTAAAAACCTGTGTTGTAACTTGGAATGGACTCTAGCATCAAGTACAAATTAAATGTTAATGAGTTGAAGAGCTAATCAGGATATTGTATTTCAAAATGGCAGGGAAGTATGGATATATTCTTGAGCAGTTTTAAGAAAAAGTATGTTTTTTTCTATATCAGCTTCTGACACTGATGCAAAATTACCAGACACTGAGGTTTGACACAAGCTAATAACTCTTAAGGGGTGAAGACTGAAAATGTATTCAAAAGCTGAAAAAAAGCTCTAGCGTGCCTTTTATAAAACAAATTGTTTTAGTTATATATATGATTATAGAATAAACAAGTCAGTAAAAATGTGCACCGTGTAATTAACTATAGAGGGTATGTAGACAATGCCATTGTTCTCAAATTAGTCTGGTTCATGTCAATATCATTTTATGACATAACGTTGACAATGAAAATGTTTTGTCGTTGTTTTGTTCCTTGTTTATAGGAAGAAGCTGACACCAACACCGTTCCGTGTGAGTTGAAAGAAACCGAGTACTACAGATACCAGTATCATGTACTGTACAGTACCAGCTATAGTGTACCAGTGCTATACTTTATAGCATCAAGACCAGGTTGGTGGTATACCATACTTATCATTATTCATCATAATTATATGTCTGAGGCAAAAAAATATGTGCTTGATGGCAATGTCAATGAGTATTCTGGATGAGAAAAAATATGACCAAATTTTATTTTGGACTGATGTGGCCAAAGATACCAGAAATAGCTGTGACAGGTATGACCATCTTGAATTTTTTTTACAGAAATGAGTCAAATTGCCCAAATGATATTTTCTTTCCATCATGCTCCTTTTTGTTTTCCCTATTTTTACTATTTTAGAAATGAAATGACAGTTTGCATGTGCAATTTCATGTTTTTGTTGTATTATGCAGTGCTTGAAACTGAATAAATCAGTATTGTCCTACCCTCAACAATAGTAGGTAGTAAATATAGCTGTAAATAATGATGTTACATCACATGACTTCATTTGCATACTTAAATTAAAAAAACATTTTCATCAACCTTATGTAAGTTATGTGAACACAATACTAGTAGTCTTCTGCATATAACCATTTTTCCAGGTAGCAAAAGGACAAACACATGTAGAAAGATCGGTCACAATGATGCTCACCACAATGATATTAATATGTACATACATACATCATAACTCCCTATGGACATGGTATCAAAGGATGACCTCTGACTTGGCATATTTGCTGTGTATATTATCTTAAATGCTTGCATTCTCATGACAAGCCTTTGTGCTCATTTCATTGAATAATGTAATAGAAGGATGCAAAAATTTAGTTTAATTCCATTTGTAGGGGTGTTTGAAATGAAAGAGGGTCTGTCTACGCCCTTCTCTGACTTTGAAAAGGAATGGTACAGACATCGTTACTTCTGCTAGCTTTGGCATCTAATATGATTCATTTTTGGAATTCAAAATACATTTTTTGTCATATTTCATACACATTCTGACCACAATGTTGTGATTTTGAATGATGCAACAAACTGGACATAAAAAAGAAAATTCAATAAAACAAATCCATGCACGTGCCTCTGTCATTTTGAGTCTTTTTCCCCTTCCTTTACATGTAGTGTTTACTCTTTATGTCCTTTAATGTTAAACCTTATGTAAATGGATGCCAATTTTGTAATTATCTCTCCTGAGCTCAGCTGGGTGGCTAGCAGGGAGCAGTTTTGGCGAGCAACTCCCCGGGGAGTTGTAAAGGCAACACGGGGAATTGCGGGCTGGATCGCCATGTCAACAGCAGATGAAAATTGGGATGTGTATGCCCTGCAGGGATCTGGCAATGAAAAGAGGAGGAAAATATGATACGTGCCATAATTCACTTGCTAAAGAGACATCTGCCAGAATGTGGCCCCAGGTTATGAGCAGAATTTTCATTCAAAACATTCAAGTCTTGACTTTTTACAAACACTTGACCATGTCAAACCTTACAAGATAAAGTGAAGAGAAGGTTCCTGGAAACAAGGAAGAGGTTTTCTGAAATTCATGTTTAAAGATATACCTGTACATTTTTGATAGCTACAAATTATCTGCTGTCAGTTTCAATTAGTGAGAGTAGACCAAGGCGCTTAAAACAAAAACAATATGGCACGTTTAAAGACATCACTTATATCTGTTATAACCTCTGATGCTAGCATTTAGTATTAATAACATTTTCTTTCTGTTTTGTTGCCTATACTTATAGCCTGGGTGTTATCCGATTACTACCAGGGCTTCTACACTTGCTGCCCTGATAGTTATATAGCCTACTTGTCATTCCAAACAGAAATATTCCAGAGAAAAGACTTCTGTATAATCGTCATACACGCGGCCGTGACATTAATCATATGCAAATTGCATATAAGTGGCTGGCAGTTCTGTGCATGAACATGATAAATCTCTGTCTCTATGAAGAGTAAAACTGTCGACTCGTGCATGATGCTTCCCTCTATCCCTTGTGTTTTATTGTCATAGTGGTTTCTACAGTTGGGACGTCATAGGGAGAACAATGTGTGGGATGCTCCTTTGCTGTGGAGCAGTGATAAGGGGTGCTAGTTGTGGAGGTGTATTGTGACCATAAGCCCTTTAGCTGCATCCTATTCACAGTAGTATCGTAAACTTCATTTGTGCAGGTATTGTCTAGGCACAGTCATGTTGTAAAAGGTGTGTGTGTACTTTTGAGAATAGTCTCAAAGATATTGACCAGGATGTAAAAAGCAGTGATTTTGTGGTCCAGAAACCCTTAATCGTATAATTTGTCGCAGTGATTTTTGGAATAACATGTTTACTTTAATGACTGTAAATCTATTTAGGTACAGTACTGGGACATCGATGTTACGGTACTTTGGACCTGTATATAAATGATTTCTGCGGTACTTTAAATATGGTAAACATCCTTACTTGTGACCATTAATTGCAGAAATTCCACTACATAAGGCAGCAGATGATTTAAACTGCACCAATTCAATTGTTGTTTATCGAATTTTAAAAAAGGACAATGCTTAATGAGCAGAGCCAGAGTTTTTGTTTAGGTCCCCTCTTTTATAGGGAGTGAATATATCAAGATACAAGTTTCGTTTCCTGCTAGCACTTTGTTTTATCTTGTCCTCCTCACTTGCTAAATGTCTGAAAACCAAGTAGATAAATAAGTGTGGCCTTGAAGCAACATGTGCTGTACATTACCTGGATGTCAATACTTGTTTAGGACGCATGCATCTCAATGATATTCCCTAACTTCCACCACTGCTAGTGCAAAACAATTGCTGTCATGGCCGGGCATGTGATTGAATCAGGGATTGCTTGATGGCTGTTACCACCGGCACCAGAGTCGACACATTCATCACCGTGGTCCTGTCTGTTTCCCCTGCAGCAACCCTGCGGCCAGCCCGGGTTCTTAACGGGGCCTGTCTATCTCTACACAAGTCTTACGCCTGGTGCCACGCTGTCTAGCGCCAGAGCCCTTCCATAAATTGGGAGCGCCGTCTCGATAAAAACACTGCTGTGTTACAAGATGATGCAAATGTATTGTAGAAGATATGCTGGGTGTATTGTACAGATCATGAAGAGAAGGAATGCAATCACCATGGCCAGATACTTCTGTATGCAACACACTTGTTCACTAGCACCACCATACTGTTTTTGTTAGTACTGCAGTTGTGTTCAACTAGTTAGGCAATTTTGTGTCACATGTTGAGACCTTCATATCCAATGTCTCCCATGATTTAACCCTTTCAGTGTCAAGGCTGATTAAATCTAGGTTTTATAACCAGCCCATGACAAGGGGCGTATTAAATCAGGCGTACGTCGGGGGATGAATTTGGACGTCTGTCCCGTGTAGGTGAATTCTTAGTAGCTGACGAAAATAATAGAGTTGGGATTACAAATTCTATTGCAGGCACGTCC
This sequence comes from Branchiostoma lanceolatum, assembly GCF_035083965.1. Classification (NCBI taxonomy): domain Eukaryota; kingdom Metazoa; phylum Chordata; class Leptocardii; order Amphioxiformes; family Branchiostomatidae; genus Branchiostoma; species Branchiostoma lanceolatum. The sequence continues at coordinate 10,141,864 of NC_089732.1, forward strand.
AATTCCATGTACAGACATGTGAGGAACATTTTATTTCCGTGGCAATTCTGCCAATAAAATAGGTTTATGCACATGACAAAAGAAGCTATCTTGAACTGCCAATATTCCATTTCACTGCTTGAACAATTTGCCTAAATTTAGCAGTGGTGTATTCTTCCAATTTTTCAGTGTTTAGTCTATTCTCATGGTCACAATGTGTCTAAAATGTAGATTGCATACAGAATTGAAAACGCTTCTTCTGAAGTATTTCATTCTGGTCACTTTGGTGTGAAACCCTTACTACCGATATGATCAGTAAAATCCTTTTCCTCTTGTTTTCTAGATGGTAGTTTGGCATCCCTGGATGAGGTGTGGTCCATTGTGCCCGGTAGCTTCCAGTCGAGACTTCAAGATGACAGGTGGACCTTCCTCACACAACAGGTAATTGCTAAGACGTCTTAAAGGAAAGCAGAACTTCAAATTGAAAAGCCTACTATACGGTATACCATGCTAAATATACCCCAAAGTTCGTCATAGTTCAGGGCTCTCTGACCGTTTGCAACTCGCGCTGTGCTAACAGCTACTCGACTGACTGATTGAACTTGGTGATGTGAGATGGTGTCATGTCCCTATCAGTTCTGATATATCTGAATAAGTCGAGGAACTGTTAGCACAGCACTGGAGTTCCAAACAATGGGAAAGCCCTGAACTATGACGGACTGATGACTATCGGAGTATATTTAGCATAGTACAGTAAGCTTTCAATTTTAAGTTTTGCTTTCCTTTAAGATGTGAAGCAGACTTTACCCTCCTCAAAATGACATATTATTGCAGTCACAGGAGTTGATTATACAGCATTTCAGAGACTTAATCGCACATGTAATATTTAGACAATTACCCGTTTGATTGAAATGTTGGCAGTATTCAAAGTGCAGCACTCTAAAAACTCATCAGAAAAGAAATATTTTAGAGTGTGTGTATGATTGACATCTCTGCACAGCAATTAGGACAAGTTGACCCACATTCTACAAAGGTGGTGGTTAGATGAACTGCATCAAACACTTATATAATAGATGTTCCTATTATGTTGTCCTAGTTGGATGCGTGGCCTAGAAACACATTCAAGTAGGGCATCTCGGCATGTTTTTGCTGGACTATAAAAAAAGCTTATTAAAGTATTTTCCTTTTATCAATCTTTATCAGTCAATAACATGCTTTGTTTTGTAGGAGCACCCTGTGTTAGGCTGCCCCATGTTTCAGCTGCACCCATGCCACACAGCCACCATGATGCAACCCCTCATGCAGGAAACACAGGACAAGGACAGGGGGAGGTAGGTTAATAGGTAGAATATCAGGGGAGTGCAGAGTGGGAAGTCTCCTGAAGAAATGATGAATGATATGTTACATTATGTATGTGTTGATCATATGGACCCTTTACCTGCATTTTAGGTATTAAGTCAGAATTATAATATGTTGGTATATCTTATGCTTTTCTTTACTTTGAACTGCATTACTTGTGCAAAATAAGATCTTTGTAGAATATATCTATAAAATCAATGATTTTTTAATCATCTTCAAGTTTATTCTTTGCATTTCCACACGACATTCCCACCCAAAATAATACACGTACCCTAAAACACACACACACACACAACAAGCACACACACAAACACACACGCACACACTTGTAAACATGTTCCTTAGGTTGACTCTTTCCCTCTCTGTGTTCTTGTTGCAGTTGTAACTACCTGGTGAGCTGGCTGAGTTCAGTAGGACCAGTGGTGGGACTCAACCTCCCCCTCAGCTATGCACAGATCGGCCATGTGACATGACAGGACAGGGATACAACACAGACACCACTGATTCATTATTTCTGTTAGTCCGACACTGAACTAGTCTTGGTGAATCTCCAAGGCGGAACCTGCATTTTCTGACGAGCAGGTGTCCTATCATCAAAGGGTTGTGTATGAGGGAATTGTGCAGTCAAAATAAGTTAAAAGGAAAATATGTTACAATGTGCCCTACCAACATCTACTTGGAGATTTAAGCCTCGATGCCCCCAACATAGGGAGTACTTAGCCCCGTGTGGCAAAATGTGCAATAAAGGTCTTCATTCATTCATTCATTCATTCATTCATTCAGTCAGTCAGTCAGTCAGTCAGTCAGTCAGTCAGTTGAACATTAGCCATGTTGCTACAGATGGAGAAGAGCAACTTGCTAAGAGCATAAATACATGGCACCTCTAGATATTGCCAGTTTCTACTTTGTTGAAGAAATTCAAGATGTTCAAATGACAATATGAATCCTTTGAATTTTCCAATGCTCTCTTATAAGTGCAATGCGTAGACATTAAGGAAGCCATCCTGGTAAGAAAGAGTATGAATATATTTTTCAATAAACAAATAACTGACCCTACTGAGTTTTATTTATTTCCTCATCACAACAGAAAGTTGACAACACATTTGACACTGCATCCTTTATTGAAATTTACCAACAAATTCTTCAGCCATTGATATAGAACATACAGTAGTGACACCTATCTGCTATGAAATGACATAAAGCCTGTCACAAGTTAATTGTTGATATTCATAATTCACTGATGATAGAACTTGAAAAACTTGTTAACATCAAACTAAACCTTTTAAATTTGACCTTTATTTGCCTACTTGCGGCTTATGGAATGTTTATTTGATCATATCGGAAGGTCTGACAAAGAATTACTAGTATTACATTTGTATTCACACAGTGCATGGTAATGAATCTTCAACACACTGCATACCAGAGGAAAAGACACAAGTCAATCAGCAACACTGAAAGCATACCCCAGAAGTCCACACACCTTCCTAGGGCATTTGTGGGCATTTTGTTGTTCTATACTGTACATGTATATAATGTATTTGCAACCTATAAATCAGACACAGATTTTACCAGAAAAATTCCATGAAGAGAAAAAGGCTGATCTGCCCAAAACATTGAGACTTAACTAGTGTATGATTTGGTAATCATTTAGTGATGAATGCATCCTTTACAAAAATCGTACATGCTTTTATATGACAGAACAGGATATTTAATCCCTAACCATCTGCCTACAGATGCCCAACTGACATGCTTCACAAAGCTCAGCCACTTCCTGATTGCTTTTCATATTTGACTTTTTTTGACCTTCATTCAGCTGCCTTGGCAGAGTGTCATCGGTATAAAACTTCTCAAAGATCTTTTTCTGGAGATTCTGCATTACTTTAACCATCTCATCCCTGTACCACTCAGGAGGCTCAAAGGTTCCGAGATGTTGGCAAGGTCCACATTTTTGCCCTGGTAGGAACATTCTCACTTCACCCACTTTCTTCAACCCTTGTCGCTGCAGACGGTAGTGGAAGATGACTCGTCCCTTTATGGAGGTCCAGGTGTTTTCACAGTTACTGCACTCAAACCGAACCTGCCGATATAAATGTGACAACAACATAAAAGGTCTTGAATTGCAGCTAACTATCAATTTATATTTACTAATTCAATACATCGGTGTTACTTCACCCACAAGGCCCAAGGGAGTCAATATTGTGTGTGTGTATGTTTGTGTGTGTGTGTGTGTGTGTGTACATGTTTGTGTGTTTATGCGTGTGGATGAATATAAAACTAGGAATAATGTGTGCCATCCGATGTGAAGGTGAACATTGTAAGACAAATCATGCAAATCAGGGCCACATTTACATAATTTATGAAGAAATTCTAGTAGTCTTCTTTGTTAAGACTTTCATACTTTGAACAACTTGTGTTATTTGTGTAGAGAAGATGATCAACTGAAATGATTCATGCTAATGACATTTGGATAATCAATGGGAAATATTTATGACAGTACTTGACTCAAAAAGCTTGATACATGTATCATTTGTCAAAGGTATGAGGTCGTGGAACTCTACGTTTTGGAGTTTGTTTTGTACAAAGAAGTCAGCTTGTTTTCATTCTTAAATCTGACCTTGGCTTTGTCAGTGAATTGCTTCCACCCATCATTTCTGGCTTGGTTGATGTCAGGTAGGTCATAGGCCTCAGTCAAGGTCCAGTCGTCTTCGAACACTGTACAGATCTCTGTTTCAAATACTTCATTCCAGTCTTCTGGTGCTCTACCCACTGTCATGTCGTTTCCTGTTTAAAGTATTTGCAATATTGAATTATCACATATTGAATTATCAATTCTGATTGTTGCATGGTGGTGATGAGTGGTGACCATCCAAGTGGGCATAAGGTGACCAATATGGCACCCTCTGACAACCTAAAAGCTGGTGTTTACAGAGACATTCTGTACTGATTTCTCTAATACCAACAAATTACATTGGACTGGCCTTGCTACACTTACCTGGGATGAATGTTGGCTAAGACTAAAATCGAAAAATCCTCATCATTTAAAGAGAGGAAGTTAATCTATTTGCTAGTTGATAGATGAAATGTGTAACACTCACCATCCTCAAATGGCCCATCCTCCTCAGACTCAATACTGTGAATCCCGCTAGCACTAGTCTCTGATTCAACTTCATCACTGAGTGATGACGATGATGAATCTGTATCATCTGCTGCAGTTTTTCCCCAGTCCTTTGGTAAAGCAGTAGCTGTAGAATACAAATTTCATGGCTTGAGATTCTCAGGATGATTGCGAACAATGTCAGAAGAGACAATGACAAGATTGAAGGAAATGATTGATGAGTATTCACTCACATAATCCTAATTATCCTCTCAGTCAAAAGGGTTTTCGTATCAATGAAGATGGTACCATAGTTGAAAACATTACTCAAACTGAAATGATCTGAGACTCACCATTCTGAAATAGGCCAACCTTCTCCTCACTGCACAGCCCACCGCTGATTTGCAGTGACCCATCGTCACAAGGTACAATGTCACTGGATTCCTCTGATCTGCCCTCATCACTTGGAACTCTAGCTAACTTTGATGAAACATCATCTGTACCTTCTCTTGCAGGGCTTTTCCAGGGCTGTGGAAGAGCAGCAGCTATGATAAAAAGTTGTTATACATTAATTTTATAGGCTGAGGCGTTCAATAAGATTTTTTGTACTATTAACAATAAGATTTTTGTACCTGTCAATGAAAGATGTTTTTGCACTATTGACAGGATGGCCATAATCCTGTCAGTCCTAACCCTAACTCCTTATATAACTTTAACCCTGAGTATGATCTTGTAAGATACATGTATGTCAATCTTAAAGATGATATCTGTATATCTCACTGGCTAGCTGCTGACATAAGGTGTGCCCAAGTCTGTAATGGCATTTTGTTGTCACTGTAGATTTTTAAACGTTCACCGCCTTTAACATGATCAAAAATGCACCTACCCTCTTTTTTCTCCACATCATCAGCTTCAGCTGCTAATTGTGCTTTTTTGAGGGCTCTCAATACATCCTTCAGTAGGCCGAGGTTTCCCGGGCCTATATTGCCATCAGCTTCCAGCATGTTGAAGATTTCATGTGGTGTTGCATTCTGAACTCGTCCTTTAGCAATCAGATCGTCAGTAATCATCGACTGTCGCAAGCTCTCTACTTCATCCTCAGACAAACTTGCACTGATCCTCATGTACAGCTTGTTACGATCGGAAAGCTTCAGCTTGGCAGGTTGCAGTTCACCCTCTCCAGACTCCATGATGGTGATCCGACTATGCATGAAAGAAAATTGGTTATTAATAGCTTCCTGGGGGTCGTTTTCGTCAGGAATGACCAACGTTGTAACGAATTGGGCTTGGGACACAAGACACCGATTCCACCCTCATGCCATCTGGTACCGACCACAAAAAACAAACTTTTCTACCGTGCCGTACATGTAAGTGTACCCTACCAGGTAACGCCCGAGAAGACGATGAAGTTGTTTCCTCCGTGTGTAGCAACTAAAAAGTCACTGCGTCAGGTCGATCGCAACACAAAAGGTGTGTTGAAGTTAATACCCAATACATGTAACCTTTGACAGCTAGTGGTATGGCCAACCAGAACCTTAACAGGTGATGTCATTTGTTTAGACAATGTCACATGATCAAGTTCAGTATCCTGGCAATAACAATAGACCAAGCCCTTTATTTCTATTCCATCGTGCGGTACCAATGGTCCTTAGTTTGTCCAAACATGTGCCATTTGGACAATTACAGAGACCTAGACAAGCTAATGACTGCTAGAGTTTCAGGGACATGAGGGAGTTACTCTAGTATGGATATATCTATATGACTGCGCTAGCGTTTGCTTCTACTAGACCCCAACCAAAACCTCTGCTTGGAGAATTTGTACGGTTTTGTGTTACAGTCATGAACCCCACTGAGAGCATCACATCTCTTTGAAATCTCGACACTCTGAAACGCTATCTCCTGCGTTTTGAGGGGACAATTTTGCTGGAAAAGTAAGCTAAGTTTAATGACATCTCTGAAAAAATACAGAAGGGTTCAGCTTGCTTGAGTTTTTGGGGGCGACGCCCTCCCGACATATTCTTCGCCGGAGGCACGACATGCTCCCCCGGGAGAATTTTGAAATCTCGATCTTGACCCCCTGAAACGCAAATTCAATTTGGGCATCATCACACAATCTTTCCATCCCTCAAAACACACTCATTTACGCACACACACACACACACATGATGCACACACACAAACAAACACACGAAATACAAGGACACCTCTGATTCATCATTTCTGTTAGTCAGATGCTGGACTAGCCTTGGTGAAGCTCCAATCTTATGATGAGCAGTGGTCCTAGTGTCTACGGAAAGGGTTGTGTATGAGGAAAGTCAAGTCAAGTCAAGCTAAGTCAAAATTGTTAAAATAAAAGGGGAATATGTTACGATGTTCCCAACCAACACTTACTTGGAGATTAGCCCTGATACCCCAAGGACAGGGATAATATTGATCCAAAGCCTGGCAGAGCCCAGTCAGTTGAACATTAGTCATGTTACAACCGACGAAGAAGGGCAACTTGTTAGGAGAATAAGTACATGACACCTCCAGATAAGTGACAGTTTCTACTTTGCAAGAAGAATGTTAAAAATTAATGTGTATCCATTGTACTGTATGTTCCAACGTTCTCTCAGAAGAGCAATGCTTAGATATTAAGGAAGCCACCCTATTTAATAAACTGACCGATAAACAAACAAGTGACCCTACTCGTATTGACTTTTATTTGTTTCCTCGTCACAAAATAGAGTTGACAAGATCTTTGAGCCTTTGACACAGCATCCTTTATTGCCATTTACCTACAATATTTCAGCCATTAACAGCAGTAATAACCTTTAATCCCAACTAGATACAACTGTTGTTACAATATTCACTAAGCTCTGCTATGACAAGAAATATCAGCCTATCACAAAGTGATTGTTATTCAGATAATTTTCAAAAAAATCCACTCACTTCACTGATGATGGAAATTGTTAACAACTTTAAAACATGTATAGTTATCGTTCTGCGTTTGAAGTTTCATTTTTGCCTACTTGTCGCACATGGCAAGATCTTTGATTTGAGTATATAGGAAGGTGTGACTGAGATTTATGAGCAGTTGTGGGCATTGTGTTACTCTGTGCTGTACATGTGTATTTGAAACCTATAAATCAGACACTAACAGATTTTACCCAAAAAATTCCATGAAGAGAAAAAGTTGATTTGCCCAAAACATTGAAAATTTGGCATTGTATGGTTTGGTCATCATTTAGTGAAAAATGCATCCTTTACAAATTGTACATGGTGTTGTATGACAGTACAGGGCCACAATTCAACACTTCATAGAGAAGTATCTAATCCCTAACCATCTGCCTACAGATGCCCTTCTGACATGCTTCACAAAGGTCAGCCTCATGGTTGCTTTTCATATTCGCCCTTCTTTGACCTTCATTCAACTGCCTTGGCAGAGCTTCATCGGTGTAAAACTTCTCAAAGATCTTTTTCTGGAGATTCTGCATTACTTTAACCATCTCATCTCTGTACCACTCAGGAGGCTCAAAGGTTGGGAGATGTTGGCAAGGTTTGCATTTTTGCCCTGGTAGGAACATTTTTACTTTACCCACTTTCTTCAACCCTCTTCGCTGCAAGCGGTAGTGGAAGATGACACGCCCCTTTATGGAGGTCCAGGTGTTTTCACAGTTTCTGCACTCAAACCGAACCTGGTAACATAACAACAACATAAAAGGCCTGGAATAGCTGCTAGATACTGACTTATATTTACTTATTCACACATCCGTGTGAAGCATTCTTTTTTTTTTTGCCTCTCCCCCTCTCTCTCTAGTTCTCTCTCTGTGTGTCTAGATGTGTGTTTGTGTAAATGTGTGTGTGTAAATGTGTATCTTTGTGTTTGAGTGCCTATTTATGCACTGTTATCCACAATCAAGGCACATCGATTGGATCAAGGAGCATTATTGTAATGTATAGAAAAGCAGATATGGGAATAGAAAGAGAGGAAACCATCTGAAAACATAACTGTAATGTCAGTGTTGACATACCTTTGATTATCATTAAGGAGTATCATCTACCATAACGTACAGGTAACATTCATATCAAATATTCTTCGAGAACTGTAACGTTAAAACCAAGAACCCTTTCTAACTTTCGGGTGCCATCCTAACCCATAAGGCCATCGTGGCTGTTACATAAATAACGTTACAAAGAAGTTTCTGTGCTCTTTTCATACTTAATTTGAATCTGACCTTGGCTTTGTCAGTGAACTGTTTCCACCCGTCATGTCTGGCTTTGTTGATATCAGGTAGGTCTTCTTCGACAGTCAAGGTCCAGTCGTCTTCGAACACTGCATGGATCTCTGTTTCAAACACGTCATCCCAGTCTTCTGATACCCCACCAACTGCCATGGCTGTTACTTCTGATCAGTTTCTGTAGGAAGTACATGTACATATATATCACGAGTGTATCATGGAAGCTCAGTTGGTAGTAATCATAGTGCAAAGCTAAACTTTATTCCAACACTAAGGTATACACGGATCATATTTTCAACGATTACTGTCGCCTTCTTCAGGATCAATAATGACCAATCACTTCCGAATATCATGAGTGTGTTGGTATGAACAGCCTGACCTCTATGAATCTATTTCTCAGAGATGGAAGAAGTTTATGTGTATTATGTTTTAGTCGTTGCTCATGACTTTTTAATACCCTTCCGTGCAGAAAATGTCCAGGTGGCTGCTACTTCCGTATTGTAACGGGATGCGTTAAAATACAGACTGGTTCCTTCCTGTTGTTAGTGTTTTGAGCAAGACCAAATAGTCGTGCAATAAAGTTCTTCTATAAAATGCAGCAGGAAGCCGACTAATGGGCAATTTACAAAAAGCACCACGGTATTCTGGATCGCCTTACCTGGGCAACGTTACGTCTATTCCACCCGGAAGTCCAGGACCCCCCTACCATTTTTCTTGCAGTAATGTAACGTTTAGTACACATAACTAGTTAGAGAGAAACTTTTAAGCTGCCAAACAGTGTACCACTTACTTTACGTAGTTGACGCCACTAAATACGGTCTTCCTTCTTCAGTGCACCGTCACTAAAACATCGCTGCGTCACGAAGTAGCAACAGGAAAGGTGTGTTGGACGATGTAATTTCATATCCTAGATAAACAACACCTTTGGCTTTGACAGGGAAGTAGCCAATCGGCACTTGAAAAGGTGACTCATTTGAATACCAGGTTTCGACGAAACTTTGGCGTCAGCACAACATGATCACGGTACGCAATATTACATGTATAAAGTTCGAAGTCCTGGTGGTAGCACAAGACTGAAACATTTGAAAATCTGAAAACAAGCTTTCGGCGACAAAACTAAAAGGCTGAATCTCTCACCTTTCTATATGCAACGCCGCACAATACGCTCTTCTTCCTTTGTGTAAAGCGACTTAAAAGTTACTGCGTTTGCAACACTAAAGGTGCATTTAACAGCATTTTAAAACTGCATGAGAAAAACAGTATACAGGTCAGTCTTTTTACCATGCCTATTAGATTGTTCTTGTCCTAGTATAGAGATAACGTTATGTATGTTATCTGTACAGTGTACCTATGTATAGTTGTGTGTGTGTGTGGGGGGGGGGGGGGGGCGACGAATGTAAGCAACCTGCAAGCGGTCTGCCTGTTTGCAGCATAGAGTAAGACGTCGAATCAGCACCAGGGCAAACATGTATGCACAGGATGCTTTAAATCATACTTATCAATCGTAGCCAATAAATTGTCTTCCTTCTTTTATAACAAAAGGGATTATTGAGGGTTCAACATACATATAGGCGCCTCTGCTGGGATCAACACTACGTTCATTGCAAGTCAAGACGATTTCAAAGAGTTGCTTGACGCCAGGCATCATTTCCTTAGGTTTGTAATAAGATTAGAAGCCATAAGAGCTTTGTTATGCCATCAAAGTTACCTTTATTGCATACTTTCCCTACTTCTCTCCGCTCAACAATGGAAAACAACACATTGGCTGCAATCGGGCAATTGTCACCTCTCCGCGTCTCAAGGGCGTCACTATGCGGATTACAAAAGAATGGCACATAAATAATGTTGGCAATACGATTTTACATTAGATATTTAAGAGCGACTCCTAGCAGTCGATGAAATAAATGCCACAGATTGACTAAGGCTTCATAATAGCTGCACATTGATTGGTCAATGAATTCTACATTGACCAATCAGCATACAGCAGTGTCTGATGTGCGGTAGCATCGATGGTAAATTATCCGTATGTGTATAAAGAGAACTAATCAGCATCCATATTACCTTTGAGCCGAACAACACAGTATGTATCCGCGACTGAGCGATAGAAAAAATAGTACGACCGAAAACATTGAACCGTTCGTAAAAACTTTAACGTGAAAGCCAGCGAGGCATTGACTTTACTGTACGGTTTTAAAATAAGTCGGCTTTTAGATCGAGAAAGAATATGACGTTTGGCCAGTCGACCGCAGTGCACATGAGCGGACCGTTTACAGCTGACTGCTAGGGTGAGTCGGCAGAGGGCGGCAAAATGTAAAATAACCATAACTTTTTTGCGTTTACTGTTATTTTTCGATTGTACTCTCAAATTCAGCATACTGATTTGTCGCGCATCTCCGGGTATCATAGAGTTATTTTATCCACGTCGGTGTCGGTCACTTTGTGGGCTTTAACTGTGGAAATCTCCATAGGCGAATTAAACTGTGTTCTGCTGCCTTGACAGATTAAGATGTATTCTACTTTATTCCGCTAAGTGATAGTGGCGTCCTTGAACCGCAGCGAGTTGCCTACTCGAAATTGCTTGAACTTTTCCACTTATTAGCATTGTAAAAGGCAATTAAACACCATAACACGCTAGAAGAGCAGTTCGCAAGCGGGTTTACATTAATATGAACGTTCACAGGTATGTATGTTTCGATCAAATGTATTTCCAGGTATATACCACGGAGGAGAAAGGCTTGACGCCAAAGGAGACACGACCGAGGTGGAAAGCCCCCTAACTTCTACTGGCGATGGAAATTTGGAATGAAGCAGATGCTCCATAACGTGGGTTATGAAAGACGCCGCCCAGCGACTTGAAGAAGATGTGCAGCAAACCTGTCCGTCAGCATGAAATGCTCAAGGCTGAATCTTTGCAAGGAAGGTCTTTGACAAATTTAAACAAATTGGCAAAGTGCAAAATTGTTCAGGAAAAGCTTTCGACCTGTAGTATGGAACAAGACACACTTTCCATACATGTATTTTACATGCCTCTTCAAGTGAACAGAAGAAGAAAAAACCCTTGATATTTGCAACAAATATTCATTCTACATCGATAAACATTGTAGGTTGGTATTTTTCATGTGATTTCGCATTTCAAAATCAATTCATGGATAGAAATACGTAAATATTACTTGTTACCGTTGCAAATGAATACAGCAACGTCTTACATGTATATACCAAATTTTCTCTTTTCAGGAGGAGCCGGCATCGAGCAATTTCGCCAAGTACCGTAAGGTTGAAGTTCAGAACGAGGTGGAGGACCACTCCGAGCGCGCAGAGATCGCAGAGAGCTCCCTCAACAAGCTGAAATCCAAGAGAGTCGCGTACACCGTCAAGATCACACGTCATACTATTACTAACTAGGAAGATAGCCTGGCGACAAGACCATTCAGTAGCGTCCGTTACAGGCCATCTGGGTGGCGAAGGCGTTGGTTTTAGGGGGAGGCGCTGATTTTCAACTTATCGGGGCGGCAATACGATTTTCCAGCGAAAGAACCTGGCCCCGATAAGTTGAAAATCGCGAAGCAGACCGGCCCTCCCCCAATCAACGCCGGCGCCACTCAAAGGCCTGCAAAGGAGGCTAGCCATTCAGTCGGATTTGCGCCTGCTTACAATGCTCACAATCAGATACAGAGAATAAAAGGAGCATTCGAATGCACTTCCCAACGACAGACGGCCACTGTGACCAATAGTATTTCTATCGGATGTCAGGGAATCCTTTTTATCGTTACTTTTTTATGACATTGATGGCTTAGAATTAGGAACGTTGTTTAGTGCATTGTAATGGCCTTTTCATTAGAGCAGCTAAACCTTTCCCTACTGCATAACCCCATAACGAATATAGAATCGGTAGCCAAACGCCTACTTCAGTGTACTAAAGGTTAAGATACACTGCTACATGCTGGGCGACAGTGTATGGAATCAATTACGTAAGTATTCACCAATAGTCTTATCAAACAATATAGAATGAAGAAGCTCCATGGGGTTTACCTTTATTGACGTTAATTGCAGTATGATTACATACTTTGTTTGCACTTGAAGTGTGTAAGTTTGGAAGAAGGGCAATAGAATAAACTGCGGATATGCAACATTGATGGTGTGATGTCCGTTCTGTTGATTGATGGTACGAGTAGGTAGCACTTATCATAAAAAACCTTTAGAAATACAGAATGTAACGAGACCGCAACAAGGAGGGGGAGAAACGACTGGGAAGCCAAGGCGGCTCCAAATTATACATCTGCTGTGAAACGTATGCTGTACATGATTTGTTTCTACTGCAATTACGCCACAAGTAGCTAATATGAAGAATAAGATCTGAATTTGAATTTATCATTTCACATCATAGTCTTTGAATGAAATTGTTAAAGGATAGAACTTCAGATACTTTTGACCCCGCCATATATTCAGCTAATGCATACGTCCAATTAAGCAGCTCACACTGGCGACCATGGTTATATTGCACCGTTAAGTAATCCGCACACCTAACAAACATTAACAGGAAAATTGCTTCTACTGATAGACAAACAGACATAACCCGCGGCATAAACCAAAATTCTTCTTCCTTTTGAAAAATAGAATTGAAATTTGGATGAGATAGCACCTGATAAAGTCACAATTTACAGGACCACTTCCATTGATAATATGCAAAGGAAACATGTCATTTATGACCTAAGATCTCATTCTATTGTATGGTGAATGTTTTAGATATTATCATTCTTGAATCTAAATATTGGAATAATCGAAATAAAAGTCAAATGAGCCTAAAAAGGTAAAACCCTTTGCGAGCCTTTCACACTTTCCCCATTCCCGAAAATACCGAAATTTGTCAATTTGACGGTCGTCTTAGATACTTTTCAGGTCGCGGTCGGAAGCGGTACTGCAGATTAGGCTCTCAAAGGGTATGTAGTCCAGGCTTGTAAAAATGTGGAAATATACAAGACACTAGACTTAAAGCGAGTGACTCTTTCCTAAACAGGTCCACACGTCTTTACGCAGATTTAGAATGTCCTTTAAGACTTTTCGAAACAAGACTTGACATAAAAAGGATCGATTTGAAGACGCCGCGTGAGGAGCTAATGTATCACCGTGGGCGACCACTGAAGCGCCACCTATATTCATGTAGACATCACTTTTTGTTCCTAATTAGTATTTTAAGGATACAAATGTATGATAACAAGATCATTCCTCTTGAACTTGGCAAAGAAATAAATATGACGTGGTTATGAAGACAAGTCACTTGACATTAAGAAGCTGAGAGAAGCAGGCGTTCTTTCAAGGTGAAGACAACCATTCTGAAGTACATCCCTCTCAATCGTACATCATTGGTATTATTTTCAAAATGATAACTGCTTTATGAAAACTGTATAGGCGATGTATCATGCATTAAAAGGTTCGAATTCGCTCCACCTTGTAATCATGGAATACAAACTGTGGGTTAAGTATGAAATTAGGACTGGATTACGTAGGGAAAATATAAACACCACCTCGGATAAGGCCATATTTTCTGATCATGTTTTATTCATACAAATCTTGAGACGCCTCTGAGATATCTTATATCGTTAATATCCATCGGAGCCGGTTTCTTCAGGATGGATTTAATGTGAATAAATCTCTCGCCACTCGAGTCTCCGCAACTTCTGAAGGGCGAGAGAGTCACAATCTGCGGAACTTTAAAGGTCATGATATGACAAAACTATCGAACGTCCTGGCTAGACTAATTTGTTCATCCAATAGACCGTTACGGTAAGGACATAAGAACCTTTACGCTGAAATGCCGCAATTCCAATAGAACGTATGACAAGGGCACCAGTGTCACCAAAATGAAAACAGATCTGCAGTGGATGTCACTTGAAGACAGAAGAAATATATCCAGGCTTTGCATGATGTACAAATTGACTAATAGACTTGTGGACGTACCGACTGATAGGTATCTAATGCCAGCTCAGAAAAGGACAAGAAATAGTTATGCCTTTAAGTACCAGAGTTTTATAAACAAAGCGTATTTTCCGAGAACCATAGTAGAATTGATTCTTTGTCATCAAATGCTGTAGGAACATCCTCACTAAATCGCTTTAAAGCTAGAACGGTGGCAGTCAGATGTGCAAAGACAGTGTATAATGACCAGCTACTGCCTCGCCGCGTGCCTGTGAAGCTGGTGTGTTGCGCAGACTACGGATACAGCACATCATGATCGGTTTGAAACAGCTTCAGTCGACAATCTGGAACGTACCAAAACTAGATATGTCATGATTTTACCATAAGTTGCAAGCAGTCTCTCACTCTAATTCAAATGAGTCCAATTTAAAGTTTTAACACACGTACATGTATCTCAAATTAGAACGTGTACGAACAAAAAAGACACTGAAACGTACCTAAGCTAGATATGTTATAATTTCGTCGGTAAGTTGCAGAAAGTCAGGCGGGATTCTCTCTGTCACTTTCATTTTAATGAGTCCAATTTTAGATATTAACACACAAATGACAAATTAGAACGTGTGGGAACACAAAAGATAATTCTTCGCTTAATATCTTACAATTGGAGTAATTCTCTGCGCTACACGCCCACGTCGCTATTACATGCCACCCACACACCAAGGGATTTCTTCGCCCGCCCCACTTACTTTAATCTTGCAACCGAATTCGAAGGCATTTCAAACTTTCTTTCCACATTCGAGTAGCGTTGATAGGTTTGAATGCATACGGCGAAGTAACACTCAATGTGCTTTATTTCTCTCTATTTCTCTGTCTAAATGTTAACATGTTCTTGGGTAATTTATTCTCTATTCTTAACAGGATAGGGAAAGCTGTAGAGCAGTTTGTTTAGTAACAATAAAAAGACGACGGATTAGCATTAAGGATATGGGTTAAACGTCACTGCTTTCTATCACTATAGAGTGGAACAAATTTAGATATTCTCAATTGAAAAGATCATAAGCGCGATATTTTGTGATAGAATTGTTGGGTTCTGATTTGAAAGACTTTTCTTTTGCTGTAATTAGTGCTAAACTATACATTACGTTATCAAGTTATAAATAACTGCCAATGATAGCTGATTTTCTAATCATCTCGGCTGTATGTAGTTACTAGAACCGCGGAGGTGTTCCACAAACGTTGCTCTCTCTGGCTGCATACATACATGAGACCCAGCGGGGGTATATCTCAGCTATGTGTGGGTGTGCGCTGTGTGATTACAGAGGCTGCTGCGAATCGAAGTCTTCAGAGAGCGTCAACAGGCGGTAATGCACACACCTGATTGTCAATTATGCCCTTCTCTTTCTCTCTTGAACCGCCTTATTGGCAGTTACGAGCGCGAGCGATATATCATCCACTCAGCAACACAGGCTAGGGACCTTCGGTGAAACCGTAAGGATTACTTTGACGTTACCTCGTTGGGCGAGCTGGTTTTAATCCGCCACGTCGCTATCGAGATGTGATTAATTCCGCTCGGCGAAAATTGATTTTGCGTTCTGATGCGGCACCGAGAAATGCAGGCAATTGATTATAAGCGAGAAAATTAAACTGCTGAAATTAAGAAATGTGGAGGGAATATGGCAGAGGTAGTTATGATTAGTGTCTTAGTCTGTCGTGTTGTACAGAAACATTAACGTATATGCGGCTTGTCCTTGAAGTTCATTAGATGGTAGTTACTGCTATTTGATATCTATTCGAAGGAGTGATTTGCTGTAATGCTGTGTCAGCTGAAGCAAATAGCTACGGTATGGCGTATATTCAAATGAATTCGTGACAGAAGCTAGTAGTCTACAATCGAGAGATCTCTCATGAAATGGTGTAAAGAATGTCGTTTGCACGTCCGCCATGACACATTGACACCAAGGGTTAAGAAGGTCACGTAGCCCTTATATCCGAATTAGCTCGCATACGCTTGTAAGACAAACGGGATGTAGAATGCTTTACTTGTTAAAGAAAGGTAAAGGTAGTCATACAGCTTTTTTGAGGCAGTAGGGGCAGTAAGTGGTAACTGCGTCTAGGGTAGGATATTGGAAAGTGGAGCCCATCCACGGCATGAAAACTGGTATTTAAGCATGATTAAACGCAGCGTAAACGTGATGTTTATTCACTCTTTCCGCAACTTAACGACCCCTATACGTCTGCTTAAAGATTGCCTTTAAGGTGCCATTTCCGGAAGTGCGTTCAGGTACGTTTCTTCACTTCTTCACTTGTATCTACGCGACTATTCGACGCCTCCCGCCGCCTTTTACCTCACCAACTGAAGTCAGGTGACCCATTCTTACACCTTGGTGGAGTGAGGAAATTCGTGTTAAGTGCCTTTCCCAAGGGCACGACGTCTAGCCAGGAATGGCAAGAATCGCCGTTGAACCCGTGAACTTTCGATCTCGTCACGTTCGTTAGCTTTACTTGTTGAATTATGAATGTTGTGCAGTTTTCGTCCACTACGCACTTGTTGGATTCCGTGTCTCCTGTGTTCCTTTAGTAAAGTGCAAGAAACGTGAAGTCCAGCCGAAATCCACAGTAACTTGGCGAATTTCCCTCAAATTTCGGATACATTCATCTTAATACTAACTTTTCGCCAGATACATTGCATGGTCGTCAGAGAGTCAAAAGGATGAGAGTAAACCTATTTTGTGAGCTATTTTGTTCTCACATCTTAAGGACACGGCATTTGCGATAACCTTAACGTAAGGGATGTACCAGTCAGCCCGTAGCATCGACAGATGTACCGAAACCGCGACTCGTGACAAACTCCACCTTTTGATAGATCCTCAAATTTCCATGCCGGAAAAGTTAATGCAATTCGTCCACTTAAATCCTCGTTTTATGGCCATCATTCGCTCGACAGACGCTGGCGAAATGACAATTTCCTGCGGGAGTTTACGCCTAGATAGCACTACCCCGATCGATCCTGCCCAATTTTGTCTTCATAAAGGAACGTGGTGACTATGGGAGAAATGTTACACACGGGACCAGAGATTCCATAGCCTGGATGATATGCAAGACTCTCGATATCAGGATATA